>NC_084805.1:11259624-11584874 GCF_963583255.1 Pyrus communis | reverse complement strand
CCATGTAGAAGAGTTTAACAAGCTTCTAGCTGAACTGGCAAATCTTGAAGAGATAATCAATGATGAAGACAAGGCCTTGATCTTGATGAACTCATTGCCTGAATCGTATGAGCCTTTCATGGCTACTTGGATTTATGGCAGGGAGACAATTAAGTATGATGAAATCTCAAGTGCTCTTATGAATCATGAGGTGAAACACCTTGACAAGCAAGAAAGGAATAACTCTAAAGCTTTGATGGTGAGAGGGAGATCGAAAGAAAAGAAAGGTTCATACAAGAAAATAGGTCTCGTACTAGACGAGTCTCAAAGAATAGAAAGTTCTTGGACAAAGATGAGTGTGCTTTTTGTCATGAAAAATGACACTAGAAGAATGACTGCCCTAAAATCAAAGAAAAGACTAAAAAGAAGAAGGATGACCCAGAAGGAAATATGGTTGATGTCGAGGATGAGGAATTTGTTTATGTCCTAACTGCATTAAGCACTGTGGATTATATGAAAGAATGGGTGCTCGACACTGGTTGTACTCATCACATGACTTTTCAAAGGCATTGGTTTTCAAGCTTCAAAGTTATAAATTAAACTGTGTATATGGGAGATGATAACCTTTGTACAACTCAAGGAATTAGAAGCATCAAGATCAAGCATCATGATGGTGTGATTAAAGAATTGCATGGTGTAAGGTACGTCCCAAATCTTAAGAAAAAATTGATCTTACTAGGCACTCTCGAGTCACAAGACTACAAGTTTTACTCCAATAACAATGTGCTCAAAGTTGCTAAAGGAGCACTTGTCATAATGAAAAGGCCTCGGAATGGCTTACTTTATGTGGTACAAGGAAATACTTTGGAAAATGGAGTGGCCATGCTAGCTAATGAAGTGCAAAGTGATAAAAGTGACTTGTTTGCATTATGGCACATAAGGTTAGGATAGGAGAAAAAGCATTGCAAGGATTGATCGAGCAAGGGTGTTTAAAAGGAGCAAAAACTGGAAAGATAGAGTTTTGTGAACACTGCGTTCTTGGCAAATAAACAAGGGTGAAATTTAGCTCAGCTGTTAATTAAACGAAAGGGATTTTGGACTATATTCACTTTGATGTTTGGGGGCCTACAAAGGATGCTTCTTTAGGTGGAAAAAGATGGTTTGTATCTTTTATTGATGACTACTCTCGTAGATCATGGATATATATGATGAAATGAAAGGATGAGGTTCTCGAAATCTTCCTGGAATGGAAGAACATGGTGGACAACAAGACCAGAAAGAAGATTAAGACATTGAGAAGTGACAATAGAGGGCAATATACCTCTGATCCTTTCTTCAAAGTGTGTAAAAATGAAGGGATTACTTGGCATTTCAGTGTTAGACATACTCCACAACTGAATGGGATTGCATAGAGACTAGGATCTTGCTTGAGAAAGTTCATTGCATGCTATCTCAAGCTAAGGAGGCAAAGAGATTTTAGGCAAAAACTTTGAGCTATGCATGTCATATGCTTAATAGACTACCATCAACAACATTGAAGGGTAGAACACCCATTGAAATATGGTCTGGAGAACCAGCTCAGAACTACGATAAGCTATGAGTGTTTAGATGCAATGCCTACTTTCATATGAAGGAAAACAAATTGGACCCGTGAGCCAAGAAAGTTATCTTTATAAGATTCAATAGTGGTGTGAAAGGCTTCAGACTTTGGTGTCCCGAGTTGAACAAGATTGTAGTAAGTAGAGATGTGACATTCGATGAAAGTTACATGAAATTAAAGGAAGATGTTCAGATGGTGGAGATTGAGGAACAAGCAGTTGTGAACTCACAGCCAAGTAAGGAATATGTGGAAGAAAAAAACAAGGTGATCAACTTGAACATGGAGAGAGTGATCACAAAGAAGAAACACCATCAAAATAACTAAAGATACAATATGATTGCATAGCCAAAAGGAAGGGAAAAAGAGACATATCCCTACCTGCGGGATATAAAGATTGCATAGCTTGCATGGTATATGCATTGCCAGTAATTAAGGCTAAAATTCCCATTAATTTTGAAGAAGCAGTAAATAGTGAAGAAGAGAGTAAATAGCATGATGCAATGGATGATGAAATGCTCACCCTTCTCAAGAATAAGACTTAGGAATTGGTGGAGCTACCTAGAGGAAGGAAAACAGTTGGCTGTAAATGGATTTATGCAAAGAAGGATAGAGTGGATGATAAGAGCTTGGTAAGATTTAAAGCTAGGCTAGTGGCTAAGGGAAATGCTCAGAAGGAGAGAATATATTACAATGAGATTTTTTTCTCCTATGGTTAAGCATTCCTCCATTAGAATATTGATTGCCTTAGTTGCAGAATTGAAAATTGAATTGGTACAACTAGACGTGAAGACTGCTTTCTTTCATGGTAATTTGGATGAAGAGATTTATATGAGACAACCTGTGGGGTATCAAGTGAAGGGCAAAGAAAGATTGGTTTGTAAGCTCAGAAAATCTCTTTATAGTTTGAAGAAGTTGCCCAAGCAATGGTATTTAAGATTTGACAAGTTTATGAAGGGTCAAGACTATACAAAAAGTCGCTATGATCACTGTGTTTATCACAAGAATTTGAAAGATGGTTCGTTCGTGTACTTGTTAATCTATGTGGACGACATGCTCATAGCCTCAAGCAATATTTCAGTGATAGAAAAGTTAAAGGAGCAAATGAGAAGGGAGTTTGAAATGAAGGATCTCAGTGAAGCTAAGAAAATATTAGGAATGGAGATTACAAGGGATAGACAAAAACGTTTGGTGTGTTTGTCTCAGAAGCAATATCTTTAGAAGTTCTTACAAAAGTTTGGAGTAACAAAAGAAACTAAGCCTGTAGGAACTCCATTAGGTGCTCACTTCAAGTTGAGCAAGTCAATAATGTCCCAAAACTGATGAAGAAAAGATGAAGATGGACGGTATTCCATATGCTGATTTGGTTAGAAGATTAATGTATGCTATGGTGTATACTAGTCCTGATATAGCACACGCAGTTGGAATTGTTAATAGATTCATGCATAATCCTAAAAGAGAGCATTGGAATGCTGCTAAGTGGATACTAAGGTATTTACATGGAACGAGGGACGAAAGTATTTGTTTTGACAGATGTGATGAATGAATTGATAAGTTCTCAGTTGGATATGTGGACTCAAACTTTGTTGGAGACTTAGACAAAAGAAGATCAACAATTAGGTATGTGATTACTATGGCAAAGGGTTCTATATGCTGGAGATCAATATTACAACCAACGGTGACACTATCAACCACAGAAGTACAATACATGGTGATCGCTGAAGCTATCAAAGAAGCAATGTGGACTCTGAGGTTGTTAGGAGATTTAGGTGTAGAACAACACAAGTTGGATGTATATTGTGACAGCCAAAGTGCCATTTATTTGGCCAAATATTAGGTACATCATTCTAGGACTAAGCACATTGATGTACGATATCATTTTATGAGAGAAGTGGTAGTTAAAGGTGAGATTTGTCTAAAAAAGTTTGCTATAGAAAATAATCTAGTTGACATGTTGACAAAAGTGGTTAATGCAGCTAAGTTTGAGTACTACTTGGATTTGGTGTAGTTGAAACAAGTTTGATCTTCCAATATGGTGGAGCAACGGAAGTTGTTTGATGCCTCGTTATGGATTCATGCCAAGGTGGAGATTGTTAGATTTGGCATTAAATCAACATGCCTAAATTAAAAAGGATTAGGATATCTTGGACGCAAGATATTTGGATTTGTGTTTCCTAGTTGGTTTGGGATTTGGTTTTAGTATAGGATTTGGTTTCCTACTTTGTGTAAACCTATGACATCTATTAGTATAATAGATGAATGTCGGATAGAGTTTTGTGTGTGAAAGTTGTGAGAGGCATAAGTTTGTATACTTGAGAACACTTTGTGTTTGTGAGTTCTCTTGTTGGTAATCAATAAAGCTTCCGTTGTTAGAGAGGTACTCCTATATTGGAGGAACTCTGAAATCGTTGTGTTTTGTTTATTGCTTGATTTGTTTTTGGTTTAGTTTACAACAAGGAGGACCCTGCTATGTTCTCAAATCCCCATTTCACGATGACATGTGTTAAAGACCCAGTAAGTAACCATCCTTCGTTTGAATCTGAGCAAAAAACCAGAAGCAACGAATTTTAACAATCTGGGTACTCAAAGTTACACACTTTAATCACAAATTTAACAATTAAAGATACAAAGTGGGCAATATTTAGGGAAATAGTGGTATAGTACTCACTGTGGCTCGGAGCCAAAGTACCTAAACGGCTCAATGAGTTGCGCACAGAGAGACTGCAACGGTGAATAATGGCGACATATTCTGTAAAATTTGGTCGAGTTTTGGGTGATTTCTGCTATGGTTTCAGAGGTCAAGAGGCCGATAAGGAAAGCTACAATAACCACTGCAACTGTCAACGACTTCTCCATCTCTTTGTAGGTCAGTGATTGATTGAGTGAGAAGGAAGAGAGTGATCAGAACAGGGTTGCATGGCATTCATATGAATCATATCTAGTTTTTGTATAGGGGTTTGAGGTGTGTGATTTAGGCACGCTTTGGTGCTGGGTTCTGTTGGGTTAAAGTTGACCTGGATACGTTTTGATTTGGGCCTAATAAAAACACACATGACGCCCACATAACTATTTAATTGAGGGTTTTTTGTCAAATCATCTCATCCACTACTTTTTGATAAAAGCGATAAACTTTCATTAAAGAAGGTAAATGAGGTACAACAATATGAGTTGGGAAAGAACTCTGACCAAATCTCCATAATAGAGAGGACCTAACTAGTACAATCTTGAAATAACAAATTTGCAATAAAATCGGGAAGTTCTTCAACCCAATAGAAAAGTCTACAAACATGAAGTGCGTAGCGGGCAAGGCGGTGGACAACGAAATTGGCTTGGCAATGAACATAATTAAGGTTAACTTTAGTGGTTCACGAAATTAGCTTGGCGACGAACATAAGTAAAGTTAACTTTAGTGACCTTCAATTACAGATATTGATGTTCCCCACTATATTTCCAACAAGGGAAAGGTTAGTAGAGACATCACTTAGAGCTATGACAATCTAAAGCAAATGGCTTTCAAAATTTATATAATGATAATCCCTCATCGTTGTCGAAACCAAGCATTCGCTCATTGCAAGAGCCTCCGCCTGAAGCATTAGAGGTATACCTAAAGCCACTCATTTGATGTAGCAGCTTTTGGAATACTTATATTGTTAAACTCTTATTTAGTTTAATTGAAAGACAGTGTTAATTGTTAATCACTATTCAATGTATTATGAATTTAATCAGTAATAGAATCTAGAAATGTAATCAACCTATAAGAAAAAGTGATCTAAGTGTTAGATCAAGGACATTTCTCTTATGTTCATTCCTAAAACGTTCCTAGCCATAGGATTGTTAATTGGCCATTGACAATCTGCTAAGGCTAGTATGTGTTATGTCAACTCATTAGGGAGTATGACTAGTCTTAAAGTCATTAGTGTTAGACACTATGACAAACACATAGGTGCTTCAAAGGTTGCTGATTACACTTAACAACGATCAACAAATTTTTTTGACATACATGATATGTAAGAACTCATTGGTTGCAATAATGGAAAGTAGTCACAACCTGAGGCACTAGAGATGCCTTGTGGGTATGCCTTTGATCATTTGACAATGTAACCAAGTACATGCTTTATATTGTGCATTTATAGACATTGTAGGGTCATTGATTTATCATAGAGACATGTGAGTGTACAACAAGGGATCTTTAACCTTCCATAGTAGAAGAAGAATACTCTAAGCTATTTGAGAGTCTTTGACCAAAGCATATGAATATAACTTAGGAAGAATTTTTCAAATCATATTCAATAGAATCAAATAGAAAAGTATCATATTGGATAGTAGACATGAGATAAACTATCAACAAAACACTATGATCAAGAGTATTGATTTAGAGAATGATCGTATTCCATTGTAGTTGTAATTTAATCTTCAACCATTTCTACTTAGTTTGAGTTGCCATGATATACTGCTAGGTGTCACTCATGGTTTGTGGAATCCCTGAAGATTAGAGACAACTAATCTTCATCATAAGGAGAATTGAAATGAGTTTCAATTCACAATCGATTAGTAAGAGACAATTGCCCACTACCTCACTAATTGGAACTGAGTGGATCGTACATCCTATAAGGATGAGGATGAAGAAATATAAATGAGATGGATAAGATCAATTGAATAGTTAGTTAAGCATAGTCAAGATTAATTTAATTGTTGGTTAATCATATAATTAAGTTCGTAATAGGCTTTAATTTAGTTTCAAAATTTTGAAGGCCTAATGGAATTTGGTCCATAAGGCTCATTAGACCAAATTCATATGACAACTTAAACAAAATGGGCATTTAGTCCACTAATAATTGGAGGCCGGCTATGCAAGGGAAGATGGCATAATTTCAATTATGCCACTTAACTTTGAGTGGGTATAAAAGGGAAATTATAGCCAAGACTTCATTAGGGTTGTTTTGAGAAAGAAATTTGAAGGTACACACTCTTCCTTTCCTCTTTTCACAACCATCTATGAGAGGTTTACTAGCTTCAGACTTCTCCTAGTTCATCCACCTTGTTTTAACTTCACATCCTTGGTGAGGAGACTTAGAGGCACCATCTCTTTGGTGCTTGGAGAATCCATTCAGAAGATCAAAAGAAGCAAGGAAGCAAACAAGGAGCTAAGAAGGAGCTAAGAAGGATCCAAGGATTCAATGAACCAAATTCATAGAGCATATAACGAAGATTAAAGCCCTCACATGGGTCATAACCCTATGAAAACAAGGATGAGCTTCAAGGGTATGAAAACTCAATCCTTCTTCTTTCTTTTACCAAAAGAGTCATGGTTCGCCATCCACTAGGTCTTGAATTTCATAGAACTTAGAATTGTTTTGAGTAATGCTTTCCTTAATTGTTAATCTTGTTGGGTTATGAACGACTTTAGTACATATGTGCGGAAGCGTGGTATGGTAACGTAAGCATATTTTATTCAATTTACATGCATAGTTAGCTGATCTTTGGATTCCGTTTAATCTTATCAAATTAATATACGTGATCTAAGTTAATTGACGGGCTAGTGTTCATGTAAAACAATTTTAAGAACACATGCATAAACTTAACATAAGTTTAGAATTCCAACATTAAGATTTCATATGAAGAATCTCTTGTTGAGGCTCCCAAGTGTTAGCCCCCTACTAGTATTCACACGAATGAATCTCTAGTTGGTGACGCAAGAAGATGACGAACTGCTAGGTCCTTCTCCTCCAATAGGTGTGGCAGCAACTGTATGGTTGTGAGGTGTTTTGTTTTTCAATTTCTCTAAATTGGATAATATAATTTCCTTCTCTCAAAATTTTGATTTCATAATATGTAAAATCCACATACAAGATCTAAAGACCCTTTAGGCATATATATATATATATATATATATATATATATATAGAGAGAGAGAGATAGAGAGAGAGAGAGAGAGAGAGAGAGAGAGAGAGAGAGAGAGAACAATTCTATAGGCTAGTAGGATTACAATGTAATCCTCTTTTATCACACATGTGTAGCAAGCCTTTGGCCCGGTTCGCTTCTTATTTTATTTATTTATTTATTTTGGTATTTTATATCAGAATAAGCTTCTTTATTTTATTTTAGCTCATTAACCAGCAATAAATAGAAGGCCTAAACCAATTAATCAAAATAAAACATTTAATATAAACCATTTATACTAAATTCAACCTTCACCAATTTTACCCTGCGATATCATTCTATTGTGTGTGACTTTGTAGATTCCGACTAAAGCCAGTAGTGGATAATTTGATTAATCAAAATCTAGTTTTACTTTATTAGAAACAATTCTAATTCAAACTTGTAGGAGTATCCATAAAATGAATAGTAACATCTAGCAATGTCTTTCGGCTAACCGGATTTGTCAAAATATGTTTGAATATGTACAACACATATTTAGAACCTTAGTTATGGTAACAATGCAATTCGGTTCCTCTGTCTACTATATTTTGATCATATACTTTAGAGCATGGAACATTTTTCAAACTCTATGTATCTTCTTTATGTTGCTTTAGCCAAAGACTTTTGGAGATAGATCGTCAAGGGACTCCTGGAATATCAACTTTCATGATTACCTAGAAGGTGACATATTCCTTGTTGTGAATTCACGTATCTCCATATCGATGCATATGATCCCACACCTTACACTATAAAGCTCCGCTATTGTTTCAAAGCTTCAAGGCGAGACAAAAGATCACATTCATCAACATGAGATAACCAATAATGCCTCAGGTCTAAGAACTAGTTGTATCCATAACTTAGAAGTGTGGTATGATTGACAAGTAGGTAATCTTCCATTTGTACATTTATATAGTTGACCAATGTTAAGTGAACTCGATCTCATAGACGACTACCTTTATGTCATTCCATATCACTACATGCTTAATCTTATACATATTATTGAATACGACATAAATTGGCCTTTGCAAATGTTCGATAGTTCTTTTGATCAACTTATGACTAGGGAACATAATTTAGAGCTTCAGATCCGTCGGATATGTGTCTCAGGATTGAAACATCTTTGTAATCACGTCCTTACTACTTAAGTTATTCCTTGGACTCATCCTAATCAATAACAAACCTTCTTAATCTGCCTAGGAGTTGCCTAGCCTGCCTATGCGCCGCCTAGCTCCAAACCGATTTTTTGAAACGATTTGCCCTAAATTGCGGCAAGCCTTCACTGCCTAGTGCCTAGGCGTAGCCTATAGGCCGATTTTTATAACACTGCTATTAGTATTAGGTCACGCGCTCGAGTGACGAATGTTCTCACTTGCCCTTTGTTATCGATGACTCAACATTTGGTTGCCACGAATAACCAATTACGTGTTGCCACGTCAATTGCTTTTCAGGCATACTCCAACAAATATATACATGTGCTGCTCAAATAATCCGTACATAGTCAAAGTTTTTCCTTCTAGTAGTATTAGAGCCTTGGTTTAATGTATTGTGAGTACTTTTGGGTTGTGTTTCATAGTGTGCAATTTGAATGTTTTAATAGTAGCAAGTTTTATTCTTACCTCTTTGAATGTAAATTTTGCATGAAAGTTTGTTGTCTCAAGAGTTGTAGATGGAGTTCAAATAAGCATGAATTTTAGAGCTAAAAATTGGGACATGGGCACTTGGGAGATTTTTGGGTTCATGTTTGTCTTGTTAAATGAGTTTAAAAGTGACATTAAGAACCCCTAAGTACCCTGGTATGTTAATCCCTTCTTGAGTAATGTAACTTTGAGTTTTACTGAGTGAAAATATTCATAGTGCTCTTATGAGTTTTTATGGATGTTCTTCATTGTTCTTATTTGTTATTCATGTTTATAACAAGAACAAAAAGTTTGGTGTTTTGATTCAAAGTTTTAAGTTGTTGTTGTTGTTGTTGTTTTTTTTTTAATTATTTTTTTAATGCTTTATTTGTCTTGTTTTATGTGATGTACTTTTGTACTTTGCACACATCAAAGCTTGTTCTTCACACTTTGGATGCGTTTGTTGCACCAAATGTTCTCGGACTGAACTAACTTCAGGGACTAAGTTGGACTCACTTAGAATAAACTAAGCTAGATTGATTTAGTAAAGCATTTGGTGCCGTGTCGAATTAAAAAGCAGGATAATTAACAAACCTTAATATTATATTTTTTTAATCTATATATATTAATTTTATATTATTTAATCTATATTATTATTATACTTGGTCTCCGTTTTTTTTTTTATTTTTTTTTTTATAACAAATTTGTTCTCCATTCTTCTATTCTCTCCCTCCCCTCTTTTTTTCTCTGTCCAAAGCAACCCAATCCCCAACCTAGAAATAGAATCTTGGCTTCTTTCTGCCACAACCCGTTGAAGCAGTCGAGTAGAAACATGGCGGCAGCTGATTGAGGAGCAAATTGGTGGAGTTATGAGGGAAGGACCAAAACACCCACAAATAATCAAAGTAGGAGAGGTCGAGTCCAAAACCTACTTGGCAAAGCGTTGCAAGTATGTTCGATCTGTGTTTGAAAATGGTTTTGGGATAGAGAGATTAGGAGTCAATGCAGCCAAGGAATTGAGCAGAGAAGTGTTGCTTCTCAACAACGAGCTTGACGATAAATTCGAGATGTGCATAAGGATGGGTGAAACTGAGGTCTTGTGATTGTGGGTTCGGAGCGAGGAGGGAGAGAGTGGTGGCCATCTAGTGGTGTAAGAGAGGAAGAGAGGGAACAATGTGGCTGTCATCTCGTGAAACAAAGCAGAGAAGGGTCTTAGCTAGTTCCATGGATTTTGGGGACTCTTGCTAAGAACCTCTAGCGATGTCCTTAGTCAAGGCTAATCCCAGCTAATCTCATCAACATTAGTCCCATATAACAACGAAGACAAGACTAGACTAATAGTTAGTCCAATCTAGTTCTATGAGAGTTAGTGACGGCAAACAAACGCCCTCTTTAAGTTTTCAATTTTCACTAAAAGCTAACTCTCCACTTTACACTACCAAAATTGGCCACCCTATGCAAGTGGGGTTTTGAGGCTTTCTTGCAATTACATAAGGTTTTGATACTTTTTTTGCATTTGCACTTTGATCCAAAATTTTATATTCTTACATAAAGGACCAAATTCATTGAAGGACAAATTGTTTTGCTCCTTTAATGAAGTTTATGTGATTGTTGAAATTTTTGGATTCTAGTTGTAATAACATGAAGTTGTGAACACTTGTTTACAAAAGTGACCCCAAAATTTTGTATTTTGCATAATAACCCAAATTTTGTGGTTATTGCATTAAGGCCCAAATTAGTTAGAGCACAAAATAGTTTCATCTCTTTAATGAGAATTGAATTTTCATTTCATTTAGCTCCATTCAAATCAATTCTATAGACCCAAAAACCAATTTTTTAAGTTGATTTTTAAATTAGTTAATACGCTTAATTATGAAAAGGGTGATTATGAATCAAAGGCCTATGATAATTGAGCTATGTGGTTGGCAGTTTTTCATTATGAATGAATGAGATGTGTATATTAATTAGGTTTCAATGTAATTTGATGAGGCCAAATGTGATATAAAAGGGCATAAGCCCTACTAGTTATTTTATGTATTCCTTTTAGTATGTTTGCATGCAAATTGAAATAGTTGAGTCCAATTCCCAATAGGACATAATGGTTTAATTGGATTAAAAGTGTAATTAAATTCAATTGTCGTCATCAAGGTCTAAAACAAGGCTCGTGTTGGATAAAAACAACAGGTTAAAAATCATCCTAAGGCCTAAGATAACTATATAGTCCATTTGAGAGAGCCAAACATTTTAGCCAAAACATTTGAATATGACTTAGGAAGAATGTTCCAAACCATATTCAGTGGAATCATATAGAAAAGTATCACATTAGATAGTAGACATGAAATAAAATATCTACCAAACAATGTGATTAAGAGTACTGATTTAGAGACTATATTGCTTTGTAGTTGTAAATGAATAGGTTCTCCAACCACTTCTACTTAGTCGTGTAACCATGATGCATTGCTAGGTGTCAATCATGGTTTGTAGAAACCCTGAAGATTAGCAATCACTAACCTTCATCATTGGGAGAATTGGAAGTAACTTTCAATTTACAATTGATTAGTAGGAGTTACAATTGCCCACTATTCACTAATTGAAACTAATGGATCATACGTCCTATAAGGATGAGTAAAAAGAAATATAAACGAAATGGATAAGATTAATTAAATAGTTTAACTGATCATAGTCAAGATTAATCAAATTGTTGATTAATCATTAGAATAAGTTTGTATTTGCTTTAACTTAGTTTCGCATTTTCTAAGGCCCAATGGGATTTGGTCCGCAAGGCCCATTAAACCTAAGTTGTATGACAACTTAAATAAAATGGGCAATTAACCCACTAATAATGGAAGGCCAAGGATGCAAGGCATGATGTCATAATTTCAATTATGTCACTCAAGTTTGAGTGGGTATAAAAGAGAAGTATAGCCAAAGATTTCATTACATTTGTTTTGAGAAAGAAATTTGGAGGTTGAATCAATATTAGAAAATATGAAAATAACACAAGAATTCTAATAATAATAATAATCATAAAGAAAGGGAATTGTTATTAGCACTCCAAAATCTCATTTTGCACTCCAAACTTTTTATAATTAGAAAGAAAAATACACTTTTGAGGAGTGTAGAATGAGATTTTTAGAGTGCTAATAACAACTCCCTAAAGAAAATCACAACAATAAATGCAATGTCCTAAAGACATAATTTCACCCCCTACAAGTACAAGATTAATATAAACAGATAGAGAGAAAGTTAGAAAAACTGACAAACTTGGAGATTGAGGCTTGCATAAATACAATGTCCTAAAGACAGAATTTCACCCCTACTCTTGTACTTGTAGTTCGATAGGTGTTCATCTCCCATGATTCAACAATCTACAATCCAAAGTCGAAACACTTCAATCTTTGGACTCTAGCGAACTTTATATATTCCATAATCTCAAGACACAGCTTGGAATTTGACAGATGAAGAATAAGAGTGACATAGTGGAAACCTCTATTTCTCAAGAGTAAGAATTAACTCTAATTTTTCTCTACTTAATGATAATGGTTTCATGAGTTTATATAGAACCCAAGTACTTCTTGTTAAAGAGATGTAACTTTTCATCTATAAGCATACATCATTTTGACTAATAGTAAATGTACAACGGCCCCTTTCCATTTGGAAAAGATGCATAACCTATTGAATCAACCAATGGTTACAATAATTTTTCATCTAAATATTTGAAATTAAATATTATAATATCTAAAAAATATTATAATATAAATTTTCAACAATCCCGCACACAAAAGAAAAATCAGAAAGAATTTGAGAGTACAGGTGGACAAGAGATGGATCAGGAGAGGTGTGTTGTTTTGCAGAAGTAATAGGGATAGAGCAAAATATTCTTAATCAATGGTCACCAATGTAAGAGTAGAAGTGGGTTGATTCTATGAGTATGGGATTGCTAAATTCTCTAAAGCTCTATGAATCTAGAATTTGTTCAGGACCAAAATGAACACAACCGTATGAACCTTAATATATTAAGATTAGTGATGTGAGTTGCTTATTGTCTCAGTTTACTATTGCGGTGAACAATTCAAGATCTTCCACATCCATCGAGTCACCAAGTAAACCCAATAAGTATTCACTAGGGTTGGTTCAAGTCCAAAAGACACATTTATCGCTGCATCTCTTATCCGCCTATACTTTCAAATTCTTCCTAATTTTTTATTCATGTGGGGGATTGTTGGAAATTATATATTTATAATAGTATAATATTATAAATTCAATAATTGGATAAAAAATAAAATCTCACTTGCCTAAATGAGTGTGCTAATAGGTAGTTATTGTTGAAATTTGTGTGAAAGGCTTCATTCAAGTGATACATAGTTTTATTAAGAGTTGTCGTGCCTTTTGCAAAGGTTCTATATGTTTTGTTGTTGAGATATAGAGTTACATCACTTCACAAAACAAGGCTTTGAGTTATATGTAAGTTCATAGCCATTGCTTGTTAGCAATAGAGTTTGATCCCCAAGACTTAGGGGTGAACTTCTGTCTTTAGGACATTGCATTATGTAAGCCTCAATCTCCAAGTTTGTTAGTATTTCTTACTTCCTCTGTTGTTTACATTGATTTTATATACACATATTGCTGTAGTATATTTGGTTTGTGATTTTTATGATTATTCTTATTATAATTTATATTGTTATTTTCATATTTTCTAATATTGCACCAATAACACGCTCTCCCTTTCATCTATACACAGCCGGCCATCTAGGAAAAGTTTACTAAAATCAAACTTCTCCTACTTCATCCATCTTGTCTTCACCTCATATCCTTGGTATGGAGAGTTAGAGGCACCATCTCTTTGGTTCTTGGAGAATCCGTTCACAAGACCAAAATGAGCAAGGAAGTATACAATGAGCTAAGGAAGATCCAAGGATTCAAGGAGCCAAATCCATAGAGCATATAAAGAAGATTAAAGGCCCACACATGGGCGATAACATTGTGAAAACAAGGATGAGCTTCAAGGGTATGAAAGCTCAATCTTTCTTCTTTCTTCTTTCTTTTATGAGAAGAGTCATGGTTCACCATCTAACAGGCTTTTAATTTCATGGGATTTAGATTTGTTTTGAGTTCATGCTTTCTTTAATTGTTAATATATGCATGCGTTGCTCAAATAATCTTTACATAGTCAAAGTTTTTCCTTCATGAAGAGGGTTGAAAGCCTACTCAAAATATTTAGAACAACCTACCACAAAACTATTATTTGCATCTCAGGGGAACCACTTCAGCCCTTCCAACTTTCAAAAGCGTGTCCCAAGCGCCATCAACGTTCATCTTCAAGTATCCCCATGTGGCACCTTCCATTTGAGAACTTCGAAAGTTAAGCATCAAGGCTGAGAGTTAGGAATAGATAGATGGACAAAAGTATGCCACCAAGATAGAGTAATGCTACCCACTACTTGTTGAACTTGCCCCAGTATTTTCCTCCTGTTTTTGAAATTGACAGCAAAATTATGATTGCTCTATAAGGATCCTTCGAAGAGATTCACATATGCAGATCTAATGAGCCATTCATTTTGTTTTCGTCTGCCATTTTAGAAGTTTCTGTTCATAGTTTATTTGATCCAATTAGAGATTATCCATCAGACTATGGATTGCAACCTCTGCTATGTTAATGAACAAAACCATATATGCTTAAAAGAAAAGC
Organism: Pyrus communis; assembly: GCF_963583255.1. Classification (NCBI taxonomy): domain Eukaryota; kingdom Viridiplantae; phylum Streptophyta; class Magnoliopsida; order Rosales; family Rosaceae; genus Pyrus; species Pyrus communis. Next base: position 11,570,074 of record NC_084805.1, on the reverse strand, counting down.
TATGAAATCTCTATTGTTTTTACTAAAGTAGTCGAGTCGTGCCATCATAGTATGAATAAGGAGGTGTTTACAAGATTAAAGTATTTATGTTCATTTTATCAAATTATGAGAAATGACGTTTTTTTTTTTAAACAATTATCTCCCTCCCTTTTCGTAAAAGAAAATGAGATATTGGAACTTACATATTTCAATAATGGGAAAGACATCCAACTAAATCTGTGAATGGATCGAAATTGACCAGGATCGAATTCAGAATCCGTTTAGAATCTGGTGTAATTAATAGTATATGGATCGTGACTTCCAATCAGATATTTTACTACAAGAAAAATGAGCTTTGGGTACAAAATAAAGGGCACAATTGAGAATTTTGTGTCAGTTTGACCACCAAAAAGCTTAAACAATTCCCATTCTATAGAAGGCACCATCTTTTGTGCCCAATTTTAAAAAAAGCAGACATAAAACAGTAATGGGCACGGAAACCATGCTGAGTGGGGTCAGATGACAACTTTTTTACAGAAGATGGGCACAAAAAACTTTTTGTGTCTATAAAAATTGTTTGTCATCAACACTTTATGTGTTTTTTCGTTTGTATTGACCTCTAGCAAACCAAAAAATTAAATTTATAAAATTGTGGTAAATAATAGTATGGAGCTGTTTATTATCATGCAGTGTTATAGCCTCAAAATATGTTAGCAATACTATTGTTCAAAATCGTTTTTGGCAACAATCGAACCTTAGATCTATCACTTACAAGTAAATAAGAATACCACTACACCGTAGTACTAAGTGGCGTGTTTTAGATTTACAATGGATCATTTCCATATGCAATGAATGTTTGTTAGATTCGTATCTTTTTGAACTGCTTTTTAGATTGTTAGCAGGTTTGTTTTGATACTTGGTGATATGGTTTTTGACATTATCTTAAGCGTTTTTTTTTTCTTTTACTGTATTAAGTCCTTCTTGCAGTGACACGTAACCAACAATTGTGCCCTTAGGGTCATTGGTCTGTACACAAAAGTTAATCAGTCTTTAGATATACAAATGAGTTAATAATTATAAATTCCTTTTTTTGACACAAATCTTAGAAATTGTGTCCAGTAAATATTAATAAATAATAAATCACTGTATGATAGGAGCAGATTTATGCGACTTAGTTAGCTTGTTCTTCTGCATTTGTGTTGTTATTTCTTAGTTAATGTAGTATTTCAAGCTATTTTCATGTGTTTGTAGGTCCAAAGGGTTAAAGTAGTAAGAAAGTGCATTTTGGTGCATTTTGGAGCAGTTTTCGGCAATAAATGGATAGCACATGTATAGGTGATAGGAGCATATTTATGCGACTTAAATGGCTTGTTCTCGTACATTTACGTTATGTTTCTTTAGTTATTTTGGTACTTTAAGCTATTTTCGTGTGTTTGTAGGTCCAAAGGGCTAAAGGAGCAAAAAGATGCATTTTGGAGACTTTTGGAGCACTTTTGAGCTAAGGACGGATAGCTTATGCTTGAAGCCAAAGTGTTGGACGAAATTGAAGACCTAATTGGAGCCAAAGTGTTGGAACCTTGTTCTCTTTAGTTTTAGGACATTTAAACCTTTCCTAATCCCAATCATGCCATGCATAACACACATCCATTCTAACACATTGTCATTGCACATGCATTTCCTTCATTAGTTAACCCACATGCACTTATCACTTATCATCACCACATATCATATCACTTAACCACTTATCATATCATAACCACATATCATATCACTTATCACTTATCATCACCACATATCATATCACTTAACCACTTATCATATCATAACCACATATCATATCACTTATCACTTATCACTTAACATATCATCCACCTACTTCACCTACAACATCCACCTACTTCACCTACAACATCCACCTACTTCACCTACAACATCCACTTCACCTACAACATCCACCTACTTCACCTACAACATCCACCTACTTCACCTACAAATGACATAGCCATATGTTCCCTCCACTACTCCTATAAATACCCTTGCATTCATTCATTCAATTAGCATCTCATTTTCATACACAACACATTACAAACACATTATCCCTTCCCTAGCCGTGAGCTTCCCATCTCTCCCCTTATAATCCAAACACCATTTTTCCATTCCACACTTCCATCCCCCAAACCAATTATCCCTAGACCTTATGCTATTGTGCCGCAACAAAGAAGGAGAAAGAAGAGAGGAGAAGCCTTGGACGTTTTGGCTATTCAAGCTTGGATTGTTGGAGCGTTTCTAGGTGTATTCAATCTTTGTTTTCAATGTTTAATTTATATTCTCTTTGTTTTGTTGTAAACATGAGGAGCTAAACTTGTTTTAGCTAGGGGAGACTTTGAAACCATGATTATATTTGCAATATGAATTGATTAATTCCAGTTGTGATTTCATAAATTGTGAATGCAATTTACTTAACCGTTTGATGGATAACTTATTCTTGTTTGTTGATTAAGGGTGCACACTTAGTTTGCATGCATGAATTTGGGGCTAGAATATAAGGGAGTTTCACATAATCGTTACAAACTTATATTCACAAGTAGTTAAGGTTGTTTTCACAATCATGTTAAGTAAATTCCTAGCATGAGTATCATGATGTCATAGTTACAAGTGCTTTGTCAATACTTATGATTTTCATAGAACGTAATGATCTTTGATTGTATCTCTATTATGATGTCATGTAGGGGACTTTTGAAGAATGCTTTGGGTTGTCGTATGATGTCATCCAATCCAATAACTTAAGGAAAATCTGAGGGTTAATTAGTGATGTCACGGTTAATCTAGGGTGTTGAGGTTCATGGTTTATCGAAAAGCAACTGGAAATCAATTTGTATGCAAGTGTGTCATGTGTGGAGAAGGACCCTCTAGCTAGCTAATCACCCATCCATATCCCCAAATTCGTCCAAAGTTTACTTAAGTCTTTTAGTTACTTGTTTTTCTTTTAAATTCGTCAAAAACCTAATCCCCTTTATTTAGTTGTGTCAAATCTGTCCTAATTGTGAGTTTGAGTGTTTTTGAGTCAAAACCAATTCTATTTTCGTCCAAGTCAAGTCCTAGAGTCTAAATTGAGTCTTTTTTATTGTTTTGAGTTGTTTTGAGTCTTTTAAGTTTGTTTTGAGTCATACAAGTTTAGTTAAGAGTCTTTTGATTTTGTTTACGTGTTTTGAAGTATATTTTTACATCTTTGAGTCAGTTTTCATTAGATTAGCAATCCCTCCTAATCCCCGGTCTAGAACGATCCCTCACTTATCCATTCTACTACAATTGTCAAACGAGGGTTTAATTTGTGCGCGTATAAATCTCGCATCAAATTTTGGCGCCGTTGCCGGGGATTAGCAACTTTGCTAATCCCTTGGTTCTTTTCTTTTTTTTGGTTTAGTTGTTTTCGTTTTAGTTTCTAACTTAGTGTTGTTTTCTTTGTTTGTTGTTACTTTTGATATTTGATTTAGTTCTCTTTCTTTGATTTTAGGTACTAGAGAAGTAAGATATGGATTTTGCTAGCATTCAAGCTCAATTGGCAAATCTTACTTCTAAATTGTTGCCATATGCCGAAAGGACCACAATGCAGAGTGTCCCTACATTTGGTGCTTCATATAGGCAAGGATTTCAAGCCAATCAATGTCCACAAAGAGATGAGAGGGATCATTCAAACTCTATATGGTGGGAAGATCAACAAGTTCAACGTGAAGCATATTGGCAACCATATGAGGAGTTCTATTCAAGACCTATGCAGCCACCACAACTTCATATGCAATATGCTCAATTAAATTCAAATTCGCCAATAGATTATATTCAAATTCTTAATGAAATAAATTCTTTGGCGCAGGGGTCACAAAATCAAGCCAAGGAGGCTCAACAAGAAGCATATTGGCAACCATATGAGGAGTTCAATACAACACCTATGCAGCCACCACAACCTCCCCCACAACAATTCCAATCAAGTTCAAGTATGTCCATGGATAATGATAAAAATTTTCAATTACTAACCTCTTTGACACAGGACGAACAAAATCAAGACAAGAAGTTGGGTAAATTGGACGAGCAATTTGGGCAGATTATGGAGTTCATGAAACAAATTCAAGAGCAAAGTGAACTTTCGAACTCAACTATTGAAAACTCGAAGGAAGATTTTGAAATCCATAATGCTATCACTTTGGGAAGTGCTATGGAGGTTGGAGCTGACCTAAAAATGTCCAAACATAGCCTAGAAATGGATGAAGAGCTGCTAATTGAGGAGGAGGAAGAAGACATGCACACGGCAAGGGTAGAACAACCCTTGCCGCAGCCCCCTAAGCCCTCTAAACCACCCACCACCAGTAAGGACGTCCTAATTCCATGTTATTCTGATGTTATTCCACCCAATGTCCCTTTTCCTAGCAGGTTTTTGATTCCCAACCAAGAAGAGAGTAAAAAGGACATCGTGGAAGCCTTCCCAAAGGAGCAAAATGCTATTCAAATTCTTGGTGCAACACAGCAAGTTTTAGATGGTGTTGAATTCTTCAAAGGACTTTGTACACCAAGAAGAATGATTCAAGAGAAGGTAGTGGCTGGAAAAGATGTAGAAGGCATCAAAGAGGACATATTTGAAACCACAATTCCCAAGGAAGTTGGATTTTATGACACAGGACAAGTCATAACTTTCGAAGGGGTGTTTATTCTGGAGTTCATTTTGGAGCACACAGGTAAGCCGCCTCCCCGAATTTCAATTTTCTTTTATACTAACATGTGGTTAATGATTCAGGCACCCAATCTGGAATTTAAACTATTATCGGATCATTTCAAGTATCACCGCCCATTCAAAGATAAATTCCATGCCGTTTGATTTTATTTATGTGTAAAAAAAAAAAAAAAAAAAAAAAAAAAAAAAAAAAAAAAGAGATACTAAACATGGAGAAAGGTGGAGCTTCACAAAGGTTGTTTACGTGAAGCCCCACTACGAGGCGCAGAAGCGGAAGGCGCAGAAGCGGGAGGCATAGAAGCGGGAGGCATCGGAGCTAGAGCATTCCAGGCCTCAATACTTGGCCAAGCGCTGGATGACCCAGGAAAAAGGTGCCTCTGGAGATAAGACGCAAGCCTTTGACGGTCATTGTGAATTCGACCCTCAGATTCTTGCAGCTCATCAAGCTTCCTCTTCATGCCCGACGAATAGTTATTTGCAAGCACATGCAAACTTCTATTCTCATACTTAAGCTGCTGGATCTCCTGCTTGAGACTTTCCACCTCTGCCATCAATGATTCCACCTGACGGGAGCGGGCAAGCAGGCGTTGGCCCATGTTGGACACAGAACTCGCACACTGAACACTAAGTGCAAGGGACTCTTGAACGGCCAACTCATCGGACCGTCCTGACAGCAGCCTACTATCTTTTGGTGTGAGGAGGTTCCTAGCTACTATTGTAGCTGTTGTGGCGTCCTGCATCACAGAGTCTTCACCTGAAAGAGGACCGTTAGAAGATAAGAAAGAAGGGCGCCATACGTTACCTTGACGCGGCGCGCCCGTATCACTGCTAAGGCTCAATTCCAAGCTAAGGTTCGATGAATTTTCCATTTTTTCAAAAGTGTTCAAAGAGAAGGGATGGAGTTAAATTTCAAAGGGTCGAAGTCGATTTTCAAGAATGGGAAATCTTCAGAGTGTGTTTGTTGTGGTGATCGATAGCTCAATAAAAAAGCCAAAGCGACGCGTCCACCGATTCAAAAAGCCGGAATTTCCGGCGTAATTTAGGCAACGCTTTCTCGGCTTTTCAGAAGACGCGTTCAACTTTGTCAAAAGATTTCTTCTTTTCAGACAACACGTGGAGGCCATCACCGCAACTACACATCTTTTGCCGACAAGCGCAAAGTTCGGCGACGCTTTCTCTGCTTTTCAGAAAACGCGTGCAGCTTTGTCAAAAGGAGCCGCATTCGCACTACTACGTGTCGTTCAGAAATCGAAAGGGCGCCTGCTCAGAAATCGAAGAGGCGTCGTTCAGATATCGAAGAGACATTTGTCGACAAGGGTAAAAGAACAGTACCACCACTTGATATTATTTCTATATATGTCGACCTTCGTCTTTTATGGCAAGGCAAACCTGAAGAAAATGTCCAACTCTCCCTCACCTCTGAGGGCGCACTCCCAGCAAAGCCTCTTGAAATACTCAATTTTTTCTCCCCCAAAGAAGATACCAGAAACCTGGAGTACAAATGAGGCAGAAGGAAACGGTCGATCGAAGCATGTGGAGACAACCACAACAAATACATATGCTGCTTCATTCGCCGTTTCTTAAAAAGCAAAGGTATCTCATATCAAAAAAGTCTAAAGCAAAAGTATCTCATATCATGCTCTTTCCCTGTCCTTTTCTTTGTCCTTGTTCTTACTCGCATGGCAAAGTGAAAGAAGCAATCAGCCGGCACTTGGAGTCAGTCTTCCGATCTGGAGCCAACTGCCTGAAATCTGTTCCTGATTGCTTACCTAGCGTTGCTCTCGAGTAGTCATCTTCAACGGTTGATACACTTCCAGAGAAGGGACCACTTCTGCAAAAGGGAGCGAGTAAGGCAAGTGAAAATGATACATTGAAGCATGTGGAGACAAACTTAGGCTGAGTTATCCTCCAACCCTTTTCAATACGAATTGGAAAGATTGAACAAAGAAACAGACCAAAGGAGTAAGCTCAGACCTTCGGAGGAGACCAAAAGAACCATCCTGCTGCCCAGTTCAAGAAGTAGCACAAAGGAAAATCAACGATGGGCAGAAACCAGTTCAAGAGTAAGCCTGTGGAATCACAAAGATCAAAGCCTCAATGCAATTACCAAGGAGAAGATGGAATTTACACTCTATAACCAGATTTGCGTCTCTAAACTCTTCTCTTTGTTAATTACATTATGCCATGTTTAATATGTTTAGTTGCTTTTTGTGTGTTTACTTATGTTTTGTGTGAATCTATGCTTAAAACATTGAGGACAATGTTTGATTTAAGTGTGGGGGGGGTAACTAAACTAAGTATATTTAATGCAAATTCGTGGGATTTTATCACCCATAACTTCAAATGTTGTTCCTTGCTGTTTTAAGGTGTTTTTAAGTTGTTTTAGAGTGTTTTAGTATGTTTTGTTTTTATAACTCCGAAAATCACATAAAAATTTGAAAAACATGTTTTAAAAAAAAAGCCTAAAAAGAGTGTTTTGAGTTGTTTTTGTGTGTTTGTGTCTTAGGGTACCTTCCAACACAATGATAAGGATTTGGTTTATAATTGCATGACGGTTAAAAAGAGTTATAAACATAGAGAAAAGTTTGATTTACTCTTGGTATATGCTTGGTTATGGTTATAATGTATGACTTCACATGCAATCATAAAAGAAAAATTCGTTTTTGTAACATGCTTGAAGGAAGAAACTCAAACAAACGCTACATCCCTGTGAGACTCGAGCCATTACTTTCTTTGGAGAGTTATTTTCTGTGATTCTTTATTTTCTAAAGTTGTTGCATGATCTCATTATTCCTTGCTTGGTTGCTACTTAGAATGCAATTGTATCATGATAGAACTAAATGCTAGAACTCATGCCCATTTCATTCAAAGCATGTTATTGATTTGCATAACACATATTCAAGAAGAAGTTGTGTAGTGACCACCACCATAGCCAAATAGCCTTACTTCCCATACTTCGTATATGTTGTAAGTTTTAACCCCGTTGAGCCTTGTTTAGCCTTTATTCTTTGTTTACCCACATTTTCCTCACCTAGCCTAGTTTAGGACAATCCCCACCCTTGTTCTTAAAAGATAGTGAGCATGACTTAATTGAATTCCTTTTGAGTTACATTATGAAAGAAAATAAGTGTGGGGGAGAGAATGTTTAAGTGTTTATGTTTTGAGATTCAAAAGAAAAGAAAAAGAAAAAAAAAAAAAAAAAAAAAAAAAGAGAAAAAAAAAGAAAAAAAAATGAAAGAATAAGTGATTGAAGAAAGGTTCCAAAACACCAATTCTGGGCGTAAATTGTCTAAATTCTCCCTTTTTGTTCAAAAGTTGAGTTTTCATTCAAAAGTGAATTCTAAGTTGATTCAAATGCTTTGCTCACTATTTCTTTAAAAACCTTTGTTTTCCATATCCCTTCTTTGTTATCCACATACCCCAAGCCCCGTTACAACCCTTGACTTCTATCTTGAGTGTTGTGTATTTCAATTTGTGGAGTTTGAACTTGGTATGAGCATATGGTGTCACTTTTTCTCGCGTCTAAGTAGTAGCATTCCATTCATGAGATCATATCTAAACATGCTTATTAACTCCAGAAAATGCTTTCCTTATTATAACATATGTGAGTGTTCGTCTACATGTTTACATCAATCTTCTCACATATACCTAGTGTAGGGTGTGTAGTCAGAAAATCTGTGTGAAAAACGAGAGTACATCTAGTAAGAAATTGAGGGAATTCTCTAAGGCATGTTACTACATTCAAAACATGGTTTTAAATGCTTAATTGTGAACTAGTATGTGGTGACTATGAGTAAGAATGTACTTAAGTGTAAAGATGGCTCAAATCTGTGAGAATAATGATTTTTAATTTGTCATGTGCATTGGAAATCTGAGACGATTGTTGGAAGGTGTAGGTTGTGTTTTGTTCTTTTTGTTTTGTTTTTCTGTTTTGCTCGAGGACTAGCAAAAGCTAAGTGTGGGGGTATTTGATAGGAGCATATTCATGCGACTTAAATGGCTTGTTCTCGTGCATTTACGTTATGTTTCTTTAGTTATTTTAGTACTTTAAGCTATTTTCGTGTGTTTATAGGTCCAAAGGGCTAAAGGAGCAAAAAGATGCATTTTGGAGACTTTTGGAGCACTTTTGGGCTAAGGATGGATAGCTTATGCTTGGAGCCAAAGTGTTGGACGAAATTGAAGACCTAATTGAAGACCAAAGTGTTGGAACCTTGTTCTCTTTAGTTTTAGGACATTTAAAACCTTTCCTAATCCCCGGTCTAGAACGATCCCTCACTTATCCATTCTACTACAATTGTCAAACGAGGGTTTAATTTGAGTGTCAAGGGGAGCGAGTAAGGCAAGTGAAAATGATACATTGAAGCATGTGGAGACAAACATAGGCTGAGTTATCCTCCAACCCTTTTCAATACGAATTGGAAAGATTGAACAAAGAAACAGACCAAAGGAGTAAGCTCAGACCTTCGGGGGAGACCAAAAGAATCCTGCTGCCCAGTTCAAGAGTAGCACAAAGGAAAATCAACGATGGGAGGAGCCCCTGTGGAATCAACAACATCAAGCCTCAATGAAATCAACAAGGAGAAGATGGAATTTACATTCCACAACCAGATTTGCGTCTCTAAACTCTTCTCTTTGTAATTTACATTCTGCCATGTTTAGTATGTTTAAATGCTTTTTGTGTGTTTACTTATGCTTTGTATGATTTTAAGCTTAAAACATTGAGGACAATGTTTGATTTAAGTGTGGGGGTAACTAATGTTGTTAATGCAAATTCGTGGGATTTTATCGCCCATAACTTTAAAGGTTGTTCCTTACTGTTTTAAGGTGTTTTTAAGATGTTTTAGAGTGTTTTAGTATGTTTTGTTTTTATAAATCCGAAAATCACATAAAAATTTGAAAAACATGTTTTGAAAAAACCTAAAAAGAGTGTTTTGAGTCGTTTTTGTGTGTTTGTGTCTTAGGGTACCTTCCAACACAATGATGAGGATTTGGTTTGTAATTGCATGACTGTTAAAGAGAATTATAAACATGGATGAAAGTTTGATTTACTCTTGGTATATGTTTGGTTATGGTTATAATGTATGACTTCACATGCAATCATAAAAGAAAAATTCGTTTTTGTAACATGCTTGAAGGAAGGAACTCAAACAAAAGCTACAACCCTGTGAGACTCGAGCCATTACTTTCTTTGGAGAGTTATTTTCTGTGATTCTTTGTTTTCTAAAGTTGTTGCATGATCTCATTATTCCTTGCTTGGTTGCTACTTAGAATGCAATTGTATCATGATAGAACTAAATGCTAGAACTTATATCCGTTTCATTCAAAGCATGATATTGATTGCATAACATATATTCAAGAAGAAGTTGTGTAGTGACCACCACCATAGCCAAATAGCCTTACTTCCCATACTTCGTATATGTTGTAAGTTTTAACCCCGTTGAGCCTCGTTTTGCCTTTATTCCTTGTTTACCCACATCAACCCTTACCTAGCTTAGAGTAGGACTTTCCTATACCCTTGTTCTTAAAGTATAGTGAGCATGACTTAAATGAATTCCTTTTGAGTTACATTATGCAAGAAAATGAGTGTGGGGGAGTAAAAGTTTGTTCTTACGTTTATATGTATGTTTCGAGATTCAAAAGAAAAAGAAGAATTCCAAAAAAAAAAAAAAAAAAAAAAAAAAAAAAAAAAAAAAAAAGGAGTGAAAATAAGTAAGAATGAACTCACGAGCGTTGATGGTTGAAGAAAGGGTCCAAAAAGTTGAATATGGCCCTAAGTTTTGTGTGACTTTCCCTTGGGTGTTCAAAGTTGATTTTTGCGTTCTAAAGGGAATTCTAAGTGCCTAATTCAAATACTTTGCTCACTATTGCTTTAAGAATGTTTGTTTATCCTTCACCTTTCTTTGTTAGCCAAACACCTTTAGCCCCGTTACAACCCTTGACTTCTATCTTGAGTGTTATGTATTTCAATTGTGGAGTTTGAACTTGGTATGAGCTTATGGTGTCACTGGTTCTCGCGTCTAAGTAGTAGCATTCCATTCATGAGATCATATCTAAACATGCTTATTAACTCCAGAAAATGCTTTCCTTATTATAACATATGTGAGTGTTCGTCTACATGTTTACATCAATCTCTCACATATAACTAGTGTAGGGTGTGTAGTCAGAAAATCTGTGTGAAAATAGAGTGCATTCTAGTAAGGAATTGAGGAAATTCTCTAAAGGCATGTTACTACTTTCGAAATGTGTTTTAAATGCTTAATTGTGAACTAGTATGTGGTGACTATGATTAAGAATGTACTTAACTGTAAAGATGGCTAAAAATCTATGGGACTAATGATTTTTAACTTGTCATGTGCATTGGAAATCTGAGACGATTGTTGGAAGGTGTAGGTTGTGTTTTGTTCTTTTTGTTTTGTTTTTCTGTTTTGCTCGAGGACTAGCAAAAGCTAAGTGTGGGGGTATTTGATAGGAGCATATTTATGCGACTTAAATGGCTTGTTCTCGTACATTTACGTTATGTTTCTTTAGTTATTTTGGTACTTTAAGCTATTTTCGTGTGTTTGTAGGTCCAAAGGGCTAAAGGAGCAAAAAGATGCATTTTGGAGACTTTTGGAGCACTTTTGAGCTAAGGACGGATAGCTTATGCTTGAAGCCAAAGTGTTGGACGAAATTGAAGACCTAATTGGAGCCAAAGTGTTGGAACCTTGTTCTCTTTAGTTTTAGGACATTTAAACCTTTCCTAATCCCAATCATGCCATGCATAACACACATCCATTCTAACACATTGTCATTGCACATGCATTTCCTTCATTAGTTAACCCACATGCACTTATCACTTATCATCACCACATATCATATCACTTAACCACTTATCATATCATAACCACATATCATATCACTTATCACTTATCATCACCACATATCATATCACTTAACCACTTATCATATCATAACCACATATCATATCACTTATCACTTATCACTTAACATATCATCCACCTACTTCACCTACAACATCCACCTACTTCACCTACAACATCCACCTACTTCACCTACAACATCCACCTACTTCACCTACAACATCCACTTCACCTACAACATCCACCTACTTCACCTACAACATCCACCTACTTCACCTACAAATGACATAGCCATATGTTCCCTCCACTACTCCTATAAATACCCTTGCATTCATTCATTCAATTAGCATCTCATTTTCATACACAACACATTACAAACACATTATCCCTTCCCTAGCCGTGAGCTTCCCATCTCTCCCCTTATAATCCAAACACCATTTTTCCATTCCACACTTCCATCCCCCAAACCAATTATCCCTAGACCTTATGCTATTGTGCCGCAACAAAGAAGGAGAAAGAAGAGAGGAGAAGCCTTGGACGTTTTGGCTATTCAAGCTTGGATTGTTGGAGCGTTTCTAGGTGTATTCAATCTTTGTTTTCAATGTTTAATTTATATTCTCTTTGTTTTGTTGTAAACATGAGGAGCTAAACTTGTTTTAGCTAGGGGAGACTTTGAAACCATGATTATATTTGCAATATGAATTGATTAATTCCAGTTGTGATTTCATAAATTGTGAATGCAATTTACTTAACCGTTTGATGGATAACTTATTCTTGTTTGTTGATTAAGGGTGCACACTTAGTTTGCATGCATGAATTTGGGGCTAGAATATAAGGGAGTTTCACATAATCGTTACAAACTTATATTCACAAGTAGTTAAGGTTGTTTTCACAATCATGTTAAGTAAATTCCTAGCATGAGTATCATGATGTCATAGTTACAAGTGCTTTGTCAATACTTATGATTTTCATAGAACGTAATGATCTTTGATTGTATCTCTATTATGATGTCATGTAGGGGACTTTTGAAGAATGCTTTGGGTTGTCGTATGATGTCATCCAATCCAATAACTTAAGGAAAATCTGAGGGTTAATTAGTGATGTCACGGTTAATCTAGGGTGTTGAGGTTCATGGTTTATCGAAAAGCAACTGGAAATCAATTTGTATGCAAGTGTGTCATGTGTGGAGAAGGACCCTCTAGCTAGCTAATCACCCATCCATATCCCCAAATTCGTCCAAAGTTTACTTAAGTCTTTTAGTTACTTGTTTTTCTTTTAAATTCGTCAAAAACCTAATCCCCTTTATTTAGTTGTGTCAAATCTGTCCTAATTGTGAGTTTGAGTGTTTTTGAGTCAAAACCAATTCTATTTTCGTCCAAGTCAAGTCCTAGAGTCTAAATTGAGTCTTTTTTATTGTTTTGAGTTGTTTTGAGTCTTTTAAGTTTGTTTTGAGTCATACAAGTTTAGTTAAGAGTCTTTTGATTTTGTTTACGTGTTTTGAAGTATATTTTTACATCTTTGAGTCAATTTTCATTAGATTAGCAATCCCTCCTAATCCCCGGTCTAGAACGATCCCTCACTTATCCATTCTACTACAATTGTCAAACGAGGGTTTAATTTGTGCGCGTATAAATCTCGCATCAATAGGCCAAGATGGATGGATGAATTTGGAGTTCAAAAGGCTAGGAATCTGATAAGAAGATGAAGAAATTAAATTCAAGACAAAGAAGATAAGGAATCAGCTAAAAAAAGGAAACATTATCCAATACCTTATCCAATCTTATCTTTTCCTATCCTAATCTTATCATGCCTTAATCATAGCTGTAAGGGGACCTAAATATATATTTCTAGAACCTCTTTCTAGAAGCATTCTCTTCTAGAAGTCCCAAATCAGCCACAAAACACATTGTTTCTAGAAACCCTACAAAGGTGGCGCCTATTCCCTTCTAGAAAGCCTTACCTTGCCTAGCAATCCACTCTCCTTTCCCTCCAATATCTGCCGCACCCCTTGAAGGAAAATTTATGTCCTAGCTAAGAACATGTAAAGAACATTTGAATACATAGGCAAACTATTAAAAAATTAAAGTAGGCATGCATCCAAAAACAATTCATACAACCCATGACTTTCAAAGCCTAGTATATGGTGAACCATAAGACTCTTTAACAATATTAAAGAGAATAAGATTTTAGAGATTCTTTACCCTTGAAGCTCATCCTTGATTGCACAAGGGATTCACCCAAGTAGAGGGCCTTCAAGTCACCTCCTTGCTCCTTGGATCTTCCTTGTGATTTCCTCCCTTTTAGTGCTCATTTTCTTCTTTGAGGATTTGAGGATTTGTTCTCCAAAACACCAAATGTTTGGTGTCTCTAAGTCTCCACACCAAAGATGTAGTATGAAGATGAAATGGATGACTTAGGGAAGAATAGATTGCTAGATGTTCCTCCCCTAAGTGGCCGGCCTCTATGTAGAAAATGAGAGAATATGTTTCACCCAAATTCAATTAGAAAACCCTAATGTGAAACAAAGCTATAATGTTGATTTTATACTTCATTTCATGTGAGTGGCAAACTTGTAATTAATACAAGTTTGCTACCCCTCACCCTTATGGCCGGCCATATGTGGTTATTGGGCTTAATTGCCCATTTTGTTTTAGTTGTCATACAACTTAAACATAATGGGCCTTGTGGACCAAAACGTTTTTGTGCCCCGAAGCCCAAAACTAATTTAAACGCCCAATACGAACGTTTCGTATAATTAATTAACTATTTAATTAATCTTGACCATTCTTCAATTAAACCATTTAATTGCTTATCCATTTCATATAATTTCTTCACTTATATCCTTACTCGGTGTACGATCCATTAGGTTCCAATTAGCGAGGTAGTGGGCGATGTTACTCTTAACGATCGATTGTGAATTGAAACCACATTTCAATTCTCCCTTAAAATTAGTGTTTGCTAATCTTTAGGGCTTCCACAAACCATGGGTGACGCCTAGCAGCATGTCATGGTTACCCAAGCTAAGTAGAAGTGGTTGGAGAACCTATCCAATTACAACTACAATGCAATACGGTCCTTCTCTAATACAATACTCTTAATCACATTGTTTAAGTGATAGTTTGTTTCATGTCTACTATCCAATGTGATACTTCTCTATATGATTCAATTGAATATGATTTGGAACAAGCTTCCTTAGTCATATTCATATGCTTTGGCCAAAGACTCTCGAATCATATCTTAGAGTATTCTCCTTCCACCATGGAAGGTTAGAGATCCCTTGTTGTGCATTCATATGCCTACATGACTAGATAGCTTGACCCCAACAATGCCGTGGACACTCCAATGAAATGTCGTTGACATAATCAAAGATCAAGGACCTAACCATTAGACATCAATGATGCCTTAGGTCAAAGGACTACTTTGCATATTGCAACTATCGAGTTCTCACATGACATGTATGTTCGAACTCTCGTTTGATCGTTGTTTAGTGTACTCGATTACTCTTTCGAGCGCCTATGTGTTTGCCTTAGTGTCCAACACCAATGACTTGAGACTAGTTCATACTCACGCTTGAGTCGACATAACACATACTAACCTTAGCGGATTGTCAATGCCCAATTGGCAATCCTATGGCTAGGAACGTTTTAGGAATGAACATAAGAGAAAGGTCTTGTTAATTTAACTAACTTAAATCACTTGTCTCTTAGATCAAATACATTCCTTGGATTCCCTTATTGCTTAAACACTAGATACTATAAATAGTGATTAACAATAAGCTTTGCCCTCTATTAAACATATAAAAGTTTAACACAATAAGTATTCCAAAAAGCTATTACATCAAATGAGTGGCTTTGTGGGCATACTTCCAACAATCTCCCACTTGCACTCAAAGCCATCTTCCCATGTATCTAATACCCATCTTTTCCATATGACGGTCAAGCTGGATTTGAGACATTGGCTTCGTTAGTGGATCTGCTACGTTATCGGCTGAAGCAACTTTGAGGATGTTAACTTTCCCCTCGGCAGCATATCTTCTAATGATATTAAAGCGCCTATCAAAATGCTTGTTCTTTTGATGTGCCCTGGGTTCCTTGGCTTGAGCTATCGCCCCACTATTATCACAGTACAAAGTTACTGGTGATGTAATGGTTGGAACCACTCCAAGTTCAGTGATGAACTTCTTCATCCAGAAGCTTCTTTGCCGGCTTCAGCTGCAGCGACATATTCAGCCTCTGTCGTGGAATCAGCAATTACACTTTGTTTCTTGCTTTTCCAGCTGACAGCCCCACCATTCAGAGTGAATACATATCCGGAGTTGGAACTTCTATCATCGACGTCAGATTGGAAATCTGCGTCTGTATAGCCTTCCACTCGCAACTCTGTCGCTCCTCCATAAATGAGGAACATGTCCTTAGTTCTTCTTAAGTACTTAAGGACCGTCTTGACAGCTGCCCAGTGTTCTAATCCTGGGTTAGATTGATATCGACTAGTAATGCTCACAGCATATGCGATATTAGGCCTTGTGCATATCATGGCATACATAAGACTTCCTATGGCGGAAGCATAAGGAATCATATTCATATGCCGTATCTCTTCAGGAGTCTTAGGTCCCATGGACTTAGAAAGATGAATTCCATGTCCTACAGGAAGAATACCTTTCTTAGATTGCTCCATCTGGAACCTACTTAGCACCTTATCAATGTACATAGATTGGGATAATCCAATTAATTTTCTGGATCTATCACGATAGAGCTTTATCCCAAGTACATAAGATGCATCTCCTAAATCTTTCATGTGGAAGGTTTTGGACAACCACACTTTTACAAAAGAAAGTACTGCAGTGTCATTCCCGAATAGTAATATGTCATCTACATATAACACTAGGAATACAACTGCTTCCCCAACGACTTTTTGATAAACACAATTGTCGTCTTCGTTTTGAGTAAAACCAAACGATTTCATTTCAGTATCAAAATGAATGTTCTAGCTCCTGGAGGCTTGCTTAAGTCCATAAATGGACCTCTGAAGCTTGCATACCTTAGTCTTTTCAGACTTGGACACGAAACCTTCGGGTTGAGCCATATAAAGCTCTTCCTCTAGGTAGCCGTTCAGAAAGGCTGTCTTCACATCCATTTGCCAGATTTCATAATCATGGTACGCAGCTATAGCAAGCAAAATCCAAATGGACTTAATCATGGCTACAGGAGAGAAAGTTTCTTCATAGTCAATCCCTTCTCGTTGCCTGTAACCTTTGGCTACTAGTCTAGCCTTATAAGTCTCCACGTTCCCATCAACGCCTATCTTCCTCTTGAATACCCATTTATTTCCAACAGGTACTATACCTTTTGGAGGGTCTTCAAGAGTCCAGACCTGATTTTGATACATGGAATCCATCTCGGATTTCATGGCCTCATGCCATCTCTTTGAATCAATGTCGGACATTGCTTCAGTGTAGTCCCTAGGGTCCTCCTTTGTGTCATTGTCACCTAGAAGGTGCAATTCCGCAAATTCATTGTCTAAGCCATACCTCTTAGGTGGCTTACTAACCCGTTCAGATCTACGTGGAACTAGGGGTTCAGGAACAGGGTTGTCAACATGTCGTGTGCTTGTTTATGGTTCATCATTAATCTCATTAATTTCCATCGTTTTACTTATAGTTCATTTGAGAACAAATTGTTCCTCAAGAAACATAGCAGTTCTGGCGACAAAGACTTTCTGGTCGTCAGGATGGTAGAACTCATATCCCATAGTTTCTCTAGGATATCCCACAAAATAGCACCTTACTGATCTCGCTTCAAGCTTAGTAGCTTCAAGCTTCTTAACATATGCTTCACAACCCCAAATCTTAATATGCTTAAGACTTGGCTTTCTTCCATGCCATATCTCATAGGGCGTTTGTGAAACTGATTTGGAAGGTACTCTATTAAGCAAGTAAGCTGCTGTATATAGAGCGTATCCCCATAATGTTACTGGTAGATCAGCGTAACTCATCATAGAACGAACCATGTTCATCAAGGTTCGATTTCTCCTTTCAGAAACTCCATTAAGTTGTGGAGTTCCCGGTGGAGTCCACTGTGATATTATTCCACACTCTTTGAGATAATCTAGGAACTCATTACTCAGATATTCACCCCCTCGATCTGATCTTAGGATCTTTATCTGTTTCCCAGTTTGCTTCTCAACTTCATTCTTGAATTCTTTGAACCTTTCAAAGGATTCTGACTTGTACTTCATAAGATACATATAGCCAAACCGAGAGTGATCGTCGGTGAATGTGATATAGTAGGAGAAGCCTCCTCTCGACGTAGTAGACATAGGTCCACATACGTCAGTGTGGATTAATCCTAGAATTTCAGTGGCACGCTCTCCTTTCCCAGTGAATGGAGATTTGGTCATCTTCCCTTTCAAGCAACATTCACAAGTACCCATCTGGTCATTACCTAACGGGCGGAAATATCCGTCTTTCGACATCTTGCGAATCTTATCAAGGTTCACATGTCCAAGTTTAAGATGCCACATCTTTTCTTGATTAACTTCTTCTCTAGCCCTTTTGGGTTTTGAGGTATTCCCGCTTTCAATACAGTGCAAACCACTATTCGTCTCTCGGTGAAAAAGTCCCTCTATCATATTACCATGAGAGATAATACGACCGTTCAAGTATAAAGTGCAACTCATTTTGTCAAACAATACTGAGTGCCCATCTCGTAAAAGCTTAGAGATAGAAATCAAATTCTTTATACATGAAGGAAAATATAAACAATTTTTAAGTTCCAAGACTTCCCCAGAGGGTAGTTTAAGCATATAGGTGCCTATTGCTTTTGCAGAGATTTTAGTGCCGTTCCCAACTCGCACAACTATCTCCCCATTGCGCAGTGTCTTGCTCTCTGTTAGTCCCTGCATCGTATTACAGATATGTTGACTAGCGCCTGAATCAAATATCCAGGAATTGGAGCTCACTGTAAAAGCACTTTCTATGACCGAAATAGTCTCTTCAAAAGTTCGTGTCATAAGGCTCGCAATGCGCACCCTGTATTTCTTCTTCCAACGTTCATCCTTTCCACAATGAAAGCATGTTCCTTTGGATTTCTTTGCCTTCTTGTTATGTAACCTTTTCCTTGTTTTTGCATTCTCTCTCCCACTGTCCTTTTTGAAACATTTTTCAAATTTACAGCACATGTCAATCATCTCGTTAAAAGTATGATCGAATCTATTCACTTTATAGTTTACAATAAACTTAGTGAAATCATCCGAGAGATATGCAAGGAAAAAGTCTTGGGCCATTTTGTCAAGTATAATGGTGGGTAGTATTTTAGGCATGTCGTTAACTACATAATGTAGACATCAAAATTTCGGTGAAATGAATGTTGACCAATAATTAAAATTTCAACGCTCACGTGTCATATAAATTTTACATGTAGCGTGTGACTCAACGAAAAATCGAAATAAATTGGAAAAGTCATCAAATAGGACACGTGTCAATACCTGGCAGAAATGATTTATTTCATCTGATTATTTAAATCCAAAAATCAAGTTTTGGAATTCTATAAATAGGAAGCCAAGGAATTCATTTGAGGAAAAAGAAGAAAGAAGAGAAAGAAAGAAGGGAATTCACATCACACCAAAACCTTGAAGCCTTGAAACTCTAAAGCTCTCAAGCAAATCCCGAAGGATCAAGAAAACACTCTTCGTTCTTCGTCAAACCCTCCTTCAAGGTCAAGCCCCAACAGCCCTTGAAGAACTTCCGCCGACTCAAGATCAAGCCTCGACGGCCCCTTGAAGAAAGCGTTCATCATCCGTTCATCCTAAGATCAAGCCCCAACGGCCCTTTGAATCAACAACCTCAACAAATCCACACATCCAATCGTTCTTCAAGATTAAGCCCAAAAGCCCTTGAAGATCCGCTCATCCATCAACCTTCAAGATCAAGCCCAAAAGCCCTTGAAGAAATCCATACACCCAGTCTTCAAGATCAAGCCCAAAAGCCCTCGAATATCCGTTCATCAACTGTTCATCCCTAGATTAAGCCCCGACGGCCCTTTCGATCAACAGCTCATCCACAAACCCATACACCCATTCTTCAAGATTAAGCCCAACGCCCCTTGAAGATCCGTTCATCAACTGTTCATCCTTAGACCAAGCCTCGACGGCCCTTTGGATCAACAGCTCATTCACAAACCTACACTCTACGAAGATAGAATCAGAAGATCAAATTACAAAGAGATTGTAACCCTAAAATCATTAATACAAAATATATTTTGTACACGGTATTCTTGTTTCTTGTTGCAGGAATTTTTTGTGTTCACAAACTTGGCACGCTCGGTAGGACCATCTCTACCTCTCATCTCTGTCTCCATTCAAGATATTCAAGCACAGTCCATGGCTTCAAACAAAGATCGAGTCATGACTATCGGCACTACCTCCATTGAGAAACAGCTGGTTCAGATGAAGGAAACAATTGCAAGGCTGATAAAGACTGCAGAGGAGAAAAACTTGCAAACCGCCGGACTCATCAACCGTCTGGAGGCGCAACATGGTGTCATAGTGAAACCAAGCTCTCTTCCAACTAAGAGGACCGAAGAAGGCTTCAACCCAAATGCCTACGAACTCATGTCAAAGGCTAGGCATGACTTTGCTTCCTCTTCAAATCTTGGAAAGAAGGTTTCAAACACCGTCAACGACAAGGATCGCGACCTCACCGAGACTCAAAAGAAGTTGAAGGAGCATGATTATGGAGTTGACAACAACAAAGCTGGACTTGGCTTCACACCAAATGCACCCGTGAAGATTTCAAGCAAAGTGAAGAAAGCTACCGCTCAACACATCAGCGTGAGCATTGAACAAGACCAAGAAGAGCCTAAACCCTCCCCTCGGACGTCGGTCTTCGATAGGATGAGCCATTCAAGCTCCAGAACTTCAGTGCTTAATCGCATTGGTGGTTAAGATCGAACCTCTGTCTTCAAGAGGCTTAACGCGCCGACATCCCAAAGCTCTGTTTTTGAAAGGTTGTTAAAGCTTAAGAAACAAAGCAACACAGTTATCTCTCCTCTGCGACGATCAGCTTCAGAAAGATTTGAAGATAATGAGAAGCCTTTTGGAAAGAGGAAGACAACCCCAAAGGGAGAAAAGCTCGATGGGTTAGGAGAAAAAGACGACGCTCGAAGCTTGATTCTTTCAAGGATGGAGCGCCAAGCAATCCTAGAGGTCGACACAAAAGGACCACTGAAGGTAAGGAGGCGCATCATCGTCCACACTGGCAAATCTTCATGCCAACAAACCCAAGAGAACGGCACTGAAGAGGAGATCCAAGATGTTTTCTACATCACGGTTCAAGAAGGTAAAGAAGACGAAAGCCCAAGGAAATACTCAGTGTCCCTACTCTCCGACCCTGATCCAAGCGGCAGTACAACCATGCGAGTCATGACCACTGGAGCAACTTCAATCGAGGAGCAGCTAGCTCGGATGAATGAAGCAATCGCAAAGCTCACACGGACTGTGGAAGAGAAGGACTTGCAGATTGCCGCGCTTGTCAACCAACTAGATGCGCTGCCCGACGTGAAAGTCAACCCAAATATTGGCCTATTAAAGAAAAAAGACGACGAAGAAGAGGAGCCATCAGTGGAGAAAGTTGAAGAGAAGCCGAAGCTAGACCAAGCAACGGCATTGATGGGATCTCTCTCTATCCAGCAGCTACAGGAGATAATCGCAAGCACTGTCAAGACACAGTACGAAGGAAGCTCGCATGACTCCGTATTGTACTCAAAGCCTTACTCCAAGAAGATTGATGCTTTGAAGATGCCAAGGGGTTATCAGCCCCCAAAATTCATGCAGTTCGATGGAAAAGGCAACCCGAAGCAACATTTCGCCCATTTCATTGAAACTTGCAACAATGCTGGGACAAAGGGAGACTACCTCGTCAAACAGTTCGTGCGTTCGCTGAAAAGTAACGCTTTTGACTGGTACACTGACCTCGAACCTGAGTCTATCAACAGTTGGGACCAGCTAGAAAGGGAATTCCTCAACCATTTCTACAGCACTCGTCGCACTGTGAGCATGCTAGAGCTGACCAGTACGAAACAGTGGAGAGATGAACCTGTCATCGACTACATAAATAGATGGTGCTTCTTAAGTCTGGATTGCAAAGATCGGCTTTCTGAAACCTCCGCCATTGAGATGTGCGTTCAAGGCATGCAGTGGGGACTACACTACATCCTTCAAGGCATCAAACCACGAACATTTGAGGAGTTAGCCACCCGCGACCATGATGTGGAGTTAAGCATCACCCGTCATGGGAAGAAAGAACAAATCCCCGACTACAAGAATGACAAAGTTTTGGGGCCAAAGGTGGATAAGGCTGCATGGAAACCCACCAAGGAAGCAATGACGGTCAACACAACTCCAGTCAAAATCCATACACGAGGCAAGGCGATTCAAACCAAAGCTTTGTGTGATCAAGAGATACGTAGACGCACTTTGAAAGAGCTTGAGGAGAAGACTTATCCATTCCCCGACTCTGACGTGGTTGCCATGTTAGATGACTTGTTGGAAAAAAAGTTGATCGACCTACCTGAGTGTAAACGGCCGGAAGAGATGAATCGTACTGACAGTCTAAGGTACTGTAAATTCCACCGCTTCATTAGTCATCCGACGGAAAAGTGCTTTGTGCTAAAAGATCTCATCATGAAGTTGGCTCAGAAAGGGATCATCGAGCTAGATCTTAATGATGTGGTGAAGTCAAACTATACCACCGTCACTTCTGGCTCTTTGAACTCAAAATCTTCACCTCAACCGCTGGGGGCATGCTCCAAAACCATGTCAGTCAAGTCAAGTGAAGTTGAAGGATGAACTTATGTCACTCCAAAGAAAATGCACAAGAAACATAGGTCTCCTCCACAAGTTCACCAATCGGAAAGGGGGCAAAGCAGCTACCGTCAACCTTCAAAGCTACATGAAAGTGTTGAGGATGATGAAGTTATGACACAAAGATCGTCCATTGCCATCACGATGCGCGATTTCTTCCCCAAAGATTTCTTCAATCACTCAGTCAAGACTCCTTGCTATGAAGATTGCAAGGAATGCCTCTCTAAGATCGTTTGACAAATTCAAAAACGTTCCTCGTTCGCACGAGCCTAAAAGGTGACAACCAAAGCTCCTTGTCCGCACGAGCATAAAAGGCGACAACCAAAGCTCCTTGTCCGCACGAGCATAAAAGGCGACAACAAACACTCCTTGCTTGCATGAGCTGAAACTGCAAATGGCACCAAAAGCTCATTGTTCGCACGAGCGTAAAAGGTGACAACAAAATGCTCCTAGCCCACAAGAGCATAAACTATATACGGCACCAACAAAAAAAAAAATATATATGTATTTGAACTACATTATGACTTGATCTTTTCTTTGGAGGGGTACGTAGGCAACTCAAACATTCAATTTTCGAGTCCAGTCATATCAAAATAAAAAATTAAAGGTTTCATTAAATGCTTGACTAATAAAAGTCAATTTTATTACAGGGGAAGATATTACTTTTCATAAAATTGTTACAGTTTCTTTAAAATATATATATATATATATATAATTAGAAAAAAAAAAAAAAAAAACAACAACAACAACAACAAAAAATAAAGAAAGGAATTAGGTTGCCCCTTCTTCTCCACCGACAAAAAGAGAGTCAAAAGCCAGGCCTCCCTCCAATTTACAGGCCCAGAAGCCTAGAGACCGGCTAATGCCATAGACCGCACAAGAGGCCCATTCTGCTTCTTCTCCCACCAGGCCCGGGCCCGGCTCTCAAAGCCCAAACTGCGCTTTTCCTATATGCACTGAAAAAGCCTTAAGCTTTAAGCTCTTCTCTCTGATTTCTCACAATTCAACTCGAAAAAATGGCGTTTCATCACCACCAGCAGCAGATCCCTCACGGAATGGCGTTCCACTCCTTCGCGGAGGACCAGCCGCCACTCTCCGGAGCTCTGACGTAGCTCGACAACGCAGCTTTCCGCCAGCAGAACACCAGCTTCAGCGGCCTTCACGACGCGGGGAGAAACGACGACGCACCGGCCATGGAGCTCAACTCAAAGACCAATAAAAGTGGCGGGTATGGGTTTGATACTGATGCTCCGAAGGCTCTGTTCCCGTTTGAGTTTCCTTACGGCGGCACTTTTGGGGTTTCATCGGATTTCATTTCGCCGGTCGAGTCGAGCGAGACTGAGAGCGACGAGGAAGACTACCTCGCTGGGTTGACCCGCCAAATGGCTCGCTCTACTCTCGACGACGAGGTCAAGTACCCCGACTCTGCTTTCGCCTCCAAGAAGCCAAAGGGTTGGGTCGCTTCTGGTTCTCCCCACTCGCACTGATCAAATTTCAACAAAAAAACCACCAAATGGGTGTTCAAATACACAATTTGTCTATGTCCTCCCTGATTATTTTGATAATTTTAGCTGCAAGTCTGTAACTTTTAGCAGAATCCAAGACTTTCTGGGCCGACATTGAACCTCTCAAGGAGTTCAAGAACTCACTCAACCCCGATTCAGTGAGTCCCGGCTCGTGCGTCAGCTCCTGGGACCTCACCCTCGACCCCTGTGACAACCTCTTCAGCGACCGATTCACTTGTGGCTTCCGATGCGATACGGTCTCTCCCTCCTCCCTCCTTCTCGATTCTCAATCCGAAACCAGAAAGCTCTTTCCGATTCCCGCAAAGATCTTTCTGGGTTCAGCAAAATCAATGGCCACCGTTCGCCACCGCCCTCTCCTGGGACCTCACCCTCGACTCCGACGACAGCCTCTTCTGCGACAGCTGGAGATTCTCCGTCGAAACCAACGACGCCAGGACCTGGTCCAACATTCCGTCCAGGTGCGTCGGGTTCGTCCAGAACTACATGACCGGTGACCGGTACCTGTCCGATTCGGCGGCCGTCGCGAATTTCTCGCTGAGCTTCGCGAAGGGGGTGACCATAGGCGGCGATGGGAAGGACGCGTGGGTGTTCGACATCGATGAGACTCTGCTTTCGAATTTGCCCTACTATCAGGCACATGGATTCAGATCAGAGACGTTCGATGAAGCATCTTTCGATGAGTAAGTGGAGTTGGCTGAGGCCCTTGCTCTCCCAGCAAGTTTAAATCTATACAGTCAGCTTGAGCGGTTGGGTTTCAAGATTTTTCTATTAACTGGGCGGAGCGAATATCAGAGAAATGCCTCCGCGAAAAACCTTCTAGTTGCAGGTTACAACAATTGGGAGAGACTGCTGCTGAGAGGACCTTCTGATCAAGGAACACTTGCCACGATCTTTAAATCCCAGAAGAGATCGGACTTGATAAATGAAGGTTATCAAATTCATGGGAGACGGAGAAGGCGATGTGCAATGGTTGTTGTTAGTGGCTGTGCTCAGTGATGGTAATGGTGGAGCTTTGGATTCCAGAGGTTCATCTTCCATGGTAGAACAAGAAGAATAGCTTCTTCCTCTGTCTCCTAGCCGCTACCAATAACCTCAAGCTCGTCACTCTAGCCGTCGTGATCAAAATCGGTGAAGAACTTCAGTGACCGCTGTCAAACGACTAGCCGATCGCGAAGCTCAACGCTTTGCACTACTTCAAGTTCTGGCTGCTTCTGCACTTCCGCCATGGTCGCTACCTGTGAATGTGATTAACAAAAACAAAGTTTGTCAACTCACATCTGCTTGCCTCTGCTGCTGCCTTTGAATGTGATTGACAAAACCAAAGTTTGGCAACTCACACCCAAAGACTTTCTCCGTCTCTTACCTCCTACTACTCCAAGCTCCTCTGCATTTCCTCCCTGCACCATGTGGGGAATATATATATAAAAAAATATATATCTATCTTGGTGGATCAGCACCACTGAAAGCAAAGAAAAAAAAATATATAAAAAAAAAGGATCTATCTTGGTGGATCAGCACCACCGAAAGCAAAGAAAAGAAAAAAATAATAATAATAAAAAAAGGGATCTTGGTGCACCGGCACCATGTGGAAAAAACAAAAAAAAAAAAAAAAAAAAAAAAATATATATATATATATATATATATATATGCGCTCTATTTAGCACATTACGCTAAATAAAATAAAGTTTATTTATTGATATCTCTGATAAATTACAGATATGTGCTTACATATGGAGATAAAAAAAAAAAGAAAAAAAAAAAAGAAATACAAGATTGGAGCTTTCACAAAGGATGTTCACGTGAAGCCCCATTACTTGGCAAAACTTTAGGAGCGGGAGGCATCGAAGCGGGAGGCATCAAAGATAGATCATTCGAGGCCTCAATACTTGGTGGAACGCTGGATGACCCAGGGAAAAGGTGCCTCTGGAGATAAGCCGCAAACCTTTGACGGTCACTTTGAATCTGACCTTCAGATTCTTGCAGCTCATCAAGCTTCCTCTTCATGCCCGTCGAATAGTTATTTGCAAGCACGTGCAAACTTCTATTCTCGTACTTAAGCTGTTTGATCTCTTGCTTGAGATCTTCCACCTCTGCCATCAACGATTCAACTTGATGGGAGCAAGCAAGTAGGCGTTGGCCCATGTTGGACACAGAGCCTGCACACTGAACGCTGAGAGCGAGAGACTCTTGAACGGCCAACTCATCGGACCGTCCTGAAAGCAGCCTACTATCTTTAGGAGTGAGGAGGTTCCTAGCTACTATCGTAGCTGTTGTTGCATCCGTCATCATGGAGTCTTCACTTGTAAGAGGACCATTAGAAGATAAGAAAGACGGGCACCATACCTTAGCCTGACGCGGCGTAACTGGATCATTGCTGAGACTCAAATCTAAGCAAATGTTCGATGGGTTAGCCATTGTCAAAGGGTTAAAAGAGAAAGGTGGATGGAGTAAAATCAGAAAGGGCCGAAGACGATTTTCACAAACGGGCGATCTTCAAAGTGTGCATGTTGGAGGTGATCGATACCTCTATAAAAAGCCAAGGCGACAAGACCACCAATTTAAAAAAAACCGGATTTTCCTGCGTGAAGTTCGGCGACGCTTTTGCGGCTTTTCAGATAACGCGTTCAACTTTGTCAAAAAATCTCTGACAAAGTTGAAAACACGTGAAGGTTATCATCCCAACTACGCGCCTTTGCCAACAAGCGTGGTGACAGAGCCGCACCCGTGACTACTTTTTCGAAGAGGCGCTCGCTCAGAAATCGAAGAGACGCTTGTTCAAAAATCGAAGAAACGTTTGTCGACAAGGGTAAAAGAACAGTACCACCACTGGCTATTAGGAAATCCCTATATATGTCGACCTTCATCTTTTATGGCAAGGCAGACCTGAAGAAAATGCCCAACTCTTCCTCACCTCTGAGGGCGCACTCCCAGCAAAGCCTTTCGAAATACTCAATTTTTTCTTCTTCCCCAAAGATGATACCAAATGCCTGGAGTACAGATGAGCCAGGAGGAAACGGTAGATCGAAGCATATGGAGACAAGCACAGCAAATACATATGCTGATTCATTCGCTGCTTCTTCCAAAGCAAAGGTATCTCATATCATCAAGGGCGAAAGCAAAGGTATCTCATATCATGCTTTTTCCCTGTCTTTTCCTTTGCCTTTGTTCTCACCTGCCAGGACAAGGACAGAGAAAGCAATATATCGGAACCTCCACTCAAACTTGCGCTGCCACCAAGAAGTGATGGTCCATTCAAATGCAAGGTTTGCATTCAACTCCTGCATCAGAGGACAAATACTACAAGAGAAGATGCCAAACCTGCATAAGGAAATACCACTTCTGCAAAGGGAGCAAGTAAGGCAAGTGAAAATGATACATCGAAGCATGTGGAGACAAGCACAACAAATATATGTGCTGATTCATTCGCTGCTTCTTTGAAAGTAAAGGTATCTCATATCATGCTTTTTCCCTGTCTTTTTCTTTGTCCTTGTTCTTACTCGCATGGCAAAGTGAAAGAAGCAATCAGCCGACACTTGGAGTCAGTCTTCTGATCTGGAACCGACTGCCTGGAATCTATTCCCTGGTTGCTTACCTAGCGTTGCTCTCGAGTAGTCATCTTCAACGGTTGATACACTTCCAGAGAAGGGACCACTTCTGCAAAAGGGAGCAAGTAAGGCAAGTGAAAATGATACATTGAGGCATTTGGAGACAAGCAACAACTGCATATGCTGAGCTATCCTCTAACCCTCTTCAATACGAATTGGAGAGATTGAACAAAGAAACAGATAAAAGGCGTAAGCTCAGACCTTCGGGGGAGACCAAAAAAATCCTGCTGCCCAGTTCAAGAGTAGCACAAAGGAAAATCAACGATTGGAGGAAACCAGAAAATCTTCCAGTCGAACTCAAGATCAAGCCTCGATGGCCCTTGAAGAAATTTCCAGCCCAGTTCAAGATTAAGCTTGTGGAAAATCAACGATTGGAGGAAACCAGAAAATCTTCAAGTCGAACTCAAGATCAAGCCTCGATGGCCCTTGAAGAAATTTCCAGCCCAATTCAAGATCAAGCCCCGACGGCCCTTGGGTTGACATCTACATTAAGGGACTTCAAAACGCATCTTCTACACGTGACAAGCACATGTCTACGACGCGCCTTGAAGTGGGGGCATTTGTAGACATCAAAATTTTGGTGAAATGAATGTTGACCAATAATTAAAATTTCAACGCTCACGTGTCACATAAATTTAACATGTAGCGTGTGACTCAACGAAAAATCGAAATAAATTGGAAAAGTCATCAAATAAGACACGTGTCAATACCTGGCAGAAATGATTTATTTCATCTGATTATTTAAATCCAAAAATCAAGTTTTGGAATTCTATAAATAGAAAGCCAAGGCATTCATTTGAGGAAAAAGAAGAAAGAAGAGAAAGAAAGAAGGGAATTCACATCACACCAAAACCTTGAAGCCTTGAAACTCTAAAGCTTTCAAGCAAATCCCGAAGGATTAAGAAAACACTCTTCGTTCTTCGTCAAACCCTCCTTCAAGGTCAAGCCCCAACAGCCCTTGAAGAACTTCCGCCGACTCAAGATCAAGCCCCGACGGCCCCTTGAAGAAAGCGTTCATCATCCGTTCATCCTAAGATCAAGCCCCAACGGCCCTTTGAATCAACAACCTCAACAAATCCACACATCCAATCGTTCTTCAAGATTAAGCCCAAAAGCCCTTAAAGATCCGCTCATCCATCAACCTTCAAGATCAAGCCCAAAAGCCTTTGAAGAAATCCATACACCCAGTCTTCAAGATCAAGCCCAAAAGCCCTCGAAGATCCGTTCATCAACTGTTCATCCCTAGATCAAGCCCCGACGGCCCTTTGGATCAACAGCTCATCCACAAACCCATACACCCATTCTTCAAGATTAAGCCTAACGCCCCTTGAAGATCCGTTCATCAACTGTTCATCCTTAGACCAAGCCCCGACGGCCTTTTGGATCAACAGCTCATTCACAAACCTACACTCTACGAAGATAGAATTAGAGGATCAAATTACAAAGAGATTGTAACCCCAAAATCATTAATACAAAATATATTTTGTACACGGTATTCTTGTTTCTTGTTGCAGGAATTTTTCGTGTTCACGCATAACATAACAGAAATCGTATTAGATTGTTGATTAATTACTTGATTGGGTCTTGAATCAAATAGTACCACCCACTATTTTTGGCAAATTCCATATCCCTCAATAGAATCCGAGAGTTATGTTGAACTCTTAACGGGGTATGGGAGACTCACCATTACCAAGTCCACCTCACGATGATACGATATCGGTTAGCAAAAATAATGATGAGACAATAACACTTTACTCATTTACAACTCTTGTAATTACCCATCTAGTTTGGCCTCTAGAGAATGTGGTCTCACGATGATACGATATCGGCACCATTGCACTTAGTTAAGTTATTCCCACCATGCTTAGTTCATGAAGGGGTTCAAGAATAGCCTCACAATGATATGATATCGGCCATCCTCGTTGCCTACACTTACCTCATCATATGTTTATGGACTCCTCCTGAGTGTAAGCATACACTTTGTACTCCCCCATGATAGGGTGAAGCCGGTGTACAAGTCACAAACGATTGGAGCCCACCACGGTGGAAGGCCTACGAAGAAATGTTCAAAATATCTCTCGTTTATCAACTTAATATTCGTTTGTTGAGGGAGTAGTTTTGGGCTACATCAAAATCATTTTAATCATATTAAAAGAACATGGCCCTATCATAACTATTGGTCCAAGTTAATATGATTTAGTAGCATATAATACTCCCACTGTTTCGTTGAAACAAGCGAGACTATATGGAACTACTAACGAAGGCATTGCATCCTCATATGGACTATATAGTCATATTAGGTTTTAGGATGATTATGAACCGTTTGATTTGATCCAACACGACCCTTGTGTTGGACCTTGGGTTTAAGGTAGATAGTTGTTGATTTTAGTTACGTGTTTAATCCAATTAAACCGTTATTTCCTATTGGGCGTTGGACCCAACTATTCCAATTTGCATACATATAAACAAAGAGGAATACATGAAATAATAAGAAGGGCTTATGCCCTTTTACAACACAAATAATGGGCTTATGCCCTTTACAACAAATTGAAGGACTTATGCCCAATACAACAACTTGAATTAATCAAATTACATTCAAATCTACATTACTTAAAACCCAAGCATTCATAATGTAAATCGGCCAATCACATAGCTCAATTATCGAGGCCTTTGGTTCATAATCACCCTTTTCTTAATTAACTAAATTAACTAAGAAAGCAACTTTAAACAATTGGTTTTTGGATCCATAGAATTGATTTAAATGGAACTAAATATAATGAAAATCAAATTCTCATTAAAGAGACAAAACAATTTTTGTTCTCATTGTTTTGGGCCAAAAACAATGACCACAACAATTTGGGTCACTTTGTTAAAACAAAAACTTTTGGGGTCAAAATGCAAATACACAAAAGTATCAAAACTTTATATAATTGCACAAACGTCCCTCCAACACCTTTTACCAAAGGTGGCCGGCCATAGTGTTGAAAAATTGAAAAAAATCTAAAGTTTTGTAAGTGGTTTTTGGTAGGTGAGATTGCAAATTAAACCCAACACCTTTATACGCACACAAATTAAACCCTCTTTTCGACAATTGTAGTATAAGTATAAGTAGGGATCGTTCTGGACCGGGGATTAGGAGGGATTGCAAATCTCTTGGAAACTGACTCAAAAACTTAAAAACACAGTTTAAAACACTAAACTAGACTCAAAGAATACAAAATTAAAGTTTAAAACACTAAGACAAACCAAAAACTCAAAATGCTTTAAAAACACAAACTAAATTGAATTCTAACTAAAATGAACATTAAAGCAAAAGGGGGATTGAGGTTTTACGAAATTTGAAATAACGAAACAAGTTAATAAACTAGACAGAATGTAAATATGAAATTTATGGATGAATGCTAGCTAAGGGGTTCATCTCCATACATGTTACACTTGCATACAAGATTGATTCTCAGTTGGTCTTTCGATAAATTATGAAACTCAACGCCCCGGGTTAATTAGGTCCGCTTAAATTAACCGTCAAGTTCTCCTTAAGTTAATGAATTGGATGGGTTAGCGCAACGCAATTCACCACATTCTCCAAAAGTCCTTTACGTGAAAAGCACAATAAAGATACAATCAAAGATCATTAAGCATCATGAAAACTATAAGTGTTGACGAGGCATTCGTTACTATGGAATACGCATGAAACTAATGCCAAGAATTCATTTAACGCGATTGTTTATAAGCAACCTCCACTACTTGTGAATATAAGCTCATAACGATTAGGTGAAATTCACTTATATTCTAGCGTCATATTTATGCATGAAAATTAAGCGCGCATTCTTAATAAACATTCATAAATAAGTTATAAATCAAACGGTTAAACAAATTGAATCCACAACTTATGAAATTCCAACGAAAGTTAATCAATTCATATTGCAAATATAAACATAGTTTCGAATCACCCCCTAGCTAAAGGGAGTTTAGTTCCTCATATCTTTGAAATCAAAGAAACGCCTAAACATTCCAACAACTCAAACTTGAATTGTATGAACGTTTAGGCACTCTTCTCTTCCATTCCTCATACGTACAACACAAAGAGAATTAAAATGAAACATTGAAATCAAAGAATCACCTAAACATTCCAACAACTCAAACTTGAATTGTATGAACGTTTAGGTCCTCTTCTCTTCCTCGTTGTTGTAGCACAAGGTCTAAGGTGAGGTTTGGGGGATTATGGAAATGGATGAGAAGTGGTGGAATGGGGAGCAATGGAGGAGAAGTGGAAGGGGGACTCAAGGTTTTGGATTCTAAGGGGAAGTGTTTGTGTTAGTTGTGGTGTGAGAAATGGAGATGAAGAGTGCCTAAACGTTCATACAATTCAAGTTTGAGTTGTTGGAATGTTTAGGTGTTTCTTTGATTCTCTTTGTTTTGTACCATGAGGAACTAAACCCCCCTTTGGCTAGGGGGGGATTCGAAATAAATGTTTATGCTTGCATTTTGATTTGATTACTTCTAATTACGTTTCATAAGTTGTTGATTCAATTTGTTTAACCGTTTGATTGATAACTTATTTATGTATGTTTATTAAGAATGCGCGCTTAATTTTCATGCATGAATATGACGCTAGAATATAAGTGAGTTTCACCTAATCGTTATGAACTTATATTCACAAGTAGTGGAGGTTGCTTATAAACAATCGCGTTAAATGAATTCTTGGCACGAGTTTCATGCTCATCATAGTAACGAATGCCTCGTCAACACTTATAGTTTTCATAATGCTTAATGATCTTTGATTGTATCTTTATTGTGCTGTTCACGTAAAGGACTTTTGGAGAATGTTGTGAATTGCGTTGCGCTAACCCATCCAATTCATTAACTTAAGGAAAACTTGACGGTTAATTTAAGCGGACCTAATTAACCCGGGGTGATGAGTTTAATAATTTATTGAAATGCAATTGGAAATCTTTTTATTATGTAAGTGTAACATGTGTGGAGAAGAACCCCTTAGCCATTCTATCATCCATTCATTCCATTCCATCAAATTTGTTTTACAATCTGTTTTTTTTATTACTTGTTTTGTTATTTCAATTTTCGTATAAATCTAAATCCCCCTTTACTTTATTGTCCAATTTAGTTAGAAAGTATCTTAGTTTGTGTTTTTAAGAGTTTTGATTCAATTTATTTCCCAATTTCGTCCAAATTCACCAAAGTGCTCAAAACTGCCCAGAAAGTGTTTTTAAGGCAGTTTTGAGTGTTTTGGGTGATGTTTGAGTCTTTTGGTTTGTTTTAGTGTTTTAAAGTTTGGTTTTACATTCTTTGAGTCTAGTTTAGTGTTTTATATTGTGTTTTTATGTTTTTGAGTCAAATCCAAGTGATTAACAATCCCTCCTAATCCCCGGTCCAGAACGATCCCTACTTATACTTATACTACAATTGTCAAAAAGAGGGTTTAATTTGTGCGCGTATAAATCACGCATCAAATTTTGGCGCCGTTGCCGGGGATTAGAAAATTTGCTAATCCCTTGGATTGTTTGTTTCTGTATTGTCTTTTAGATTTAGTTTTTATTTGTGTTTTGTTTGTTAAGAACAACATGGCACTTGATAACGCTTCTCTTTTGTCACAGCTCATGGAAAGGTCCCAAATGCAAAGAGTTGATATATCTAATCTTCAATCAAGGAATAACGTGTTTTCCAATACTTACAATTCGGATTGGAGTGATCATTCAAACTCTATGTGGTGGGAACCTCAAAATGCTCAACAAGGAGGATATTGGCAGCCACCACAACCTCATATTCAATATGCCCAACCAAACTCAAGTTCGTCAATAGATTATAATCAAAAGCTTAATGAATTAATTTGTTTGGTGCAGGGCTCACAAATTCAAGACAATGAGGCTCAACAAGAAGGATATTGGCAGCCATATGAGGAGTTCTATTCAACGCCTATGCAGCCACCACAAAGGTTGGACCACTTGGATAAGCAAATTGGGCAGATCGCGGAGTTCGTAGGACAGTTTCGAGACCAAGGCGAACTCCCTAGTTCAACCATTGCAAATCCGAAGGGAGAATTTGAAACTGCCAAGGAAATCATGTTGAGAAGTGACAAGGAGGTTGGAACGGACCCTCAACCATCAAAATCAAATCACAAGGAAGAGGAACACACCCAACCCACGGAAAGGGTGGAAACACCTTTACCGGAGGCACCTATTGCTCCTATGCCATCTAATACAGGTATGGTTGTTCCAAATTTCATTATTTTTAACCCCGTTCCAACAAGTATCCCTATTCCTTGCAGATTCATGACTTCCAAGGAAGAAGAAGGTGAAAAAGACATCTTGGAAGCCCTTTCAAAGGTGACAAGTAGGGAATGTCATGAATTCATCAAAGAGGACGTTCTTGAAACCACAAAATCCAAAGAAGTTAAATTTGATGACATTGGACAAGTCATAACCATCACTTGCAATCTGGCCAAGTCCAATATCCCTGAAACTTTCAAAGGAGTGGTGTTTATCATTGAGTTCTTGTCGGACAAAACAAGTAAGTTTTTTTCAAATTCCTTTACATTTTATACTAACTTGCTGTTTTTTATGAATCAGGCACCTACACTAGAATTCAAACCATTGCCGGTTCACTTCAAGTATCACCTTCCATTCAAGGACCAATTCCATGCCGTTTGATTTTATTTATGTTAATAAAAAAAAATAATAATAATAAAAAAAAAAAAAAAAAAAAAGAGAGAAAGAAAGATACTAAACATGGAGAAAGGTGGAGCTTCACAAAGGTTGTTTGCGTGAAGCCCCACTACGAGGCGCAGAAGCGGAAGGCATAGAAGCGGGAGGCATAGAAGTGGGAGGCATCGGAGCGGGAGGCATCAGAGCTAGAGCATTCCAGGCCTCAATACTTGGCCAAGCGCTGGATGACCCAGGAAAAAGGTGCCTCTGGAGATAAGACGCAAGCCTTTGACGGTCACTGTGAATTCGACCCTCAGATTCTTGCAGCTCATCAAGCTTCCTCTTCATCCCCGACGAATAGTTATTTGCAAGCACATGCAAACTTCTATTCTCGTACTTAAGCTGCTGGATCTCTTGCTTAAGTCTTTCCACCTCTGCCATCAACGATTCCACTTGGCGGGACCGAGCAAGCAGGCGTTGGCCCATGTTGGACATAGAACTCGCACACTGAACACTAAGTGCGAGGGACTCTTGAACGGCCAACTCATCGGACCGTCCTGACAGCAGCCTACTATCTTTTGGAGTGAGGATGTTCCTAGCTACTATTGTAGCTGTTGTGGCGTCCTGCATCACGGAGTCTTCACCTGTGAGAGGACCGTTAGAAGATAAGAAAGAAGGGCGCCATACGTTACCTTGACGCGGCGCGGCCGTATCACTGCTGAGACTCAATTCTAAGCTAAGGTTCGATGGGTTTGCCATTTTTCAAAAGTGTTCAAAGAGATGGGGTGGATGGAGTTAATTCTCAAAGGGCCGGAGTCGATTTTCAAGAATGGGAATTCTTCAGAGTGTGTTTATTGTGGTGATCGATAGCTCTATAAGAAGCCAAGGCGACGCGTCCACCAATTCAAAAAGCCGGAATTTCCGGCGTAATTTAGGCGACGCGTTCTCTGCTTTTCAGAAGACGCGTTCAACTTTGTCAAAAGATTTCTGACAAAGCTGAAAACACGTGGAGGCCATCATCGCAACTACACATCTTTAGCCGACAAAGCGCAAAGTTCGGCGACGCTTTCTCTGCTTTTCAGAAGACGTGTGCAGCTTTGTCAAAAGGAGCCGCATCTGCACTACCACGTGTCGTTCAGAAAGCGAAGGGGCGTCGTTCAGAAATCGAAGGGGCGCCTGCTCAGAAATCGAAGAGGCGTATTCAAAGATCGAAGAGGCGCCACTATTTCAAAAAGCCGGATTTGCGGGATCAAAACGTTTGTCGACAAGGGTAAAAGGTACCACCACTTGATATTATCTCTATATATGTCGACCTTCGTCTTTTATGGCAGGGCAAACCTGAAGAAAATGCCCAACTCTCTCTCACCTCTGAGGGCGCACTCCCAGCAAAGCCTTTCGAAATACTCAATTCTTTCTTCTTCCCCAAAGATGATACCAGATGCCTGGAGTACATATGACCCAGGAGGAAACGGCGGATTGAAGCATGTGCTAATTCATTCACCGCTTCTTCAAAGCAAAGGTATCTCATATCATCAAGGTCAAAAGCAAAAATATCTCATATCATGCTCTTTCCTTGTCTTTTTCTTTGTCCTTGTTCTTACTTGCATGGCAAAGTAAAAGAAGCAATCACCCGGCACTTGGAGTCAGTCTACCGATCTGGAGCCAACTGCCTGGAATCTATTCCTGATTGCTTACCTAGCGTTGCTCTCGAGTAGTCATCTTCAACGGTTGTTACACTTCCAGAGAATGGACCACTCCTGCAAAGATTGAACAAAGAAACAGATAACAGGAGGAAGCTCAGACCTTCGGGGGAAACCAAAAGAACCATCCTGCTGCCCAGTTCAAGAAGTAGCACAAAGGAAAATCAACGATGGGCAGAAACCAGTTCAAGAGTAAGCCTGTGGAATCACAAAGATCAAAGCCTCAATGCAATCACCAAGGAGAAGAGGGAATTTACACTCCATAACCAGATTTGCGTCCCTAAACTCTTCTCTTTGTTAATTACATTATGCCATGTTTAATATGTTTAGTTGCTTTTTGTGTGTTTACTTATGTTTTGTGTGAATCTATGCTTAAAACATTGAGGACAATGTTTGATTTAAGTGTGGGGGGGTAACTAAAGTGTTTTGATGCAAATTCGTAGGGTTTTATCCACCATAACTTCTAATGTTGTTCCTTGCTATTTTAAGGTGTTTTTAAGTTGTTTTAGAGTGTTTTAGTGTGTTTTGTTTTATAATTCGAAAATCCCATAAAAATTTGAAAAATTGTTTTGAAAAACCCAAAAAGAGTTGTTTTAAAGTTGTTTTTGTGTGTGTGTTTGTGTCTTAGGGTACCTTCCAACACAACGATAAGGATTTGGTTTATAATTGCATGACGGTTAGAAAGAGTTATAAACATAGAGAAAAGTTTGATTTACTCTTGGTATATGCTTGGTTATGGTTATAATGTATGACTTCACATGCAATCATAAAAGAAAAAAAAATTCGTTTTTGTAACATGCTTGAAGGAAGAAACTCAAACAAACGCTACATCCCTGTGAGACTCGAGCCATTACTTTCTTTGGAGAGTTATTTTCTGTGATTCTTTATTTTCTAAAGTTGTTGCATGATCTCATTATTCCTTGCTTGGTTGCTACTTAGAATGCAATTGTATCATGATAGAACTAAATGCTAGAACTCATGCCCATTTCATTCAAAGCATGTTATTGATTTGCATAACACATATTCAAGAAGAAGTTGTGTAGTGACCACCACCATAGCCAAATAGCCTTACTTCCCATACTTCATATATGTTGTAAGTTTTAACCCCGTTGAGCCTTGTTTAGCCTTTATTCTTTGTTTACCCACATTTTCCTCACCTAGCCTAGTTTAGGACAATCCCCACCCTTGTTCTTAAAAGATAGTGAGCATGACTTAATTGAATTCCTTTTGAGTTACATTATGAAAGAAAATAAGTGTGGGGGAGAGAATGTTTAAGTGTTGATGTTTTGAGATTCAAAAGAAAAGAAAAAAAAAAGAGAAAAGAAAGAAAGAAAGAAAAAAAAAAAAAAGAGCTTGAAAAAAAAAAAAAAAAAAAAAAAATGAAAGAATAAGTGATTGAAGAAAGGTTCCAAAACACCAATTCTGGGCGTAAATTGTCTAAATTCTCCCTTTTTGTTCAAAAGTTGAGTTTTCATTCAAAAGTGAATTCTAAGTTGATTCAAATGCTTTGCTCACTATTTCTTTAAAAACCTTTGTTTTCCATATCCCTTCTTTGTTATCCACATACCCCAAGCCCCGT
Organism: Pyrus communis; assembly: GCF_963583255.1. Taxonomy (NCBI): domain Eukaryota; kingdom Viridiplantae; phylum Streptophyta; class Magnoliopsida; order Rosales; family Rosaceae; genus Pyrus; species Pyrus communis. The sequence continues at coordinate 11,532,586 of NC_084805.1, read as the reverse complement.
TACAACCCTTGACTTCTATCTTCAGTGTTGTGTATTTCAATTTGTGGAGTTTGAACTTGGTATGAGCATATGGTATCACTGGTTCTCGCGTCTAAGTAGTAGCATTCCATTCATGAGATCATATCTAAACATGCTTATTAACTCCAGAAATTGCTTCCTTTGAAATACATATATGTGAGTGTTCGTTTTTATGATTACATCAATCTTCTCACATATAACTAGTTTAGGGTGTGTAGTCAGAAAATCTGTGTGAAAAACGAGAGCATATCTTGTAAGGAATTGAGCAAATTCTCTAAGGCATGTTACTACATTCAAAATATAGTTTTAAATGCTTAATTGTGAATTAGTATGTGGTGACTATGATTAAGAATGTACTTAAGTGTAAAGATGGCTCAAATCTGTGAGAATAATGATTTTTAACTTGTCATGTGCATTGGAAGTCCCTGATACGATTGTTGGAAGGTGTAGGTTGTGTTTTGTTCTTTTTGTTTTGTTTTTCTGTTTTGCTCGAGGACTAGCAAAAGCTAAGTGAGGGGGTATTTGATAGGAGAATATTTATGCGACTTAAATGGCTTGTTCTCGTACATTTACGTTATGTTTCTTTAGTTATTTTAGTACTTTAAGCTATTTTCGTGTGTTTGTAGGTCCAAAGGGCTAAAGGAGCAAAAAGATGCATTTTGGAGACTTTTGGAGCACTTTTGGGCTAAGGACGGATAGCTTATGCTTGAAGCCAAAGTGTTGGACGAAATTGAAGACCTAATTGGAGCCAAAGTGTTGGAACCTTGTTCTCTTTAGTTTTAGGACATTTAAACCTTTCCTAATCCCAATCATGCCATGCATAACACACATCCATTCTAACACATTGTCATTGCACATGCATTTCCTTCATTAGTTAACCCACATGCACTTATCACTTATCATCACCACATATCATATCACTTAATCACTTATCACTTATCATCACCACTTAACCACTTATCATATCATAACCACATATCATATCACTTATCACTTATCACTTAACATATCATCCACCTACTTCACCTACAACATCCACCTACTTCACCTACAACATCCACTTCACCTACAACATCCACCTACTTCACCTACAACATCCACCTACTTCACCTACAACATCCACTTCACCTACAACATCCACCTACTTCACCTACAACATCCACCTACTTCACCTACAACCTCCACTTACTTCACCAACCTCACACACTTACTTCACCTACAAATGACATAGCCATATGTTCCCTCCACTACTCCTATAAATACCCTTGCATTCATTCATTCAGGGAGATCTCATTTTCATACACAACACACCACAAACACATCCCTTTCTCTCTTAGCCGTGAGTCTCCCTTAGAATCCAAAAAACCATCTTCCATTTCCATCACTCCCCACTCCATTCCACACTTCCATCCCCCCAACCAACTATCCCTAGACCTTATACTACAACGAAGAGGAAGAGAAGAGGGCCTAAACGTTCATACAATTCAAGTTTGAGTTGTTGGAATGTTTAGGTGTTTCTTTGATTTCAATGTTTAATTTCAATACTCTTTGTTTTGTACGAATGAGGCATGGAAGAGAAGAGGGCCTAAACGTTCATACAATTCAAGTTTGAGTTGTTGGAATGTTTAGGTGTTTCTTTGATTCTCTTTGTTTTGTACCATGAGGAACTAAACCCCCCTTTGGCTAGGGGGGGATTCGAAATAAATGTTTATGCTTGCATTTTGATTTGATTACTTCTAATTACGTTTCATAAGTTGTTGATTCAATTTGTTTAACCGTTTGATTGATAACTTATTTATGTATGTTTATTAAGAATGCGCGCTTAATTTTCATGCATGAATATGACGCTAGAATATAAGTGAGTTTCACCTAATCGTTATGAACTTATATTCACAAGTAGTGGAGGTTGCTTATAAACAATCGCGTTAAATGAATTCTTGGCACGAGTTTCATGCTCATCATAGTAACGAATGCCTCGTCAACACTTATAGTTTTCATAATGCTTAATGATCTTTGATTGTATCTTTATTGTGCTGTTCACGTAAAGGACTTTTGGAGAATGTTGTGAATTGCGTTGCGCTAACCCATCCAATTCATTAACTTAAGGAAAACTTGACGGTTAATTTAAGCGGACCTAATTAACCCGGGGTGATGAGTTTAATAATTTATTGAAATGCAATTGGAAATCTTTTTATTATGTAAGTGTAACATGTGTGGAGAAGAACCCCTTAGCCATTCTATCATCCATTCATTCCATTCCATCAAATTTGTTTTACAATCTGTTTTTTTTATTACTTGTTTTGTTATTTCAATTTTCGTATAAATCTAAATCCCCCTTTACTTTATTGTCCAATTTAGTTAGAAAGTATCTTAGTTTGTGTTTTTAAGAGTTTTGATTCAATTTATTTCCCAATTTCGTCCAAATTCACCAAAGTGCTCAAAACTGCCCAGAAAGTGTTTTTAAGGCAGTTTTGAGTGTTTTGGGTGATGTTTGAGTCTTTTGGTTTGTTTTAGTGTTTTAAAGTTTGGTTTTACATTCTTTGAGTCTAGTTTAGTGTTTTATATTGTGTTTTTATGTTTTTGAGTCAAATCCAAGTGATTAACAATCCCTCCTAATCCCCGGTCCAGAACGATCCCTACTTATACTTATACTACAATTGTCAAAAAGAGGGTTTAATTTGTGCGCGTATAAATCACGCATCATGGACCTTGGGTTTAAGGTAGATAGTTGTTGATTTTAGTTACGTGTTTAATCCAATTAAACCGTTATTTCCTATTGGGCGTTGGACCCAACTATTCCAATTTGCATACATATAAACAAAGAGGAATACATGAAATAATAAGAAGGGCTTATGCCCTTTTACAACACAAATAATGGGCTTATGCCCTTTACAACAAATTGAAGGACTTATGCCCAATACAACAACTTGAATTAATCAAATTACATTCAAATCTACATTACTTAAAACCCAAGCATTCATAATGTAAATCGGCCAATCACATAGCTCAATTATCGAGGCCTTTGGTTCATAATCACCCTTTTCTTAATTAACTAAATTAACTAAGAAAGCAACTTTAAACAATTGGTTTTTGGATCCATAGAATTGATTTAAATGGAACTAAATATAATGAAAATCAAATTCTCATTAAAGAGACAAAACAATTTTTGTTCTCATTGTTTTGGGCCAAAAACAATGACCACAACAATTTGGGTCACTTTGTTAAAACAAAAACTTTTGGGGTCAAAATGCAAATACACAAAAGTATCAAAACTTTATATAATTGCACAAACGTCCCTCCAACACCTTTTACCAAAGGTGGCCGGCCATAGTGTTGAAAAATTGAAAAAAATCTAAAGTTTTGTAAGTGGTTTTTGGTAGGTGAGACAAAGGTGACTTTGATGGTTTGTAAGAAAATGTTTTTATAAAACTTTAAAATTCTTTTAGTCACATCTCACCAATAACTATCACCCACCATTTGAAAAACAAAACTTTATGAAAAACATAAAACTTTTGAATCAAAACTTTAAAACTTTTTGTTCTTGGTAAGAACTTCAAGAAATATGAAGAACATACATGAAAACTCATAATAGCTCCATGGATGTTTTCTTTCACCAAAAACTCAAATTTTCACAACTCAAAAGAGGGTTAATATCCTAGGGTACTTAGGGGTTCCAAAAAGCACTTTAAAACCATTTTAACAAGCCTAACATGAACCCAAAAAATCACCCTTTGGATTTGACCGAAAATCCCAAAATACTTGGCACCAAATTTTAGTTCCAATATTCATGCTTATATGAACTACATCTACAACGTTTGAGATGCTAAATTTTCAAACAAAATTTATATTCAAAGCAAGAACAAAGCTTGTAACATTTACAACATTTAAATCACATATTATCAAAAATCACAAAACCCAAAAGGATCCACCATAAACTAGACCTAGGCTCTGATACCACTTGAAGGAAAATTTATGTCCTAGCTAAGAACATGTAAAGAACATTTGAATACATAGGCAAACTATTAACAAATTAAAGTAGGCATGCATCCAAAAACAATTCATAAAACCCATGACTTTCAAAGCCTAGTATATGGTGAACCATAAGACTCTTTAACAATATTAAAGAGAATAAGAATTTAGAGATTCTTTACCCTTGAAGCTCATCCTTGATTGCACAAGGGATTCACCCAAGTGGAGGGCCTTCAAGTCACCTCCTTGCTCCTTGGATCTTCCTTGTGATTTCCTCCCTTTTAGTGCTCCTTTTCTTCTTTGAGGATTTGAGGATTTGTTCTCCAAAACACCAAAGGTTTGGTGTCTCTAAGTCTCCACACCAAAGATGTAGTGTGAAGATGAAATGGATGACTTAGGGAAGAATAGATTGCTAGATGTTCCTCCCCTAAGTGGCCGGCCTCTATGTAGAAAATGAGAGAATATGTTTCACCCAAATTCAATTAGAAAACCCTAATGTGAAACAAAGCTATAATGTTGATTTTATACTTCATTTCATGTGAGTGGCAAACTTGTAATTAATACAAGTTTGCTACCCCTCACCCTTATGGCCGGCCATATGTTGTTATTGGGCTTAATTGCCCATTTTGTTTTAGTTGTCATACAACTTAAACATAATGGGCCTTGTGGATCAAAACGTTTTTGTGCCCCGAAGCCCAAAACTAACTTAAACGCCCAATACGAACGTTTCATATAATTAATTAACTATTTAATTAATCTTGACCATTCTTCAATTAAACCATTTAATTGCTTATCCATTTCATATAATTTCTTCACTTATATCCTTACTCGGTGTACGATCCATTAGGTTCCAATTAGCGAGGTAGTGGGCTATGTTACTCTTAACGATCGATTGTGAATTGAAACCACATTTCAATTCTCCCTTAAAATTAGTGTTTGCTAATCTTTAGGGCTTCCACAAACCATGGGTGACGCCTAGCAGCATGTCATGGTTACCCAAGCTAAGTAGAAGTGGTTGGAGAACCTATCCAGTTACAACTACAATGCAATACGGTCTTTCTCTAATACAATACTCTTAATCACATTGTTTAAGTGATATTTTGTTTCATGTCTACTATCCAATGTGATACTTCTCTATATGATTCAATTGAATAAGATTTGGAACAAGCTTCCTTAGTCATATTCATATGCTTTGGCCAAAGACTCTCGAATCATATCTTAGAGTATTCTCCTTCCACCATGGAAGGTTAGAGATCCCTTGTTGTGCATTCATATGCCTACATGACTAGATAGCTTGACCCCAACAATGCCGTGGACACTCCAATGAAATGCCGTTGACATAATCAAAGATCAAGGACCTAACCATTAGACATCAATGATGCCTCAGGTCAAAGGACTACTTTGCATATTGCAACTATCGAGTTCTCACATGACATGTATGTTCGAACTCTCGTTTGATCGTTGTTCAGTGTACTCGATTACTCTTTCGAGCACCTATGTGTTTGCCTTAGTGTCCAACACCAAATGACTTGAGACTAGTTCATACTCACGCTTGAGTCGACATAACACATACTAACCTTAGCGGATTGTCAATGCCCAATTGGCAATCCTATGGCTAGGAACATTTTAGGAATGAACATAAGAGAAAGGTCTCGTTAATTTAACTAACTTAAATCACTTGTCTCTTAGATCAAATACATTCCTTGGATTCCCTTATTGCTTAAACACAAGATACTATAAATAGTGATTAACAATAAGCTTTGCCCTCTATTAAACATATAAAAGTTTAACACAATAAGTATTCCAAAAAGCTATTACATCAAATGAGTGGCTTTGTGGGCATAGTTCCAACACCCCTCTATCCCTTTTCCCGTGTGGATTCTGATTTATTAGGCCTTATTCCTTGTGGATTTGGGTTGTACAAATCCTTTTCTGAAATTAATTGGGCCAAACCCTCTCCGTAGTGGATTTAATTAATTATGCTGAACCTTAGGGCCCTAATTCTTAAAATCTGCTAAGTTGTAATCCTAATTTGATTAACCCTAGGGTTGGCCGAACCTATATATACATATTTTCAGCAACAAGTTCGGGGGGAACCCTCATGCCATTCAGAAAGACCTTTGCCGCAATCCTAGACACCATTCTACATCATTCATTCAATCCATTCACTTCCATATACAACCTGTCGTAATTTTTCAACCTCATCAGCCATCATTCATCATCCTAAGCAAGAATACACCATTCATCGCACCCAAAACCACCAACCACACCTTGTGCCGCAGCAAGGAAGAAGGAGGAAAGCCTTTAAACGTGCCTGCCATTCGAATTGGAGTTGCTGGAACGTTTTAGGTGTAATCTTTCTTGTGCTTTCAATGTTTAAATTTAATAATCTTTGTTTTGTGAGTATGAGGAACTAATCCCCTCTTAGCTAGGGGGAAATTTCGAAACCATGGCTATATTTGCAATATGATTTGATTACTTCCAGTTGTGATTTCATGAATTGTGAATTCAATTTACTTATCTGTTTGAATTAAAACTTGTTTGTGTATGTGGATTGAGAGTGCACACTTAATTTGCATGCATAAATCTGATGCTAGGATATAAGGGAGTTTCACCCAATCGTTGTGAACTTATATTCATAAGTAGTAAAGGTTGTTAGTCACAATCATGTTAAGTAAATTCTTGGCATAAGTATCATCCGCTTTCATAGTTACGAACACGTTGTCAACACTTATGACTTTCATAGAATTTAATGATCTTTGATTGTTTCTCTATTATGCGCTTTCATGTAGGGAACTTTTGAGGAATAATTTGATTGCGATGCGCTAATTCCATTCAATTCAATGACTTAAGGAAAATCTAAGGGTTAATTTAAGCGTACCTAATTAACTTGGGGTGTTGAGGTTCATGGTTTATTGAAAAAGCAACTGGAGATTGTTTTGTATACAAGTATGTCATGTGTGGAGAAAGACCTCCTAGCTAGCCCATCATCCATCTATTTCCACCAAATTCGTGCAAATCTGCCTAGTTTTAGTTCTTGTTTTGTTTACTTTATTTTCATCCAAAACCAAATCCCCTTTTATTTTAGAGTGTCTAACTAGTTAGGATCTGTTTTAGATTGTGTTTTCAAGTGTTTTGAGTCAAGTTAAAACTAAAATTCGTCCAAAATTGTGTTTAGAGTCAGAATCTGCCCAGTTTGTGTTTTTAGGCAGTTTTGAGTGTTTTTAGCTTATTTTGAGTCTTGTGAACTTGTTTTTAGTCTTTTAAGTTTAGTTAAGTGTTTTAAAGCTTAGTTTTATCTATTTGAGTCAGTTTAAAGTGTTTTAGCAAACCTTCATAATCCCCGGTTTAAGAACGATCCCTACTTACATATATACTACAATTGTCAAAAAAGGGTTTAATTTGTGTGTTAAGTTAATTTTCGCATCAAATTTTAGCGCCGTTGCTGGGGATTAGCAACTTTGCTAATCCCTTGTTATTTCTTTTTGTTTATTTTCGTGTCTTTTTGGTTTTAGTTGTTGACCTTGTTTTGTTTTCTTGTTTTTAGGTACTAGTTTATGACTCGGAGTTCTCAACCGGTTCGTGAGCATATCTTAGAATTTGACGATGATTTATAGCGAACTTTGAGAAGGAAGAGGAATTAACAAGAGCCCCAACCACCTCAACCTGCACCAGATCTTGAAGAAGATGAAGTACAAGTGGAAGAGGAGACCACGGCTCAGATTTTTTAGGAAGAACAAGCTATGGCAGTAGACAATCGAACAGTCAAGGAGCTTTCTGCTTCGGGATTTGACAATGCCATGCCTCTATGCATTCAATATCCAAGGGCAACCCTAGACAAGACTGACGAGTTTGAATTAAAGTCTCGCTTATTGCACCATATTCCTAAGTTCCATGGGTTATCCATGGAAGATCCTAATAAACACTTGAAGGAGTTTGAGGTTGTTTGCTCAAGCATGACCCCGGTGAATGTTGATGGGAACATTTTGAAGATGAAGGATTTTCCCTTTTCTCTCTTGGAAAAGGCTAAAGATTGGTTATATGAACTAGCCCCCGGAACTGTCACATCATGGGAGAGTATGAAACGGGCGTTTTTGGAGAAGTTTTTCCCAACTTCTCGAGTCATTCTTTTACGCAAAAGGATTAGTGGCATTCAACAAAACCAAGGTGAATCATTTCCAACTTATTATGAATGTTTTAAAACTAACTCTTGTTGCTTCATGTCCACAGCACCAAATGAAGGAGGAGTTTCTTCTTCAATATTTCTACGAATGGCTTCTACCAATTAAACGCCAAATGCTAGACGCCTCAGCGGGAGGAGCTTTAGTGGACAAAACGCCCATGGTTGCCAAGACTCTCATTGCCAACCGAGCTTTAAATGCTCAACAATATGAAATAGTTGGTCAAAGAGACATACCACGACAGCAACAAGTTAATGAGGTAAGTGCTATTTCCGAACTTCAAAATCAAATGGCTAATCTTACTTCTCTTCTTTCGCAGGTGGTTGAAATACCAAAGGTACAAAGTGTGGCTGTTTGTGGCATGTGCTCAATGAATGAACATCTCACGGATAAATACCCTCAATTGATCGAGAACAGAGGGTGGGAATCTGCCAATGCCGTGGGTTATGGGAGCCAAAACCAACCAATGAGTGATCCTTTCTCTAATACATATAATCCTGGTTGGAAAGATCATCCAAATTTCAAATGGAGGGAGCCCCAACAACCCCAACAAAAAAGCGCATTTAGGCAGCAACCTCTGGGATTCTACCAAAGGCCATATGCACCACACAACCCTAAGCACAACCTGCCCAATCCAAATCAAGTTCGTCCATAGATAATGATCAAAATTTTCAATTACTAACTTTTATGGCGCAAAGAATGCAAAATAGGGACAAAAAGGTTGATGAATTAGAGAAGCAAGTAGGGCAGATTGCAGAGTTCATGGGCCAATTCGGAGAACAAGGCAAGTTGCCTAGTTCAACCGTTGTCAACCAAAAAAAAAGATTCGAATATGCCAAAGCAATCATGTTGCGAATGATAAGAGCATATTCATGCGACTTAAATGGCTTGTTCTCGTGCATTTACGTTATGTTTCTCTAGTTATTTTAGTCCTTTATGCTTCTTTTGTGTGTTTTCAGGTTCTAAGGGCAAGGTATGCAAAAGGATGCCTTTTGGAGCCCTTTGGAGCAAATTAGAGATTGGAATGGATATCATATGCTTGGAGCCAAGAGGATGGACGAAATTAAAGACTTGAAGTATGAAAGTTAAATCCTAAAAGACCTCATGTTTAAGCATCATTGAAGACTCCTACGCATTTTAGAACACAAAAACAACATTCCTTGCAACCTTAGGACATTGTCGTGTGTTTCCTTGTGTCTCCCTTCCTTGCCATGCAAGGAAGGGCTTTGTTCCCTATTTTAAACACTTAAAGCATTCACTTATCATATCATTCACTTATCATATCATTCACTTATTATAAGCATTCACTTATCATATCATTCACTTATCAAACCATTCACTTATCACTTATCACTTCCATTCACTTATCACTCACCACATATCATTCATTTATCACTTAACATATCATTCATTTATCACCTAATACATCATTCACTTATCACTTATCATACTCATAATCATCTACACATTTCAACCATTTAAACATATGCATTTCAACTCACATGCATCATCATCATGCAACCAACCTTGCCACATGCTTTCCAAGCTTTCCCCCTTCATCATTAAGCCACATTCACTCCCATTTCTCTCCCCTTAACAGCCCTAAACCGTGCATAATTAAAGGACACCATTCAACACACACATGCACCAAAAGACAACATTGGCATGCATCACATGCATTTCCAACACTTCCCCCTTTGTGCCGTGCCTTCCCTTCCACTTTCCAACCACATTCTTTTAATTCCCACTTCATCATTACACCACCTAAGCCACATGCACTCCCATTCTTTAATTCAGCCACTTAATCATTCAACCACAAAACAATCACACAACACACCAACACACATGCATCCTGAAATTCTTTGCCGTGCAATCACATGCATTTCCCTTGACATTTTCAGCCATCACACTTCATCATTACACCACCATTCACTCTTTAACCCACACACACTTCACACAAACAACATTCACATGCATTCACATGCATTTCCAACACAAAACACACTCAAAACCGTGGCCACCTTTGCATTTCAGCATTCCCATTTGCATTTTCAGATTTCTAGCTTTCTAACCTAGCCACATTCACATGCATTCACTCATAATCATTCACCAAATTTGCAGCCACATTTCCACTCACCTCCTAGCTGTCATGTTCCCTCCATTACTCCTATAAATACCCTTGCATTCATTCATTCAAGATCATCTCATTTCATACACAACACATTACAAACACATTCTCCCTTCCCTAGCCGTGAGCTTCCCATCTCTCCCCTTATAATCCAAACACCATTTTTCCATTCCCCTTCCACTTCTACACCACTCCTCATCCATTTCCATAATCCCCCAAACCTCACCTTAGACCTTGTGCTACAACAATGAGGAAGATAAGAGGGCCTAAACGTTCATACAATTCAAGTTTGAGTTGTTGGAATGTTTAGGTGTTTCTTTGATTTCAAAGTTTAAATTCAATTCTCTTTGTTTTGTACGTATGAGGAATGGAAGAGAAGAGTGCCTAAACGTTCATACAATTCAAGTTTGAGTTGTTGGAATGTTTAGGTGTTTCTTTGATTTCAAAGTTATGAGGAACTAATCCCCCTTTAGCTAGGGGGTGATTCGAAACTATGTTTATATTTGCAATATGAATTGATTAACTTTCGTTGGAATTTCATAAGTTGTGGATTCAATTTGTTTAACCGTTTGATTGATAACTTATTTATGAATGTTTATTAAGAATGCGCGCTTAATTTTCATGCATGAATATGACGCTAGAATATAAGTGAGTTTCACCTAATCGTTATGAACTTATATTCACAAGTAGTGGAGGTTGCTTATAAACAATCGTGTTAAATGAATTCTTGGCACGAGTTTCATGCTCATCATAGTAACGAATGCCTCGTCAACACTTATAGTTTTCATGATGCTTAATGATCTTTGATTGTATCTTTATTGTGCTGTTCACGTAAAGGACTTTTGGAGAATGTTGTGAATTGCGTTGCGCTAACCCATCCAATTCATTAACTTAAGGAAAACTTGACGGTTAATTTAAGCGGACCTAATTAACTCGGAGTGTTGAGTTTCATAATTTATCGAAAGACCAACTGAGAATCAATCTTGTATGCAAGTGTAACATGTATGGAGATGAACCCCTTAGCTAGCATTCATCCATAAATTTCATATTTACATTCTGTCTAGTTTATTAACTTGTTTCGTTATTTCAATTTTCGTAAAAACCTCAATCCCCCTTTTGCTTTAATGTTCATTTTAGTTAGAATTCAATTTAGTTTGTGTTTTTAAAGCATTTAGAGTTTTTGGTTTGTCTTAGTGTTTTAAACTTTAATTTTGCATTCTTTGAGTCTAGTTTAGTGTTTCATATTTTTATTTTACGTTTTTGAGTCAGTTTCCAAGTGATTTGCAATCCCTCCTAATCCCCGGTTAAGAACGATCCCTACTTATACTTATACTACAATTGACAAAAAGAGGGTTTAATTTGTGTGTGTATAAATCTCGCATCAGCGAAGTGGAAAACAAGTTGGAACAGCTCTCAACCATCTAAATCAGCCCCAATTGAGGACGAAAAGTTGCAATTCGAGGAGGAGGAACAAGAGCAAGCCACGGCAAGGGTAGCACCACCCATGCCGTAGCCACCCAAACATTCCCATTCGTCTTCCAAAGGTAAAGAGGCTCCAAATTCGATTATTTCTAATGTTATTCCCCCAAATGTACCATTTCCTCGTAGATTCATGCAATCCAAGAAAGAAGAGGCTGAAAAGGACATTCTGGAGACATTTAGAAAAGTACAAGTCAATATACCACTTTTGGATGCAATTAAGCAAGTTCCAAGGTATGCCAAGTTTTTAAAAGAACTTTGCACCACTAGGAAGGGAATTTCGAACGAAAAGGTTATCAAGGTAAGTGAAAATGTCTCAGCCATCTTACAACATAAAATGCCCCCTAAATGCAAAGATCCAAGTAGTTTTACAATTCCTTGTGTTATTGGCAATAATCGTTTTGAGCATGCCATGCTAGACTTAGGTGCATCTATTAATGTTATGCCTTACTCAATTTCTACATCTATGAACCTAGGTGAGTTAAAAAATGATGGTGTGATTAATCAATTGGCCAATAGATCTAATGTCTATCCAAAGGGTGTTTTGGAAGATGTTTTAGTGTAGGTCAATCATTTAATCTTTCTTGCAAACTTCTACGTGCTTAAAATGGAAGAATCAGACCATTCCCCTTCACTGCCAATCCTTCTTAGATGCCCATTCATGAAAACTGCCCGCACTAAGATTGATGTGTTTAATGGGACTTTGACAATGGAATTTGATGGGGAAGTTATTAATTTCAATCTTTCTGAATCTATCAAGTATCCTAGTGATGATCATTCATGTTTTTCTATTGATGTAATTGAGTCCTTGGCGCAGGACCATTTTGAACAATTGAATGAAGATGCACTTGAATTGGTCATTACAAAAGGAATGGAATTCAAAAACAATGGATCAACCACATTGGCCACCCACAGCATGCATGGAGAACATCATGTCGTGCCCCCTAATGTAGATATGATTGAGATAATGGCTATCCTTGAGTCATTGCCACTACAACTTGGTAAGTCTTTAGACCCAATTTTAATTTCAATTTCAACTAATAAGCCCCTTCCTTCAGTTGTGCAGCCATCTTCTCTTGAACTTAAACCATTGCCAAGCCATTTGAAGTATGTTTTCTTGGGAGACCAAGAGACCTTGCCCGTCATTATCTCCTCCTCACTCACAACATAAGAAGAAGGTAAGTTAGTGAGGGTGTTAAAGGAGTACAAAACAGTAATTGGTTGGACCTTGGCCGACATCAAGGGAATAAGCCCTACCACATGCATGCATCGTATACTTTTGGTGGAAGGGTCTAAAGCATCTCGAGAGGCTCAACGTCGACTCAACCCTCTAATGATGGAAGTTGTGAAGAAGGAGATAATCAAGCTCTTGGATTATGGAGTGATCTATCCAATTTCGGATGGTCGTTTGGTTTCTCTGGTTCAATGTGTTCCAAAGAAATCTGGAGTAACAGTGGTGACAAATGCCGAAAATGAGCTTGTTCCTACTCGAATCCAAACAGGTTGGAGGTTTGTATTGATTATAGGAAACTCAATGCCACTACAAGGAAGGATCATTTCCCTTTGTCATTCATTGATCAAATGCTTGAAAGGTTAGCGGGTTATGCTTTTTATTGTTTTCTTGATGGATATTCAGGTTATAATCAAATTCTGATAGCTCCGGAAGATCAAGAAAAAACCACTTTCACATGCCCCTTTGGTACATTTGCTTATCGTCACATGCCATTTGGTTTATGCAATGCACCTGCCACATTTCAAAGATGCATGATGAGCATATTTTCAGATTATTTTGAGAAAATTATTGAGGTTTTTAGGGATGATTTCAGCGTTTTTGGTGATTCATTTGATGGTTGTTTGAATAATCTCAGTTTGATTTTAAAACGATGCATTCCATCTAAGTCATGCTTTACTATCCTTTAACAATAAGGGTTTGGATAATCCTAATTTAGGCTAGGTAAGGATTATGTGGTTAACAAAGAAAATAGGATGAATAAGGCTCAAAGGGGTTTAAACCTACAATACATATGTAAAGGGGTAAGGCTTTTTGGCTCTGGGTTTAAACTAACCAACTTCATCTTATTATTTGTTATGCTAATCAATTTTATGCTTTGAATGAAATGGGCATGAGTTCTAGTATTTGGAACTATAGTGATGAAATGCATTCTAAGTAGTAACCAAGCAAAGAATGATGAGATCATGCAACAACTTTAGAAAACAAGAAATCAAGATTAATAACTCTCCAAAGAATGTTTAGGCTCAAATCTCTCAAGGTTGTAGCGTTATTTTGAGTTTCTTCCTTCAAGCATGTTACAAAAACTGATTTTTTATTTTGTGATTACATGTGAATTCGTACATGTCAACTATAACCAAGCATAAACCAAAGAGCATATCAAACTTCCATCCATGTTCGTAACTTTCTTTAATAGTCATGCAATTAAAAACCAAATCCTCATCATTGTGTTGGAAGGTACCCTAAGACACAAACACAAAAACAAAACGACTCTAAAAACAACTCTTTGTGGGTTTTTAAAACACTTTTTTTCGATTTTTTTTTCCAAATTTTCGGATTTTCTGTTTAAGACACATAAAAACACTTCAAAACACACTAAAAACACTTAAAAACAGTGAAAAACAACTTTAGAAATGATAGGTTATAAAATCCCACGAATTTTTATGAAAAACACTTTGTTTACCCCCCCACCCCCCACACTTAAACCAAACATTGTCCTCAATGTTTTAAGTATAGACTCACAAACAAACAAACACATAACACAACTACCAAACACGACAATCGTGGCAAGGTAAAAGCAATAAAGCGTAGGGTTTAGGAAAGCAAATCTGGTTATGGAGTGTTGGAGCTTCCTAGTTCTTTATTTGCATGGGTTGCCTCCCAAGAAGCGCTTGCTTTAACGTCTTCCAGTCGGATGATCCTTCCTCTTAAACTTCAATTGGGCCCACGGTATGGAAGCTTTCACCATCCATGACATGCTCTTCAAAGTTCTCATAGTATGGCTTCAAACGATGTCCGTTGACTTTGAACTCTTGGCTGGTCTTTAAGCTTTGAATTTGGACTGCACCATAAGGAAATACATTAATAACAACAAGCGGGCCAATCCACTTAGAACGTAACTTACCTGGAAACAAGCAAAGGCGGGAATTGAAGAGTAGCACTTTCTGCCCTAGAACAAATGTCTTGCTACGAATCATCTTGTCATGGAATGCCTTTGACTTCTCCTTGTAAATCACCGCGTTCTCGTATGCTTCATGCCTTATCTCCTCAAGCTCGTTCAGTTGAAGCTTCCTATGGATTCCAGCGGCATCAATGTCCATGTTGAATGTTTTGACGGCCCAATGTGCTTTATGCTCCAACTCAACGGGAAGATGACATGGTTTCCCATAGATGAGCCAAAATGGGGACATTCCAATTGGTGTTTTGTAGGTCGTACGATATGCCCACAATGCATCATTCAAACGCAAGCTCCAATCCTTCCAGTTTGGCCCAACGGTCTTCTCCAAAATTTGCTTGATTTCCCAATTAGAAACCTCGGCTTGCCCACTTGTTTAAGGATGGTAAGGTGTTGCCACCTTATATGTGACGTTATATCTCTTGAGCAAAGCTTCAATGGTTCGATTGCAAAAATGTGATCCTCCATCACTTATAAGAACTCTTGGCATTCCAAATCTAGCAAATATGTTAGTTTTGACAAAATCTGCAACCACTTTGGAATCATTAGTACGGGTGGCTTTTGCTTCCACCCATTTCGACACATAATCAACCGCAAGTAAAATATAAAGGAAACCATGAGATGAAGGAAAAGGACCCATAAAATTAATACCCCAAACATCAAAAATTTCGACACCATGGATAGGTGTCTGCGGCATTTGGTCATTTGGACCTATATTTCCGGTTCTTTGGCATCGATCACATGTTATGCAAAAAGTTCTTGCATCTTTAAATATAGTAGGCCAATAAAAACCACATTCAAGTACTTTACGTGCCGTCCTTTGAGTGCCAAAGTGACTTCCACATGCATAAGTGTGACAAAACGTTAAAATTGAATTAAACTCCGATTCATGCACACACCTACGAATGATTTGATCCGCGCAATATTTCCACAAATAAGGATCATCCCACACATAAAACCGAGCCTTCCTTTTAAGTTTATCACGTTGATGTTTATTTAGGTTGCTTGGAATTTGTTTAGACACCAAATAATTCACTAAATCGGCATACCATGGCTCACTTACCTCGATGGACATCAATTGCTCATCTGGGAATGTCTCTGGGATAAGTACGGCTTCTACTTCATGTAGCATACGGCTCAAATGGTCAGCCACCACATTTTCACTTCCTTTCTTGTCCCGAATTTCGATATCGAACTCTTGAAGTAGAAGCATCCAACGAATAAGCCTTGGTTTAGCCTCCTTTTTAGTGAGTAAGTACTTCAAAGCTGCATGATCAGTGTAAATGATAACTTTAGTTCCAAGTAAATAAGAACGAAATTTATCTAAAGCAAAAACAACAGCAAAAAGTTCTTTTTCCGTTGTGGAGTAGTTCAATTGGGCATCATTCAAGGTCCGGGATGCATAATAGATGACATGTGGCTACTTGTTCTTCCTTTGGCCTAAAACAGATCCTAATGCATAATCTGAGGCATCGCACATAAGCTCAAAAGGAAAGCTCCAATCTGGTGGAATAATGATGGGGGCCGAAGTGAGCATTTCCTTGAGATGTTTGAAGGCCTTCTCACACTCCTCATCGAACTTGAATGGCACATCCTTTTGGAGAAGTCGGCAAAGGGGGTTGGAGATTTTTGAAAAGTCATTGATGAATCGCCTATAGAATCCTGCATGTCCAAGAAAAGAACGAACCTCTCTAACCGAAGTAGGAGAGGGTAAGTAGCGTACAAGATCTATTTTTGATTTATCAACTTCAATCCCTTTGGCCGAAATTATATGCCCTAAAACTATGCCTTGTTTTACCATGAAATGACATTTTTCCCAATTTAAAACAAGGTTAGTTTCAATGCATCGTTCTAAGATTAAAGTGAGATTATGTAAGCAATCATCAAACGAATCGCCAAATACACTAAAATCATCCATAAAAACTTCAATTATTTTCTCCACAAAATCTGAAAATATACTTACCATGCATCTTTGAAAGGTGGCCAGTGCATTGCATAAACCGAATGGCATGCGACGATAAGCAAAAGTACCAAAAGGGCATGTGAAAGTGGTCTTTTCTTGGTCATCCGGAGCTATGACAATTTGATTATATCCCGAATATCCATCAAGAAAACAATAAAAAGAATGACCGGCTAACCTTTCAAGCATTTGATCAATGAACGGCAAAGGGAAGTGGTCGTTCCTTGTGGTGGCATTGAGCTTCCTATAATCGATGCAAACTCTCCAACCCGTTTGGATGCGTGTTGGCACAAGCTCATTCTCAGCATTCTTCACCACCGTCACTCTGGATTTCTTTGGCACGACTTGAATTGGTGAAACCCAACGGCTATCCGAGATAGGATAAATCACTCTGCAATCAAGTAATTTGATAACATCCTTCTTCACAACTTCCATCATTTGAGGGTTGAGCCGACGTTGAGCCTCTCAAGTTGGTTTAGCCCCCTCCTCTAGAAGTATGCGATGCATGCATGTTGTAGGGCTAATTCCCTTAATATCGGCCAGGGTCCATCCTATGGCTGTTTTGTGCTCTTTCAACACTCGAACCAATTTCTCCTCCTCCATTACCGTGAGTGATGAAGAAACAATGACGGGCAACGTTTCTTTGTCTCCCAAATAGACATACTTCAAGTGACTTGGCAATGGTTTAAGTTCAAGAACGGGTGTCTGAATCACTGAAGATAATAACTTGTTAGTAGAAACGGGAATTGAAATTGGGTTTGGGGGCTTACTTTGATATTGTGGCGATGATTCAAGTGAATCCACCATCTTGGCAATGCCATCATCATGCACGGCCAGATTTGGTTCTATACCCATTCCTTCGTGTGGTTTCAAGTGGGTCTTTGTCCAATGAATCAAGAAAATCCTGCGCCAATGACTCAAATATATCAATAGAGAAACAAGAATGATCGTCATTAGGATATTTAATAGTTTCAGAAAGATTGAAATCAATAACTTCCCCATCAAATTCCATCGTTAAAGTTCCTTTGAACACGTCGATTTTGGTGCGGGTTGTTTTCATGAAAGGTCTCCTAAGTAGGATCGGCAATGGTGTAGAATGGGATGAATCCTCCATGTCAAGCACGTAAAAGTCCGTCGAAAAGATCAAATTGTTAACCTGCACCAACACATCTTCCAAACTCCTTTTGGATAAGCATTAGAACGATCGGCCAATTGAATAATCACACCATCGTTTTTAAGTTCTCCCAAGTTCATAGATGCATAAATTGAGTAAGGCATGACATTAATTGAAGCTCCTAAACCTACTCTAGCATGTTCAAATTTAGTATTTCCAATAACACAAGGAATTGTAAAACTACCCGGATCTTTGCATTTAGGTGGTAGTTTTCTTTGTAACACCGCTGAAACATTTTCACTTACCTGAACCACCTCTTTGTTCGAAATCCTCTTCCTTGTGGTGCAAAGCTCTTTCAAAAATTTCGCATACTTAGGAACTTACTTAATTGCATAAAGGAGTGGAATATTGACTTGAAGTTTCCTAAAGGTTTCCAGAATGTCCTTCTCATTCTCTTTTTTCTTTGATTTCCTGAATCTGCTAGGGAAGGGCACATTTAGTGGAATAGAACTTGACAAAGTCGAATTTGGACTTACCTTAGGTGTGTTGGACGGTTTTGGGGTGGTAGATGGCTGCGGCAAGGTTTGTTCCACCCTTGCCGTGGTCTTTGTGCCTTGTTGATTCTCTTCTTGCAGTAATATGTCCTCTTCTTGAGTTGTTTTGGATGATTTTGGAGTGGTTCCAACTTCCTTACCACTTCTCAATGTAATCGCCTTGGTAGATTCAAACCCTCCCTTTGGATTGACAATGGTTGAGCTAGGAAGCTTGCCTTGGTCTCGGAATTGTCCTACAAACTCCGCAATCTGCCCAATTTGCTTCTCTAAGTGGTCCACCCTTTTGTCTTGGTTTTGCATCGCCTTTTCTTGGTTTTGCAATGCTTTGTTTTGATTTTCTTGCCCCTAAGACAAATTGGTAAGTAACTTAATAAGTGTAGCATTATCTAAAGACGTACCTTGATTGTTTTGGGCAGATTGGGGTGGGGTTAGATCATTGCCATAGGTTTTGGGGGTAGATTGGGTTGTTGCCTAAAGCCTCATTGTTGTTGAGTTTGTTGAGGCTCCCTACACTTGAAGTTTGGATGGTCTCTCCAACCCGGATTGTATGTGTTGGAGTATGGATCATTCCTTGGATGATTTTGGCTTGGAAATCCAAAGGCATTTGCACTTTCCCATCCCCCATTCTCAATCTATTGAGGGCACTTGTCCGAATGATGTCCTTGGATAGAACATACGCCACATACACTTGGTCCTTGTATCCTCATTCCTTCGGCCATCTGAGACACAATAGAAGTAAGATTAGTTAATTGAGATTGAATGTCGGATTGGGAACTTACCTCATTCACTTGCTGCCGTGGGGTGTCTCTTTGACCAACATCTTCATATTGTTGTGCATTCAACGCTCTATTTGCAATTAAAACCTGGCAGCCACAGGCGTTTTGTCAACCAAAACACCTCCCGCCGAGGTATCTAGCATTTGTCTCTCTATTGGAAGAAGCCCCTCGAGAAATATTGAATTAAAAGTTCTTCCTTCATTTGATGTTGAAGGCATGATGCAACTAGAGTCTTGAAACGTTCATAATATGCCAGAAAAGACTCCCCTGGGTTTTGTTGAATGCTACTTATCTTCTTCCTCAAAAGAATCACTCTTGAAGTTGGGAAGAATTTCTCTAAGAATGCCCGCTTCATGCTTTCCCAAGAAGTGACGGTTCCGGGTGCCAATTCGTATAGCCAATCTTTAGCTTTTTCTAGAAGAGAGAATGGAAAGGCCTTCATCTTCAAAATGTTCCCATCGACATTGATGGGTGTCATACTCGAACATACCACTTCAAACTCCTTAAGATGCTTGTTTGGATCTTCCATGGACAAACCATGGTATTTGGGAATGTGATGCAACAAGCTAGACTTCAATTCGAACTCATCGGTCTTGCCTTGGGTAGCCATAGGATATTGAATGCACAAAGGTACGGCATTGTCTAGTCCCGAGGCCGAAAGTTCTTTGATTGTTCGATTGTCCGCCGCCATGCTTTCTTTTTCTTCAAATTCAAATTCGAAATCTTAACTTGAACTAGGTGGATAAGGTTCCGGTTGCTTCCTCTTTCTTCTCAAAGTTCGTTCAAAATCGTCGTCAAAATCCAATATGTTTGCACGAATAGGTTGAGAACAACAAGCCATAAACTAGTACCTGAAAATAAAGAACACAACCAAATCAGCAATCTATTTAAAAGGCATGGTACACTTAAAAGAAAACACAAAGACACTAAAAAGACACTACACAAACAAAAGGGATTAGCAAGTTTGCTAATCCCTGGCAACGGCGCCAAAATTCGATGTGAAAATTAACTTGACACACAAATTAAACCCTATTTGCGACAATTGTAGTAGTTATGAAAGTAGGGATCGTTCTAGACCGGGGATTAACTAGGATGCTAATCTATGTAAATAAGACTCAAAAACACTAAACTAGACTCTATTGACTCAAAACTAACTTTAGACACTTAAAACAGCGACCAATACTAAAAAAAGACTCAATTTTAGACTCAATAAGGGTTTTGGACGAAAATAGGACTTGACTTGACTCAAAAGACTCAAGGAAAACAAGTTTTGACTCAAATATAAAGACGAAGTAAAATGGGGATTGTTTTTGACGAATTTTAGACTCAAAACAAAAACTTTGTAGAAAACACTTTTGAAAAACGAATTTAAGTAAAATATGGGTGGAAGGCTAGTTAGAGGGTCCTTCTCCACACATGATATATGCATACGAACCAATGTCCAGTTATTACTCCTTTAGACTATGAATGACAACGCCCCAAATTAGTTGCATCACACAACTAACCCTCAAGTTTTCCTTATTTCATTGAATTGAATGAAAACGCATTACAACCAAATTATCTTTTTCAAGTTCTTTATATGAGATGCATAACAAAGATACATATCAAAAGTTATTAAGTTTTGTGAAAACTATAAGCATTGACAAGGCATTCATCACTATGAAACACATGAGACTCATACCAAGGATTTACTTAACGCGATTGTGACTAGCAACCTCCACTACTTGTGAATATAAGTGAATAACAATTACGTGAAACCCCCCTATACTCTAGCATCAAGTTTATGCATGCAAATTAAGTGTCAACCCCCAACCCACATACATAAACCAGTTTTAATAACTTAGATAAGCAAATCACATTCATGCCTTAAGAAATAATAACCGGACGTAATCAATTCATATAAAACATATAATCATGGCTTCAAATTCTCCTCTAACTAAAAAGAAGTTAGTTCCTCATGTTCGCAAAACAAAGATAATTAAATTTAAACATTGAACTAAGACTAAGGATAGAAAGAACCAAGAAAAACGCTCCACACTCCAATGGCATGCACGGCACTCCCTTGGATGGCAGATTGCACAAGTCCTCATCTCTTTGCTTCCTTGCTTGCGACACTAGGGTGGTGTAGAATGGATTGTGGTGTTTGATGGATGAAAGTATGAATGAATGAATGAGCGAGTGGATGAATGAATGGTGTGGCATAGGGCTGTTTATATAGGCTAATTAAGCACACTTAGTGAAGGAAAATGATTGCACAATCCTATTGAAAAAGTGTTAATTCAAGGCAGAAACCAAATGGGGAATGGACTAAGTAGTGTACGACTAGGATTTAGGAAGTTCTAGAAGGTTAGGTGCGGCATCTTTGTAGGGATGAGATAAGGTTTCTAGAAGGAATGGTTTAGGGCATATTCCTAAACCTAAAGGGGCAAGGACCCATGATATAGGTGTAGAATAAGGATTGCAATTCCTAAACCTATATGGAATGGTGTTTATGCGGCAAAACAATTGGATAAGCTTCTAGAAACTATTCTAAGTGTTTAAATATGCACCTAATCCCTTCTAGCTAGCTAGATTTAAGGCACAACCTAATTTGGATAAGATAAGATAGGGTAATGTTAGAGTTAGGAAAAGATAAGGCTTGTTAGGATAGGATAAGATAAGGTTGGATAAGGTTCCTTATTTCTTGCTTCTTCCTTATCTTCTTTGCATTGGGACTTCTTCCACCAGATTTGTAGCCTTTCCTAGCCCTTCTTGACTTCAATTTCGTCCATCCTCTTTACTCCATGGTTAAGCTATCCAATCCATGCCCAAAAATGCTCCTTTTAGCTCCAAAATGCCCTTTCTTGCTCCTTTTGTCATTAGGACCTAAAAACATACCGAAATAACTTAAAAGATTGAAATACATATTAATTAACTCACTAAATGCAAGGAAACAACATAACTAAGTAGCATAAATATGCTCCTATCACGTACCCCTCCATGCCATGGGTATTAGTGAAACTTAACACGGCATATTCATCCGGCTAGAAGACGTTAAAGCAAGCGCTTCTTGGGAGGCAACCCATACATTCAACAAGGAGAAGATGGAACTGCCACTCCAAACCCAGATTTGCGTTTCTAAACCCTTCTCTTTGCTGCTTTATTTTATCATGCTTAGTTGTTTGTTGTTTGTTTGCTTTTGTGTGAGTCTCCGTGTGAAACATTGAGGATAATATTTGATTTAAGTGTTGGGGAGGGGGGGTAAGCAAGTGTTTTTATGCAAATTCGTGGGATTCTATCACCTATCATTTCTAATGTGGTTTCTCACTGTTTTTAAGTGTTTTTAGTGCATTTTGAGTTGTTTTGGTGTGTTTTGAAGTAAAAATCCGAAAATTTGAAAAAAAAATTGAAAAAAGTGTTTTGAAAAAGCCAAAAAGAGTTGTTTTTGTGTGTTTGTTTGTGTCTTAGGGTACCTTCCAACACAATGATGAGGATTTGGTTTTTAATGCATGACTGTTAAAGGGAGTTACAAACATGGATGGAAGTTTGATATGCTCTTTGGTTTATGCGTGGTTGTAGTTATAGTTTACGAATTCACATGTAATCACAAAGGATAAAATCAATTTTTGTAACATGCTTGAATGAAGGAACCCAAACAAACACTACATCCCTGAAAGACTTGAGCCTAAACGTTTATTTGCAGAGTTATTAATCTGTGCATTCTTGTTTTCTAAAGTCGTTGCATGATCTCATTATTCTTTGCTTGGTTGCTACTTAGAATGCGTTTCATCATTATAGATCCAAATACTAGAACTCATGCCCGTTCTATTCAAAGCATGGCATTGATTTGCATAACACATATTCAAGATGAAGTTGTTTAGTAGTCACCACAATAGCCAAATAGCCGAATCCACCCTAGTCATTTGTTCTGTAGGTTTAAACCCTGTTGAACCTTGTTTAGCCTATTTTCTTTGTTAACCACATCACCCTTACCTAGCCTAGAATAGGACTTTTCCATACCCTTGTTTTTGAAGTATAGTGGAGCATGACTTAGAAGGAATTACTTTTGAGTGACATTATTGCAGAAAACAAGTGTGGGGGAAGTGATTTTTGTGTGTGTGTGTGTGTGTGTGTGTGTGTGCCAAAGTCTTAAAAGAGGCACGGATAGAAAAAGAAAAAGAAAAAGAAAATATGGATAGAAAAGAAAGAAAAAGAGTTGCAAATAAGGAGAATGAACTCACATGTATTGATTGTTGAAGAAAGGGTCCAAAACTTTGAATCTGACCCTAGGTGTTGCATGAATCTTCCCTTGTGTTTAAAAGGTAGTTTTCTGCATTCTAAGTGCCTAATTCATTACTTTGCTCACTATTGCTTTAAGAACGTTTGTTCCTCTTACCTTTCTTTGTTAGCCAATACCCTTAGCACCGTTACAACCCTTAGACTTCTATCTTGGGTGTTATGTGTTTCAATATGTGGAGTTTGGGCTTGGTATGAGCATATGGTATCCCTGGTTCTCGCGTCTAAATAGTGGCATTCCATTCATGAGATCATATATATACATGCATTAATAATTCCAGAAAGTGCTTCCTTTGTTTAAAACATATGTGAGTGGCTGGTCTACATGTTTACATCAATCTTTTCACATATCCCTAGTGTAGGGAGTGTAGTCAGAAAATCTGAGTGAAAATAGAGAGTACATCCGGTGAGGAATTGAGGGAATTCTCTAAGGCATGTTACTACATTCAAAATGTTGTTTTAATTGATTAAATGTGAGCTAGTGAATGGTGACTATGATTAAGTATGCTCGAGGGTAAAGATTGCTTAAATCTATGTGAATGGTGATCTTTGACATGTTATGTTTCATTGGAAATCCCTGAGGCAAACATTGGAAGGTTTAGATTGTATGTTTTGTTTCTTTTGTTTGTTGGTTTTGCTCGAGGACTAGCAAAAGCTAAGTGTGGGGGAATTTGATAGGAGCAGATTTATGCGACTTAGTTAGCTTGTTCTTGTGCATTTGTGTTGTTATTTCTTATTTAATGTAGTATTTCAAGCTATTTTCATGTGTTTGTAGGTCCAAAGGGTTAAAGTAGCAAGAAAGTGCATTTTGGTACATTTTGGAGCAGTTTTGGGCACTAAATGGATAGCACATGTACATGCCAAGATGAATGGACGAATTTGGAGTTCAAAAGGCTAGGAATTTGATAAGAAGATAAAGAAATTAAATTCAAGATAGAGAAGATAAGGAATCAGCTCAAAAAAGGAAACATTATCCAAAACCTTATCCAATCTTATCTTATCCTATCCTAATCTTATCATGCCTTAATCTTAGCTGCAAGGGGACCTAAATATATATTTCTAGAACCTATTTCTAGAAGCATTCTCTTCTAGAAGTCCCAAATCAGCCACAAAACACATTGTTTCTAGCAACCCTACAAAGGTGGCGCCTATTCCCTTCTAGAAAGCCTTACCTTGCCTTGCAATCCACTCTCTTTTCCCTTCAATATCTGCCGCACCCCTCTATCCCTTTTCCCGTGTGGATTCTAATTTATTAGGCCTTATTCCTTGTGGATTTGGGTTATACAAATCTTTTTCTGAAATTAATTGGGCCAAACCCTCTCCTTAGTGGATTTAATTAATTGTGTCAAACCCTAGGGCCCTAATCCTTAAAATCTGCTAAGTTGTAGTCCTAATTTGATTAACCCTAGGGTTGACCGAACCTATATATACATATTTTCAGCCACAATTTCGGGGGGAACGCTCATGCCATTTAGAAAGACCTTTGCCGTAATCCTAGACACCATTCTACATCATTCATTCAATCCATTCACTTCCATAAACAACCTGCCGCAACTTTTCACCCTCATCAGCCATCATTCATTATCCTAAGCAAGAATACACCATTCATCGCCCCCAAAACCACCAACCACACCTTTTGCCGCAGCAAGGAAGAAGGAGGAGAGCCCTTAGGCGTGTCTGCCATTCGAATTGGAGTTGCTGGAACATTTTAGGTGTAATCTTTCTTGTGCTTTCAATGTTTAAATTCAATAACCTTTGTTTCGTGAGTATGAGGAACTAATCCCCTCTTAGCTAGGGGAAATTTCAAAACCATGGCTATATTTGCAATATGATTTGATTACTTCCAGTTGTGATTTCATGAATTGTGAATTCAATTTACTTATTTGTTTGAATTAAAACTTGTTTGTGCATGTGGGTTGAGAGTGCACATTTAATTTGCATGCATAAATCTGATGCTAGGATATAAGGGAGTTTCACTTAATCGTTGTGAACTTATATTCATAAGTAGTAAAGGTTGTTAGTCACAATCATGTTAAGTAAATTCCTGGCATAAGTATCATGCGCTTTCATAGTTACGAACGCCTTGTCAACACTTATGATTTTCATAGAATTTAATGATCTTTGATTGTTTCTCTATTATGCTCTTTCATGTAGGGAACTTTTGAGGAATAATTTGATTGCGATGCGCTAATTCCATTCAATTCAATGACTTAAGGAAAATCTGAAAGTTAATTTAAGCATACCTAATTAACTTTGGGTGTTGAGGTTCATGGTTCATTGAAAAAGCAACTGGAGATTGTTTTGTATGCAAGTATGTCATGTGTGGAGAAAGACCTCCTAGCTAGCCCATCATCCATCTATTTCCACCAAATTCGTGCAAATCTGCCTAGTTTCAGTTCTTGTTTTGTTTACTTTATTTTCATCCAAAACCAAATCCCTTTTTATTTTAGAGTGTCTAACTAGTTAGGATCTGTTTTAGATTGTGTTTTCAAGTGTTTTGAGTCAAGTTAAAACTAAAATTCGTCCAAAATTGTGTTTAGAGTCAGAATCTGCCCAGTTTGTGTTTTTAGGCAGTTTTGAGGGTTTTTAGCTTATTTTGAGTCTTATGACTTGTTTTGAGTCTTTTAAGTTTAGTTAAATATTTTAAAGCTTAGTTTTATCCATTTGAGTCAGTTTAAAGTGTTTTAGCAAACCCTCCTAATCCCCGGTTTAAGAACGATTCCTATTTACATATATACTACAATTGTCAAAAGAGGGTTTAATTTGTGTGTTAAATTAATTTTCGCATCACTGTACGTCCCATTGGGTCTTTAGATAGACAATATATGTTGGGAATTAAAAATTATTTTTTATGACACAAATGTTCGAAATTGTGTCTAATAAATATTAATAAATAATAAATCACTCTATAGCAAAAGAATATGTTGGCACAATTATGGATTTGTGCCTTTCTTCCTTGGTGGCTATAATGTCAGCAATGAAATTTTTTTTATTAATTTGCAATAACACTGTAATTGTAACTATGTCCTACAATTTAATATATTTAAAGTAAAGGTAGATTTTTTGTGCCCTTTTTTTAAAATAATGTTTTAAACAAAACACTTCTCTCAATCTTGACGCCTCACTCTCTCCTTATTTCCTTCATTCCGCATCTCTATGTTTCCCCATTCAAACCCAGCCTCTCCACAATTCCTTCGCATTTCCTCTCTTTCTGGCTCTCCCTTTCCCAATCGAACCGAGCCTCTCTCTCTATATTTTCCCCAAATTTTGCTATTTCCCTTTCTCTCTGTCTTTCTCGCCTCTCATCTCAATTCTCAAGTCATGCAGAAACAAAATTTGCAAATCCTTCCCCTTCAAATTTCACACACACTGCGAATAGGTGGGTCTCAACTCAAGTCTTTAGTCGAGTTTACACATGCTCATAGACTCTGGAAATCATTCTCCTTCACACACAATATGCAAATCATTCAGCCTCAACGCTTATCTCATCCCCAGTTTCCCTTCAGTTCAGTGCTTGCATAATGTGATTCCTTCCTTTCCACTTCGTTCCAGGTAAAATGGTAGCAATTTAGAACTTGTATTGGTTAATTTTAGGGTTAGGGTTCGTTTGAAACACAAGGGAACTGAGCTTTTTTCTCTTTTGGGTTATAATCAAAAGGGGATTTGATCTGGTTCAGATTCAAACAGACCCATTTTTGCTTCGAATGGAAAATGACCTGCTGTCACTTCGAATAGGTTTAGATTGGAAGGTGATTGGCTATTTTTATGAATTAACAAATATTGAGTTGTATATCTACTAATTAATTTATTAGCCAATGGTATATTTGGCTTTGGAAAGCTGTTATTCAGTCTGAAGCTTCTATATGTGACATGGTTTTTCGTATTTTTTACTATGCACTTGAGGGTTTATTGTTTTTTTTATGTTACTTGGTTGATATAGGCAACACGGATGAGTACTGGAAAAGGCAACATGCAACACAAGTTATGGCTCTAGTCAAGTAGACAACTACCGATTTCAATCATTTGAGCAAGTCATTGATACGTCCTACAGTTGGTTTTTTTTAATAAATACTTTTCCTCTCTTCGTAATGTTTCTGGTTTACCTTGAGCTTATGAAGTTTAACAGAACAAACAACTCATGAGAATAAATTGGTCGCAATTTCTGGGCTTGCAGTTAGTTTGGGAAGGACTTGGGCTTGGTGGGGGAGCTGTTGTTGGAAACTGGGACGGGTATATTGATTTTCATGAAAAGCTCATGTCTTTGTTTGCAATTTTAACCAAAGTTTGATGCTTCTCTAACTTCATTTTCTATATTATTGGTGCTCTAGGGAGAAGGATAAGAATAAAGTTCTTTTTAGATTAGGCGGTGGACATTATGCTCCTCGGCATATGGATATTGTTTTGTAAGTTATAGTCACTTTACAGTTCATCCATTTTCTTTCAAATATATAACATTGTTTTCTTAGTGGCAATGCGGCTTGGCATCCAGCTTTATTTTTTGTTTCCTTCTGTGTGCGGTTTGATGCATAACTTATTAACTGTGAACTGAACCTTGTCATTTTAATTGATCGTGTCAAAGTAAATATGGTAAATAAGTCTGCTATAAACAAATGGGATTACCAAACTATAGATGATACTTTCTTTATCCTGTTCGGAACTTCTAGCTTGATCTGCTTCCTCCTTCCTTTTCTCTGTCTCTGCAGCTTATGCAACACCCATAAGTCCTACATTACCCTCCCAGCCCCTTGTTGCTTCCTCTTCCATCTCTATTAAATGAATTGGCACTGGTGGTACTTTGATATGTTGTTGTCAAATTGCTCTGGTACTGGAAGTGGCAAATGATTTATTTGTTCAAGTATCTTCCAAATTTTCTCCTAATCTTCCCTTTGTAGTTAATTTTATTTCCCACTAGCTTTTGTATGCTCTCGTCAAATTGCTTGATATGATGCTGTTAATTTCCAACTAGCTTCCAGCTTTGGCAAACTGTATTTAAGCTGTAAGAAAGCTAGTATTTAGCACTGTTAAGAACCCAGCTACAATTCATTGTTGTAACTTATGAAATTCCTATTACCTTACTCTTGCTAAGAGTGTTGATATCAGATCTATTCATTTGTTTTCTTAATTTGAGTTTTATTTTTCATGGGTTAAACAAATAATTATGAGAATTGAAATTTGAATTTTTAAGTAAAGTACTTATTTGGCGTGTTTGTGGTGTTATTGGAAGCAAGGTCCAAGATAAATTTGGAGAACTTTGAAAGGAAGATGGGTTAAGCGTTTATGGTTTTTGTAATTCCAAATTTCAAATTTGTTTTATTCTATTTCTGAATATGTAGTTTTAACATTTTTGAGGGTACAATGCATGTTAATTCTAAGAAGAGGAGATTTGAATCTGTAAAGTGTAGGTCTCTAACTGCTCCGCTCTCTCAGTATAAGTACATCTCTGCATATCTTTATTTCCTCAATTGTTTTTGACTTTGTTATGTTGAGTTCCCAAATTAAAGACTTATACTATCTTTTTGTAGCTTTCTAAAGTTTGGAATTTTCTTGATATGTGCTTACATGGTGCTTAACATGGTTTGTGCTTACTTTCCGTTTCATGGTTGTAGGCTGTTTTCATTTTATGAAAATTTAAATTTTTGCATTTCCTCAATTCAGTTTCAGTTTTTTTAATTTTGATTTTTTTTATATTTAATTCTTGTTGGCATTATAATATTAGTGTCAATATGGCTGGAAAAGGTTCTTTGATAAAGTTGTCAAAAACCGGCACAAATAGTGGACTATTTGTGCCTGCCTCTTTGAGCACCAAGTAGTGTATTGCCCTTTTAGCAATGGTGGCGCCCATAGAGGGCACATATACAAATTTAGTTGCTGTACTGTTGCTATTGGTCTATGAGCACAATTGTTGGTGCTTTTTGGCCTCAAAGGGACATATAATTTATTGTGCGCAATGATCATTTTTGTTGTAGTGTTTGAATAAGATCCGAATCCGATAATTCAATTATATAAATAGATCTAAATATCCATCAAGGCTGATCCAATCTGATAATAATTCAATCCGATTAAATATAACTTATTATTAATTTTTATCTTTTTGTATACTTTTGTGTAATGGTCGTTTAGGTTTTTGCAATAAACACACTCATATCCTATCTTTTATTATTCAATGTGAAAATTTTAATTAAAAAAAAATATATAATAAAAGAATGAAGTTAATAATGATGTTTAATCTTTTTTAGGTTTTAAATTAAATTCGATAAGGTTCCAAATCGATCCGAATTCAATGCTAATCAATATGGATCGACAAGTTAGATCCGATTTTTTAAATAAGTATCGAATTCGTTAATTTAATTATGGGTCAAGGTTTATCCAATCTGAATTTGATCCGTTTACATGTTTATATCCAACTGGTCAAATTTTACATATTTTATACATGTTTGATTTATTCCCACTATATTATGGAAAATGATCCTTGCTAGATCCTTTTGTTCGAGATTCTGGGAATCCCGTAATCGTAGCCGTTCAACGTACATTGTACGGTCAGTTTTCGTTAGATACTATTTATATTTAATTTTAAATTTTAAATTTCAAATCATTTCTAATCACACGATGTACGATTAACGATCATGAGATTCCTAAAATTCCCAAGAAAAAAATCCGGCCCTATATTATAACTGAGATTGTGGGAATCTGGTTCCATCCACGCCACATCCCAATTCAACCAATATGAGAAAACCCACAAACGGACCAGATTCATTGCACCAATCTATCGAGTCTCCATTTTTTATTTTCTATTTTCGGCTCATAAAAGTCCACAAATCCTCTCTCACCGTCCAAATTCGAAAGGATTATTTTTCTTCACCATTATAAGTTATGATGTATATTTATCATCTCCTTATCATCATTAAATGCATTACATCCCGGCTCGAATTTTCATTACATTCTAGACTTAACTCTACCGTAGCACAATATTGTCTGTTCTGAACCTCTATCATATCTTCAAGGTTTTGTTTATGGAAACTCACACGAGAACTTCCTAGTGGATCACCTATCTTGGGATTGCTCTCGTGCGAACTTGCTTAACTTCGGAGTTCCAATAAAACCCCAAGCCAGTGAGCTCCCAAAAGGCCTTGTGCTAGGTAGAGATGAGAATATACATATAAAGCTTACGAGATCCACTCCCCTAGGCGATGTGGGATCTTAGAAAATGAGTTTGAATTTTGAAATTCGTATAGTAAATAGTCACAAATCTCAAAATTCAAACACATTTAAAACGTAGTAAGTATTACTACCATTTGAGAGTGGGCGAAAAGGCACTCAAATTCCAACGTTATTATTCAGACCGCTTTTCAAACCTCTTCAGTCCCACTTTCTTATTAAACCCAAGGTTTTAAAAAAAGTTAAAGCTCTAGTCGGGCGGCGGGCTAGAGCTTATACATAAAATATTTACTAGACGAATTTAAGTAAATCTATCATATTTCATGTAAATAAGTATCTACTTATACATAAAATATATTTCATTATAAACTACAAAGTAAAATGCTTATATATTATGAAGTATCGGAACATAATGAAAACATGTGAAATAAGGATATAATGTGTGTTCATTTAACTATAGAAAAAGTCTTTTACAATTTATTGAAAAAAAGTAAAATATAAAATAAAAGTTATTTATTTTCTATTTAAGTGAATTGCAACTTAAACTTGTGCCTAAAAGGATCTGAACGGGCGGATGTCTAAATGGTCAAGGCAGACGCTCAGCAAGTCTGCGCTCTTTCTTACTTTTCAAACATTAATCAGAACGGTGGCAGGATTTTTAGAATATTGATTAAAACTTACAAAAAAAACTCTCCACCCACCTCCGTCGCCGCTGCCGATGCACCATGGCCTTCTCCGAGTTCCGGCCGCTGGACGAGAAGGTCCTCATAGAGTACATAAAAGCCACGCCTTCTCTCGCTTCTAAGCTCGGCAACAAGTTCGACAACTTAACCATCAATGAAGTTGGCGATGGCAATCTCAACTTCGTCTTCATCGTCGTTGGTTCTGCTGGTTCTTTCGTCATCAAGCAGGTACATAATTTTTCACCATATGGGTAGTAATGGGTTCTGGATATTTGATCAAATTGTATTGGATTCGAAGCAGCTAATGATTTTTCAACACTTGGGTAGTAATGGGTTTGTGGGATTTGATCAAGTTTTGTTGGGTGTCCTACTCCAAAGTGTTTAATTTGTGTTCTTAGACTTTGACTTTGATGGGGGTAAAATTAAAATCAGTGAGTTTTTGATGTCCTTGGATGAAATATGTTAATGCGTTTGTGGTGTTAGATCAAATTTTGTTGGGTTCAACTCCAAAATGTTTTACTTGGGTTCAACTCCAATGGGAGTGTTTTTTTTTTTGTTTCACTTTGATTGGGTGAAAATGTAAAATTAGTGAGCTTTGAATGTCGTCTGATGAAATACGTTGATTGGTTTTGCAGGCTCTTCCATATATCCGTTGTATTGGGGAGTCATGGCCAATGACAAAGGAAAGAGCATATTTTGAGGCATTGGCGCTTAAAGAGCATGGAAGTTTGAGTCCTGATCATGTTCCTGAAGTGTATCATTTC
Source organism: Pyrus communis (assembly GCF_963583255.1). Classification (NCBI taxonomy): domain Eukaryota; kingdom Viridiplantae; phylum Streptophyta; class Magnoliopsida; order Rosales; family Rosaceae; genus Pyrus; species Pyrus communis. The sequence goes on along the minus strand of NC_084805.1, from coordinate 11,500,345 downwards.
GATCAGACCATGTCTTTGATCAGCATGCGCTATTTGGAGCCCCCGCATATCATACTGAGAAAAGGGTTGATTGCTGGAGTTGAGTACCCCTTGCTGGCTGACCACATGTCCGACTATATTGCAAAGACTCTGTTCTTTACATCCCTCCTGTATCACAATACCACAGACCACAAAAAAGCTGGTATCAATGTATTTTCTCTTAGTTGATTTTAGTTTGCTTTCACATAGTTGTCATGTACGTTTTTGTGTTCTTATAACATGTTGGAGATAGAATGCATGATGTTGAAATGCTTTGAACGGAATGTATATGAAATTGTGAATCATATCATACACTTATATCATTTGAAAGGATGTTTTTGTCCTGGATCTTGATTGGTTGAACATTTTGGTCCTATTCCAGAAGTTGTATTGTTTTGAACCCTGCCAATAGTTTGATTTGGTTGCAAGAGAAGAGAATAATCATGCACCATGTTCTTCAGTTATGGTTCATAATTGGTTCGCTTATACTTTAGCCAAAATGATTAGGAAAGTTAATGAGTTAAAAAAAAAAAAACAATTTCTTAGATTGATAATCTCTTGTCGAATTCTGTTCAGTTTAACGCATGAATTGAGAAAAGGAACTCGACTTGAATCTTAGTATTCTAAAATTGATTTCATCATGTACAGATTCAATTCCATTTCAGTTTTGCCTTATGAACAATCTGCTTTTGTATATATATCATAACTCGTCTTCATGTCCACTTTCTGCAGTCGCCGAATTTTGTGGCAATATGGATTTATGCAGGCATACTGAGCAGGTTGTTTTTTCTGACCCTTACAAAGTATCTCAATATAACCGATGGACTTCTCCTTATCTTGATTCGGATGCTGAGGCTGTGCGGGGGGATAACGTTTTGAAGCTTGAAGTTGCTGAGTTGAAATCCTTGTAATGAGACTATCGAATCTTTGTAGCAGTATGACTCTCTATATCATGTTTTCATTTTAATTGTCATTTGAACGATCAAATTGCCTCTTCTGTAGGTTCTCTGAGAGAGCCCAAGCCCTAGTACATGGAGATCTTCACACTGGTTCTGTAATGGTGACTCATGATTCAACTCAAGTTATAGATCCAGAGTTTGCATTTTATGGACCAATGGGTTTTGATATTGGTGCTTTTCTGGGCAACTTGATTTTGGCTTTCTATGCACAAGATGGGCATGCTAATGACCAGAATGATCGAAAAGTATGTCCTGGTCCATTTCATCTTAAATCATTATCTTTAACTTGTTGCTTTCTACTATTCTTTTCTTCTTGATGAATTCTTTTCAAGTTTTTCAGCTCTTGTGACGTTATTTGTTTTTCAGTGTTATTTGTCTTTTGCATATAATTTGTTATGTTGTATTTCCATGTGATTATTCTAAATTGTTGTTAAGTCATTTATTTCTGTACATGTATATTGTTATTGTTCCCCTGTGTCACCTATCAAGACCTTGCTAATCATCTTAACTATCATGTTAAATTGATCTCCAGATTTCTCAAATAATTTCATCAACCTTCATGTTTGTGATATGTTTTTTCGTTTTTGAAATGTAACCCGGTGGAGACTGGAAATGTTGTATTTTGATAACCATCCATTCGATAGTTGTGGACTGGAAATGTTGGCAACATCTGCTAGATGTTTCAGTGTAAGAAGCCGGCTCTGTTTCTTTAGTGAAATCGGTGGTTGCCTTGTGAGTGTTCAAGTTGAAGAACAGATTAAAAATTAGGGAAGGCCACCTCTTCGGTCAGTACTGGTAAAGTTAAAAGCTTGATTCTCTTAAGACATTTTTAGAAACTTCTTAGATTATGAGGAAAAGGTAAAAATCAGAGAAGAATGTGATCTCAATTCAGTTATCAAAATATAAGCTTTTGTAAGATCGAGATTTGAATAGAAGGAATAGATGCAGAGTTTGTCCTTCACATTCGATGGTGGATTTGAGATTTGCTTTAGTTTCAGTAGTACAAAAAGCATTGCTGTTTCTGGAATATAACATGTGGTGTTTTTTTTAAAATACATTTCGAGTATTTGGAATTCTGGATGCAGTTTTGGTTGCCAGATAGTTTAGATTTAGTTATTGTTACTATTGTTATTTAAAAATGGTTTCCTACCGATGCATGTGCCTGGCTTATGATGATCCAACAGCAGGGGTGTTTGTGCAACTAAAAGTAAACTTCATGTAGTTTCAGTATATTTCTGACTGTATAAGGCCTGTTCTATAGCATGTTAAACCTGAGAGTTATGGAGTAATAGTTACAAGGGCGGAGCTAGGAAAGTTTATATGGGTGGGCTATTTTTCTTTTTTGTGTTTGAGGTAGGCTAATTGGCTGTGCTAATTTCAAAATTAGATAACTTTGGCTTATCAAACTACATGCTGTTTTCTAAAATTCCAAAATTTACCCTAGGCTATAGCCCAACCTAGCCATACTCTACCTCCGCCCTTGATTGGTTCATAGTTCGACTTGCTATTATTAGTGTTTAGTTATGGTGTGGTGTCATGGTCTTATATGAAATTTGCTTTATGATGCAGGCATACAAGGCTTGGATTTTGAGGACAATTGAAAACACTTGGAACCTTTTCGACAGGAAATTCCTTGGACTATGGGATGCGAACAAAGATTCTGGCGACGCATATCTACCTGCAATTTATAACAACCCTGAGCTTGTACAGTCTGTACAAAAGAAATTTATTAAAGATCTGCTTCATGAGACTCTTGGATTTGGTGCTGCAAAAATGATAAGGTGAGAAAACAGACTGCATATTTCTTTAGTTCTCGTAGTTGATGTTTTTGCACAAAAGAAATTTATTGAAAACTAATAATGAGATCTATTCAGTATCATGATCATGCATCTTTCATTTATTTTCATTCTTAACTGGAATCCTCTTCTCCGATTCGTTGCAATAACCCATATGCACAGACTGCTTTCTTAGTTGTAGTTTTGTGCCATTCTTATGTGGTCTCTTAACTTCTTATCCGTAGCTTCTATGAGATTTTTATTTTAATAACTCGGTAGTCCTTTTAAAACCAAGAGGGAAGAGCTTCTAGACGAGAATTAAAATAAATATTTCACGGTGAAGGATGGCCTACTAGAACAAACACCACAAACACACACACACAGAGCGCTTCAAGAAACTGTTGAATTAATTTCGATAATAATGCTTTTATTTTTGTTGTTAACAGGCGAATCCTTGGAGTTGCACATGTTGAAGATTTTGAGTCAATAGCTGATGCCAGCAAGCGGGCGGGTTGTGAGCGTCGAGCTCTTGAGTTAGCAAAGCTCCTTCTCAAGGAGAGGAAAAAATTTCATTACATTAACGAAGTTATTTCCGCCATTCAACAACACCAGTAAAAGTAACGACTTCTGAGACGGTTCTACGAAAAATTAGCAACATGCTTGAAAATTTGAAATAGTGATTTTTGGGAAGAAATATACAAATGTTTGGTGTGGCTGCTTGTAATTTGACTTCGTCTGGCCATGAACATGCTAAATAAAAACGTGGCTATTTTTTTTTTTTTTTTTTTGGGAAAACTAGATAAGATTTACGAGCATAACAACCAAAAGAGTACAAGTAAGCCTGCAAAGAGGCAAAAACTACACCACAAACAGGCAATGCAAGGAGAGACAAGGATCCCGATGTCCCATATGATGCTAAAATGTCACTCCCTACACTGCCCTTCGAGATACCTAGTGTGGACAAGGAAGTCCCTCATTGCGAAGCACATAAATCAAGGAAGATGGAGGTCTGTGAACCTAAACCCCATTGCTCATCTCCCGACATCGTCGCGACGCCAAAAAGTGCGCAGCCTTGTTAGCTGATCTTGGAATCCAAGACTAGCAACAAACATGGAAAGAATCTCCCAAGCGAATACACTGCTGAAGAAGAGGGAAAGCTTCCCACCTGCCCTTGGAAGGCGAGTCCCGCAAAGCTAAAATGGTTTTAGAGGAGTCAGGTTCAAGAACCACAGAATGCCAACCCAATTGATGACCAAGTTCACATCCAATCTTAACAGCCAACGCCTCTGCCATAGCCACACTCTGAGCCTTCACACTATATCTACCTGCACCCAAAAAACCCCCAGCATTGTTTCGTGCAACCACCCCAACAAAACCCGAGCCCAATGACGCTTCCCAACTAGCATCCACATTAAGCTTGATAAACCCTGGGCTTGGAGGAGTCCACGTGACAAGTACCACCGATAATGGAGGAGCAGTTGTCTGAGAGCTAGTTACCTGAGTAGCATGCAGAAAAGTTCCGATAGAATTAGAAATTTCAAAGACTACCTTCGAGGGATAAATGGGTTGATGGTTGAAAAGGAAATTGCAGCGGGTTTTCCATATATTCTAACATGTAAAAGTAATATAAGACAGGAAGCGTCGCTTGTCAAACTTCGATCTTGGAGCCCCCTGCAAGCAATCCGAAAGCCAGTTTACCCAAGTGGTGACCGCCTCACGTTGGATGCGCAGACTCAAAGCACCCCACAAACCATAGTAACTCAACCCACGAACACAGAAGGAGAAGATGCTCAATGGTCTCCTCCTGAGCATTGCAGATAGGGCATATAGGAGATGAAGAGGATCGTCTTTTGAATAAATTTTCCATGGTAGCAAGTGCCTCATTAAATGACTTCCACATAAAACACTTAATTTTTGGTAACGCCTCCATACTCCATAGCCATTTCCAAAGAAAATGTGGTGTGTTGACCGAAGTAGAGGGTAGGAGAGGTCTGTGGGAGCGTTGCCCATCCATGGTCCAATGGTAACCTGAGCGAACCGAATAGATTCCAGTTTTCTCACGAGGCCATATTAGTCAATCCCAAATCAATGGATTGCCAATGGGAGTTTCTAAAATCGCATCAGTCTCTCGGCGACAGAAAAGGTTTGAAGAATGAAATATCCCAAGTCCCCGAGTTTTAACTGGCACACTACTCAATGGGAGAGACGGAAGCCAACGCTCAATCCAAACACGAACATCGCGATCATTCATTATTTGCCAGTGAGCTCCCCTCAGCAGAATGTCTCTTCCCACCAATAAACTAGACCAAAGCCAGGAAGCTCTCCTGCCTCTCTTAGCTTCAAGAAAGGAACAATTAGGAAAATATCTAGCTTTAAGAATTGTCGGCCACAAAGTATTCGGTTCAGTTATCAATCTCCAACATTGCTTTGCCAGAAGAGCATCCTTAAACTTTTCAAAGTTTCGGAAACCAAGCCAGTCGTCAGACTTCGATCTGCATAACCTCTCCTTGGAAACCCAATGAATTCGCTTCTCACTACCTTTTTGCCCCCACCAAAATTGAGAAATTAGAGAATCTAATTCATGACAGAACGTAATAGTGAATTTGAAAAGATTCATCGGATACGTTGGGATTGCTTGCGCCACCGCCTTAATCAGAACCTCTCTTCCACGCTTGTGACAGCATTGATTGCTTCCACCCTTGAAGTTTCCCCAACAATCTACCTTTCACATAAGCCAATCCACATTTCTTTGATCGACCCCATATAGCAAGCACACCAAGATAGGAACCCGGATCACCAACTTTCCCCACTCCCAAAATGGCAGATAATTCCTGCGATAAAACCTCTGGCACATTACCCGCAAAGAAAGCACCGTATTTCAATTTATTAACCTGTTGTCTTGACGCTAAACAGTAATGATCAATCAACTGAATGAGGCGCCTACAATTTTCATGTGTAGCCGTAAGGAAGATCAAAGTATTATCAGCAAAGAACATGTGTGAAGACCGGACCACCAAGATTCATCTGAACACCTTGAATCCACTGTCGATCATTGGCTTGTTGGAGCATAAGGTAAAAAACTTCACTGACGAATAAAAATAAGTATGGCGAGAGTGGATCTCCTTGCCTTAAACCTCGCGCAGGAACAAACTTAGAACCTGGATGTCCATTGAGAAGAATAGCGAAATTTACTGAAGAGATACAACCCATTATCAAACGGGTCCATCGTGAATCAAATCCCATCTTCTCCATCACCGCCAACAAGAAGTCCCATTCCACCTGATCATAGGCCTTATGCATATCTAACTTGAGTGCTAATTCGAATTTATGGGGGGCTTTTCGAAGTTTTAGAAAATGATACAGTTCATGGGCAAGACCAATATTGTCTTGTATTTGTCTACCAGCTACAAAAGCATTTTGAGTAGGAGAGATCAATTCTGGTAAAATCGTTTTAAGCCGGTTTGCCATTACCTTTGAAAGCACCTTGTATGAATAATTACAGAGACTGATGGGTCGGAATTGTGAAACCAATTCCGGTGCTTGTACTTTTGGAATTAATACCACTTGTGTTTCATTGATCCGAAGTGGAGGTTGAGAGTTCACTTCACTGCTTTGATTAATTACAGAGACTGATGGGTCGGAATTGTGAAACCGATTCCAGTGCTTGTACTTTTGGAATTAATACCACATGTGTTTCATTGATCCGAGTTGGAGGTTGAGAGTTCACTTCACTGCTTTGATTAATGTCCTACTTGATCATGCCTAATCTCTTTTCCAAGCTATATGTAATTTCATTGTATTGAAGTGGGGTATGCGTAAAAATACTCTAGTCCTTTTAAAGCAGTAAGGGTGCGTTTGTTGCACCGGACTGTCTCGGACTGGACTAGCTGCAGGGACTAAGTTGGACTGGCTTTGACTAGACTAAGCTGGACTAGCTTAGTGAAGCGTTTGGTGCAGTATCGGACTAAGGAGCAGGATAATGAAAATAGTACTGTTCACCAATTGGGTGTTTGCTCAGACTAGGACTACATTATTGTTCTATTTTAATTGTTTTTTTATTAAAGATATTATTAAAATTAATAATATTGGATGAGAGTGAGACTCAATAAAAATACAAAAACCAAATTTTCTTGCCAACAAAAGAAACATACATGATTCAAGAGTAGCATTGCTCCAAACATCAACATAACAAAGTGTTCTCCCAACAATCGACATGGTTCAGGATGTTTTTCTTAATTATTCATCTTTGGTTTAAAGTTGTAGATTAAAGTTAAAGGTTGGTTTGTTTTTTTTGGTTGTGCTTTGCAGCTTTGTTTGCTTTGTCGTTTGCCTTATTACCTTTCATGTTGGTATTTTTTTGAACCGTGTTTAATTAAGTTGTACCGAAAAGATAAAAACCATTAGTTCATCACATACTGCAACAAACATTAGAAAATACAGTGAACAATCTGTTGAATCCAAATCACAGAAATTCTAATGTATCATCTAATCAAATTGAATTCCTCTCCAATGGAGTCACCACTGATATCAGAGCAAAGCATATGTAAAGCAAGAAAATGTATAAGCAAGATTACTCAAGAAATATCTGATTGACTTGACTCATTTCAATAGAGATCAAGTTATGATGAAATAAACAGCAACATGAAATATCAACTATCGAGCCTAGGGTAAAAGTGTCTTCATCAGCTGAAAAAGCTGTAACCTTGTTTGTACAAGGATCGACTTTGTTGTCATCTAGATCCCTTTCACTGTAAAAACCAGGTTTTTCAAGTTCAGGCAATCCACACCACTCAGCATCAGAATTGCAGCTGGCATGCTTGGCCTATCTGCCGGATTTCGCTGCACACATAAAAGACCCACATGGATTGACCGCAAAACTTCATGTGGTTTACTGGAGTCTCCTACTGATGTATCAAGCATTTCAATGAACTTGCCTTCTATGTATAAATTCCATGCCTAAAAGATCACAACCACCAATCGTATTGAATAAATAGAAGTACAAAGAATCTAGTAAAAATTCGACATACATGGTGAAAATAACTACATAATTACATCCAATGTGTATAAAAATATCAATCTTTCAATTGAGCATTATAATTTGACACCAAAATCAAAGGCACGAACTGCGTGTAGGGTCAAATTGAACACAATCTGAAAAAACTGAACTTAGATTATGAAATTCACAGTCAAATCAACACAAATCCCCACCCAAGGTTCTTCACCAACCGGCATTTCTTTCAAACTTCACAGTCAAATCAACACAAATCAACTTACTAATTAACGTGGGAATGACACCGGTAAGATTATTACTGTAAATGAAAAGCTCTTCAAGTGAAGCTAAATTCCCTATCTCCTCATGCATTTCACGAAACACATAATTCTCACAGAGGTAAAGCTTTCTAAGGTTGGTCATTTTGCAGAAAGTGGTCAACATTTCTCCATGAAACCTATTTGTGCACAAGTCTAGAATCTCGAGATAATGACAATTTGCCAAACCCTTACTTAACTGAATTTTAGGTAACTTCATTACTTGATTTATATAACTGAATTTTAGGTAACTTCATTACTTGATTTATATAAGTTACCAAGTGCCAGAAACAAGCTTATTAAGCATTACAAATGCTTGAATTTTAGGTAACTTCATTACTTAACAAATCCTATTTGTGCTTAGTTTTGATTACTTACTTCTATAAGTTTTGATACTAAAAACCCAACAAGCTTGCAAGAGGAACTAAATGGAAACAAGTATTAGAGATCAAACAAGAATACTCGTATGCTCAGTTTGAATTAAGGATTATAGTTTTTTTTTTCTTTGGTCTTTTTAATATGTTGAATCAAGAAGTAGAGGTTGAACAAAGATATTTAAAACATAATCAAACAATAAAGGCATTCAAATATGTAGCTATCACAAGTCGGAAAAGAAACAAGTCGCTCATTCTATTTTCTATTTGTACATGATATCTAACTAATTAACAAAAAAAATTAGCCTTTGAGCAATCAATTTACAGCTTTTAAGGTTGCTCTATTTGTATTCATTTTTGCCATGGAGCTCCTTCTTTTATATATACAAACTCCAATGATCACAGTAGACGAATACTCAAACAAAGAAAGATAAGGATGCATCTCCCAAACGAAAATTTGAACCCAGATCAAAACAGGATATGGAGGCAACAGTAAGATTATTGCTTGCAATTAAGCCCCATAATTCATTGGCTTCACATATATATTGCAATATGATTTATCAATCAAGAAGACAAACAACCCATGAACATAAGCCATTAGATGCAGGAAATTGAAGCAAGACCATTAGTTCCAACTTACAGTAGATAAACAAGATATTTTTCAGAGCATGATTCATTTTAGTTAAACCCACCTTCTTCGCTCACTACGGAAAGGACCAGAGAAGAAGTTCTTGGAAACATTGAATTCAGTTAAGTAAGGAAGATTACAAATGCTCGGAGACAAAGTGCCAGACAAATTAAGTCCACTAAGATTTAGAGAAGTTAACTTGAAATCAAAACAACGAACTCCGGTCCAATTGCAAGGATTTGAATATGCTGAATTCCAGGACACACACACACACGCAAAATCAGCATACCCATATGGAATGAGACACCCACACACACAGAGTACATACATACATACAGACACATACAATCATAGACTATATACATATCAATTATTAGATGAAATTCATATATATATCAAATCCACTCCAGTAAAAACCCAAACTTTAATATCAATTTGAACCTAAAAATCAAAACCCTAATTTATTTTCAACTGCTCAGATCAGTTATTGAAAAGTTTTCAAACCAAAACAATGAAGTCGTTCATAACCCAGTAATAATTTACCAGACAAAATCGAAGTCGTTCAACGAGGTCGTTCACGATCAGCAAAAGAAAATTGAAGAAGAAAATCGTCAGATTCGAAATTTACTTGACGAGGAGCAGAGGACGGCGAGCAGGACGCAGAGGACGGCGAGGATGACGAGTACGAAGGAGTAGGACGTCTTCTTTCGCAGACGATCGACGAATTTCTCTCTCTCTGGGCTTAGTAGTACCGTGAAAATTGGGGGTCCTTGCTAAGAACTCTTAGCGAAGGACTTTGTCTGAGCGAGTCTGGGTTTATCCCACTAAACTCAGTCCCTCTACCTACCAAACATGGGATACACTAAATACTTAATCCAGTCCAGTCCAGTCCCACTTAATGAGGCCAAACAAACGCCCCCTAAGGCTCTTCTCTTGGAGAAGTACTTACACGAACCCGGTTTACCACTATGTGACATCACGATTTAGTAAGGTCATCCCATGTACAGATAAACTTACCCATAACATGGCACGGTAGAATCGGAATGTTACAATGATAATAAACTCATTTCATAAAAGAAGTTCTGAAGAGTTTTTGGCCAACTTCCCGACTCTGTATTGTTGTCATTGCGATAATCCATTTTAGTTCTGCAATTTATTGAGCTTTAGAAACCCTTAAATTAGTTAAAACGACTCTAGATAAGTGTCTTATCATAGAGTATTATGTTTTCTTTATTAAAACTAGTATATGCCCCACACTTTGTGTGTGAAAATAATTTTTATTTTTATTCTAAAATGGGAAGGCGAAAGGGAGAAAAAAAAGCAATGAGGATTAAAGAGAGAAGTTTTTTTTTTTTTTTTATTTTTTATTTTTCAAAATTAGAGGATGTCAGGATCACCTCTGGGTGAGGTTTTGAAAAAAAAAACATAAAATTTAGTTTGTGTGAATTTACTTTACTGCCCATGATTTTGTTCTGTGGTAGCCTCTTTTGGTTGACAAAGAGAGTTTTATTAATGTAGTTAAGATTTTGGCTCGCTATGTTGTCTGACTATAAATTATTGATTACATCAAATTTTTATTTAATTTAATAGTAATTTAGAACACAAATTGATAGTCTGATAACATATACAAACAATATTGTCGCACAAATTAATTGGAACCATTTATTTACGATCAAATAGTTAAATACGACATTTTTATTTACTTAAATCAGTCCTTGTCCTGCATGACGGCTCTAAATCATGGGAAGAGATCCTCTCCGGATCTATACATCCGGAGCTTAGGGATCAAATGATCATGACCTTTAAAATTTGATTCTACGGCCAAAAGTAGAGAAGTTAATGAAAACTTTCGCAAGTTACAATAATTTTTTTCCGTGGAATCAAATTTTAAGGGCCACGATAATTTGATCTCTAGACTTAGGGTGTATAGATTAGATACGGAGAGGATCTCTTCCCTTAAATTATTGGCTACAGAAGCACTACAATTTAGTTTCCTGCATACTTGGCCTTGTACCCACTCCAAAGCTGATCAACATTCTTCCCCAGCAAATCAACAAAATAATCAGCACTATAACCACTCCTCAGTTTCTTATTCATTTCAGCCACAAGCCCATTTCTCAAACTATTCAAATAGTCCAGAACCGAGCAGTGACATTGTACCCCTGGTCCCATCTATCCCCCTGCCCGGGCTTAACCCAGTGACTTGGCGCGTAGCCGGCCTTCAACCTCACGTAATCAGCAATATCAACCCCCACTCCCCCCCGCGGGGCTTGACTGTTCCCATCCCATTGCCACACGTGCGTCGACTCATAGTAAAGCACACCGCCTTCACATAGCCGGAGTAGCCAGCAACCAAAACCATCCCCACCCCCCCCCCCCCCCCCCCCGCCCCCCGGGGGGGCTTGACTGTTCCCATTCCATTGCCACACGTGAACTCATAGTAAAGCACACCGATGATCTCCGCCTTCACATAACCGGAGTAACCAGCAATGTAGATGGCGCTGACGTGGATCTCGTTGTTGATGGTGAACGTGACCCCGGTGATGTTTTCAACGATTAAGGTGACCTTGGAGACACTTTCCGTCAGCGGTTGTGTTTTGCTCGAACAAGCTCCATATGAAGTCGGTGGCGGAGGTTAGGGTTTGCCTGCTGTAGTTTGCTCCGATTTCATTGTTGAAGCGGATTCCGCCGGGGTTTCCTCCCGCGGTGTTTGTGACGTAGTAGTCGACTGCATGGGTGCCAGGAAGGAGGCCTACTGCTAGTGTTATGAGCAAGGAGAGGAAACAAATATGGTGAAATGGAACCATGGCCTGTGACTAGTGAATTAAGTTAAGCTAGTGCCTTTGGTTTTTTTAACTTCTGGGTTCTGTACAAATGTGCCATTCTTTGGATGGTTTATATATAGAGCTATATGTACCACTATATTCAACGTCAACTTTTTAAATTTATTTTGAAAGATATTAATTTAACTTTTGAGTTTTCTTTTTTTCTTTCATTTAGCAATCCTTTGTAGATGCTAACAAAATCTACTTAAATCATATTTTGTAGACAACATGATGTGATAGTTACTTATTTAAATCATTAAAAATAGGTATTCAACCATGAACCGCCACATTATATAGTCTACAAAATATACTAAAAACCTGATCTCTCTAGCATTTTTCTAATAAATTTATCTAGAATTTAAATACATTTTACCTTTCACCACCAAAGTGCTTCTTAGTAGGGATGGATTTGGAACCGACAAAAATCGAATTGAAACAAAAAGTTAAAAAAAAAAAAAAAAAAAAAAAGGAACCAAAATTGGTTAGTTCGGTTTTGGTAGTTTAGAAACTGAAGTGAATCGAACCGAACCAAAGATTTAAAATGGTTTTGTTTTTGCAATTTTACTTAACCCTTGTACCTTTGGCATGTGACACATCCCGACCGGAGTCGAGGTATGCTGGCCGACATCCGAAGGTGACATAACCAAAAAGGAAAGTGATGCATAAAAATATGGATAAATTTAAACCAAAGCTAATATTTATTCATACGAATACAGAGAGTGCGCAATAGTGGGAAGACCCCATAAAACATAAATAGTCAGATCATAGATGACAGTACGACATAAGTAGAGAAGTGGAATCTAGTTAAGGTACTTATTACACAACCAGAAATAAGCTCCTACATTTATTTAGAGATATGTCAAAACCGCCAGAGATTCCTCGTATGCCACAGAGAATTTAGCTAAATGCTTGAGGGGCGAAAAACAGAAGGTGTGAGTGGGCAAAAACAAAGGTTTATAAAACACATTTATTTTCTGAACATACTAACCCTTTGCCGTAAAACATGTATAATTTCCAGAAAATCATACTACGTATAAGTACGAAATCAAATGTAAATCAACAATAATTCCATAAATACGCCATTCATAATATCTCAATCGAAGCATAATAAAATTAGGTGATCATCAATCTATGCTAACACACAAGTTCTTGCAGAGGGATTCTGACATGAACAAGAATGGGTGTAATCATAATATACGCTCTAGTACTACAATCACGTGAAGAATGGCGCTAGGTGTATAACATACGAGTCCTAGTTGCCTATTGCAACCTAGGATAGGACTGGCACCTACAATGGATCCAAGGTGAGCGTGCAGTGCAATGTGAACATACACGTGAAGCCTAGCCCTGGCTCGAGGTGAGTACTACACCGGTGCAAGCATGGATGATGAGCAAGTATAATGTATATGAACATGCCATGACAATAAATAAATCCCAACAATATAATGGCATTTTTTAAATTAAACAAAATATGGCATGATAGGCATAAAATCAATCCAAAAGCACTTGTGGAAACTATAAAACTTTATATATAATATATAAAAACAAATGCCCACTCACTGATACGTAGTTGTATCGTAGCCTCCTAGCCTTGCTTGTCCTCGTACCTTCTCGGGGTAATTCTCTCCTATATGTGAAACAATTATACTAATTAATTAATTAGGACATACACTAAAAGGCTAGGAAAATCCCCCATAGTTTGCTCAAACGAAGGGTTTAAATATACAAAAACATTCTGGACGATGTCACGGACCCATACACGTCAACCACATGCTGCTCGGAGGTTAGACATGCCCTCATACGCCGCTTGGTTGCGACCACACACGCGCCCACGCGCTAGCAGAATCATTAGGGAATATTCCATCAGATTTGATGGAATATTCCGTTATATCTAATGCCATCAATTAGATACCTTAACGGCGTCAAAATATTCCATTAACCTAACGGAATATTCCTCCTTCTTTTCCAATAGAGCTCTGCCGTCATCCACCGCCGCTAGGGCCACCGTCTAGTTTGCCGAATTCTGAAAAATTTGGCTGGATTTTTGTAAAAGCTTTAAAACTTCATAACTTTCTCATTTCTCAACCATTTTCGACGTACTTTATATGGAAATAAAGCTTGGGAAGAGAAGAACAAGTTTATACCTTTTAAAAATCCAAAAAGTGGATGGAAATGGACTGAAAAAGCCTCAAAGGTCTTAGACCTATTTTCGTCGTCTCAAAACTTAAGCTAGTGACTCCAGGGAGCTGTGTAGTTACATCTAAACCATCCAAAACCTTGTAACTCGAATGGAGAGTCGTTGAGGAATCTACACCCGAGTCAAAGCTCCGAGTTGCTCTGATTTGGAAGCTCAAAACTCAATCATTTTAGAATCAGTTCGTATAAATGGTGGTAGTTTGAGGTCTGATCCATGAGGGTTGATGATGGTGGTAGTTTGAGGTTTGATCCGTGACGTTTGATGATGGTGTTTGTGTTACAGAAGGAAAAGAAAGGCTCAGCATGAATGAGAGAAGAAGAAGATAGATAGGGGTTTTCTGATTAGACAAAAGAGAGAGGGAAGCTGTCTGATTGGGTGAGAGAAATAAGGAGAATGATTGATTTGTTGGTGAGGGAAAGCAGGTCACGGGACATATTTAAAGAGAGAAGTGATAAGATTTGGTGCACCTTAAAATTACACAATTTGGCTCACCTTATCAAAAACAGCAATTTCCAACACTAAATTATTAGCCACATGTGTACAATTCTACTCGCTGTTAATGCACTTTAACTGAACATAACTTTTTCGTTACAAATCCGATTCGGGCCTAACTCGCGCTCACGCATTCATAACGGGTACTATTTAATTACGTAATAGAAAAAATAAATTAAAAGTTGAATAACTATGTCCATGTCAGGTTCCACTTTGCCAATAAGGGCATAATCATCATTTTACACACTCGTGAAGAAAATTACATGAAAAATTAAGGACGGGTCATCACAACCTATCTCTCATAAGAACATTTTGTCCCCGAAATTTCAACACTACTGAAGATTATAGTTAAAGAACAAACGTGGGTAAAGGTCTCGCATACGCTCCTCTGCCTCCCAAGTAACTTCCTCAACAAAGTGGTTTCTCTATAAGACTTTCACCATACAAACAATTTTGTTTCTAAGAACTTTGTCTTTCTAGTTAAGAATCGTCACTAGTACATCATCATAAGTCAAATTTGGGTTAATCTCTTATGGCTGAGGAGGAATCACATATGACGGATCAGAGACGTATTTTCGTAGCATAAACACGTGGAACACATTATGTACTCTTGACAATTCTAGAGGTAGATCGAGTCGGTATGCAACTTCACCAACTCGCTCAATAATCTGATATGGCCCAATGTATTGAGGACTTAGCTTTCCCTTTTTCCCGAAACGTACAACGCCTTTCCATGGTGACAGCTTTAAGAATACCCAATCTCAAACCTTATAAACTCTATCTGTCGAATATATGTCTGCTATACTCTTTTGTCGATCATGTATTGCCTTCAGGTTATCCATTATCACTTGAATATTTTGTACCGTCTCATCCATAATTTCAGGACCCACCAAAACTCTTTCGCCTACCTCAGACCAACACAACGGTGTACAACAAGGTTTCCCATACAACGCCTCAAATGGTGACATACCTATGCTAAAGTGAAAGCTATTGTTGTAGGCGAATTCTATCAAAGGCAAACGCTTGTGCCATTCGTCTCCGAACTGTAGGACTGAAGATCTCAACATGTTTTCCAGCATCTGAATAGTTCTCTCTGATTATCCATCGGTTTAAGGATGATAGGTGGTGCTGTAGGGTAATTTCGAACCCAGAGCTTCTTGAAAAGCTACCTAGAATTTCGTAGTTAATATGGGGTGCCAATAAGAAATAATACTAATTGGAACACCATGATACTTGACAATTTCAGAAATAAAAAGTCTGGCTGATCGACGTAGCAGGTAGTTTTCAAGAACAGGTTAGGTAGGAAATGCGCTGACTTGGTAAGCCGATCAACAACCACCCAAATGCCGTCATAGCCATTACGCATGCGAGGCAGCTTGTACATGAAATCCATTATGATATCTTCCCATTTCCACTGAGGTATAGGAATTGGCTGAAGCAACTCGAATGGTTTCTTTCTTTCCGCTTTGACTTATTGACAGACCGGACAACGACTCATGTACTTCGCAATTTCTCTTTTTATTCCTGGTCAATAGTAGAAAGGTCGAATAATATGATACATTTTAGTACTCCCGAGATGCATCGCATAAGTTGAGATTTGCGCCTCACCGAGTATTTCTTTCTTCAGTTCTTCCACATTCGGTACATACATTCGATCGCCTTGTATGAGCATACCATCAGGCCTTCGAATCCTTAGATCTCCCCTATTGCCATTCAACGCCGATTGCTTTAACTCTTGGGATTCTGAGTCATTCATCTGAGCCTCGAGAACACAATTGTGGAACGCAGGACTACCAAACCTATGCTCCGATACCAAATTAACACACCTTGACCGGAGTCAAGGTATGCTGGCCGACACCTGAATGTGAGGTAACCAAAAAGGAAAGTGATGCATTAAAATATGGATAAATTTAAACCAAAGCTAACATTTATTTAAACTAATACAGAGAGTGTGCAGTAGTGTGAAGAACCCATAAAACAAAAATAGTCAGGGCATAGATGACAGTATGACATAAATAGAGAAGTTGAATCTAGTTAAGGTACTTATTACACAACCAAAAATAAGCTCCTAGAATTATTTTAAGATATGTCAGAACCGCCAGAGATTCCTTGACGCCACAAAGAATTCAGTTAACTAAGTCCTGAAAGGGGAAAAACAGAAGGTGTGAGTGGGCAAAAACAAAGGTTTATAAAACACATTTATTTTCTGAACATACTAACCCCTCGCCATAAAACATGTATAGTTTTCAGAAAATCATACTACGTATAAAAGTATGAAATCAAATGTAAAACAACAACAATTCAAGAAATACACCAATCATAATATCTCAACCGAAGCATAATAAAATCAAGTGCTCATCAATCTATGCTAACACATGAGTTCATGCAGAGGCATTTTGACATGAACAAGACTAAGTGTAATCATAATATACACTTTAGTAGTACAATCACAAGAAGATTGGCGCTAGGCGCATCACATACAAGTCTTAGTTGCCTATTGCAACCTAGGACGGGACGGGCACCTACAATGGATCGAAGGTGAACGTGTGGTGCGATGTGAACATACATGTGTAGCCTGGCCCTAGCCTGGGGCAAGTGCTACACCAGTGCAAGCATGCATGATGAACAAGTATAATGTATATGAACATGCTGTGACAATATATAAATCCCAACAATATAATGGCATTTTTTAAATTAAATAAACCATGGCATGATAGGCATAAAATCAATCCAAAAGCACTTGTGGAAACTATAAAACTTTATATATAATATATAAAAACAAATGACCACTCACTAATACGTAATCGGATTGTAGCCTTCTAGCCTTGCTTGTCCTCGTACCTCCTCGGGGTAATTCTCTCCTATATGTGAAACAACTATACTAATTAATTAATTAATTAGGACATACACTAAAAGGCTAGGAAAATGCCCCATAGGTTGCTTAAACGAAGGGTTTAAATATACGAAAACATTCTACACGACGTCACGGACCCATACACGTCTACCACACGCCGCTAGGTCGCAGCCACACACGTGCCCACGCGCCTACATGCTCTGGCAAAATCCTCAGGGAATATTTCGTCATATTTGATGAAATATTCCGTTATATCTAACGGCGTCAGTTAAATACCTTAATGGCATCAAATATTCTGTTAGCCTAACAGTATATTTCTCCTTCTTCTCTGGTAAAGCTCCACCACTTGTGCCGCTGCATGGTTCCCTGGATTCTGATTGGACAAAAGAGAGAGGGAAACTATTTGATTATGTGAGAGAAATGAGGAGAGTGATTGATTGGTTGGTAAAGGAGGGCATGTCACATGATAGATTTAAAGAGAGAAGTGATAAGATTTGGTGCACTTTAAAATTACATAATCCAGCTCACCTTATCAAAAACAGTAATTTCCAACAATAAATTATCAGCACACATGTATACAATTCTACCCGTTGTTAACATACTTTAACTAAACGTAACTTTCCCGCTACAAATCCGATCTGGGCCTAACTCGCACTCACGCATTCGTAACAACGAGACCTATTTAATTATGATAATAGGAAAAATAAATTAAAAGCCAAATCACTACATGCACATAAGGTTCCACTTTACCAATAAGGGCATAATCGTCATTTTCACACTCGAGAAGAAAATTACATGGAAAATTAGGGACGGGTAGTCACAACCTACCCTCCTTAAGAAAATTTCATGCCTGAAATTTCAACACTACTGAAGATCATAGTTAAAGACCAAATGTGGGTAAAGGTCTTACATACACTCCTCTGTCTCCTAGGTAGCTTGACCAAACGAACTGTTTTGTTTTTGAAAACTTATTCTTTCCAAGCAAGAATCATCACTCGAACCTCATCATAAGTCAAATCTGGGTTAATCTCTAACGGTTGAGGAGGAATCACATGTGACGGATTAGAGATGTATTTATGTAGCATAAATACGTGGAACACATTATGTACTCTTGACAATTCTGGAGGTAGATCAAGTCGGTATGCAACTTCACCAACTCGCTCAATGATCTGATATGGCCCGATGTAACAAGGACTTAGCTTTCCCTTTTTCCCAAAACGTACAACGCATTTCCATTGTGACAGCTCTAAGAATACCTAATCTTCAACCTTATAAACTATTTCTGTCGAATGTCTGTCTACTATACTCTTTTGTCGATCATGTGCTGCCTTCAGGTTATCCTTTATCACTTGAATATTCTGTGTTATCTCATCCATAATTTCAGGACCCACCAAAACTCTTTCGCTAACGTCGGGCCAACACAACGGTGTACGACAAGGTTTCCCATGCAGCGCCTCAAATGGTGACATACCAATGCTGGAGTGAAAGTTGTTGTAGGCGAATTCTATCAAAGGTAAGCATTTATGCCATTCATCTCCAAATTGCAGAACTAAAGATCTCAACATATCTTCCAAAGTCTGAATAGTTCTTTTGATTGTCCATCGGTCTGAGGATGATAGGTGATGCTGTAGAGTAATTTCAAACCTAGAGCTTCTTGAATAGCTACCCAAAATTTCGAAGTAAATCTCGGGTCCTGATAAAAAATAATACTAATATCAACACCATGATATTGGACAATTTCAGAAACAAAAAGTTCACCTAATCCACTTTGCAGGTAGTTTTCACGAACATGTAGGAAATGCGCTGAGTTGGTAAGCCGATCAACAACAACCCAGATACCGTCATTGCCATTATGCGTGTTACAGTGGGAAGACAGAGGCTCGGCATGAAGGAGAGAAGAAGAAGAGATAGGGGTTTTCTGATTGGACAAAAGAGAGAGGGAAACTGTTTGATTGGGTGAGAAAAATGAGGAGAGTGATTGATTAGTTGGTGAGGGAGAGCAGGTCACAGGACAGATGTAAAGAGAGAAGTGATAATGATTTGGTGCACTTTAAAATTACACAATTTGGCTCATCTTATCAAAAACAGTAATTTCTAACACTAAATAGCACACGTGTACAATTATACCCGTTGTTAATGCACTTTAGCTAAATGTAACTTTTTCGTTACAAATCTGATTCAAGCCTAACTTCATGCATTCGTAACAACGAGTAATATTTAATTATGTAGGAAAAATAAATTAAAAGTCGAATAACTACATCCACATCAAGTTCCACTTTACCAATAAGGGCATAATCATCATTTTACACACTCGAGTAGAAAATTACATGGAAAATTAGGGACGAGTCGTCACAGCTTGGGTATGCAGTTGGCTTCCATAAACAGAAAGGAATTTCAAAACTTTATCCTTGGCAGGTATCTTTCAAATTTCAATAAGCCAATGCCAAATTATTAGTTATGGAGGATTAGAGATTGAAGGCAGGTTTAGTGGTCTGTTGAGTCATTGACTCTGCTCTCTTGATATTTGAGTGGATCTTCCATTTACTTAGTGTTTGGGTTAATATTTGAACTTTGGACTTAAAGGAATGGAAGCCCAAAAGAGCTAAAGTGAAGGAACTCGCCCGAGGCCTAGCACCAAGCCTAGCCATCCATCTCAAGACAATATGGCGACCCCTTATTAATGAAAAGGTTATGTGCTTACAAGAGAAGTGACAACCGATGGAAATCAACCTACTCTCAGCCCAAAAGCACTTTCTAATGGCAGAACATGTAAAAAAAGTGATGATTCACTGAAGTGCTTTCGGGCAAAGCTTGCAACAGTCAACATAAATGTCTATAAAAGGAGGAAGAAGCCCCAGAGACAAAGACATTCAACCAATTAAACAAACAAACATACAAACTCTACTCTCAAGCCATATTTGCATCTCAAAGCTGTAATCAGCTCGGATTTCAATCCTTTTCAGGATCATTCCCTACAAAAGCCATCTTTTGTCTAGTTTAAAGCTCTGCTATCACCCCTAGTGGCGTAGTATCGATTCTCTCATGCAAACTTATTTACCATCCATCCCTTTTAAACACAAAACCTTCTATAATCACTAAGGAAAGAGATAGCAAGACGTTCGACCTTGGGCGACGAGGTGAAATCTTGCCCGACTCTCTTTGTTTCGTCTTTCAATTAGTAGATCTGGTATTATGATGTACTCTCTAGTATATATTCAAGTCATTTCCAGTCAGTTGGTGATCAAAAGTTCCATTGGTCCTCATATCTGGTTCACTTAGTCGTTTTACTATCATAAAAGCCAAAATGAGGACCGAACTGATGACTTAGTTAGATCTGGATTCTTGCCATTTAAAGCATGCAAGATAATGAACTAAAAGTCCTTGATCTCAAGGCACAGAAAAGGACTTAATGTAGACTTAACCCATATATGACAATCCTTTGATAACAAGAAGTCAGAAAACTTGGGGTGCAAGTAATCGACTTAAACACACTTGTTCTACATCTGCCATATTGAGATGGCGGTGGCACGCCTAAGCACTTAGTTTTGATTGCAAGCCTCAAGGCCTACACCTAAGGCCCCACAAATGCACCTTTCAAAACTAACTCTGTTCTTTTCTTGTAGCCTCTCAACAAGTAGTAGCCCGACAAACAACCAAAATGCTAACTCCTCGGGGGGTTGTGTGCTCGCGCCAGGGATCCTCCCCAGTGAAATTCCTACCCGAACATTGTTTTGGCATGCACGGTGGGACTCACAAGTCTTGTATGGCAAAAAGACGAATAAAAGAACAAAACCTTCAGGTGGAAAACATAACAGAAACCGCCCCAGTGTCTACCAACGTCAAACATAACAGATCATCTAGCGAATACTTCCCCCTCACAAAGATCAACTATTTTGAGAAGCTTGAATTCAACTGAGAAATTTGGAGGAATGGTGGCCAACGAAGATCTGCAGGCTACCATGATACAAGTATTAAGAAGAATGGAGAAAATCTCTCTAGAAACTAGAGGGGAAGTAAGCAGACTCTGTTCCATAATAGGAAATTTGCAAAGAAGGCTAGATCTGGAGTACTTTACCCCAGAAAATCGTACTAGAGAGATGATGAGAGAAACCAGTCCTGTGATGGAACCAGTTATTCCTCTGTTTCCTATACTTGAGGAGAAGGGGAATAAAGGAAAAAACAAGGAAGAATCTGGAGCCAGTGGGTCAGTATTGGAGGAAATCCTAGAAGCGGAGTTGCCCGACCAGTCATTATTTCTACTTAATAGTAGGGGGCAGTGCAAGCAAGATAGGGCAAAGTATGGGATGCCTCAGTTGATCGGGGAATCCAGTGGAAAAAGCGGGCCTACCAAGCCAGACAAACCTTTTCCTTATAGGCCTCCACCATTGGCCAGTAAGGGAGGGAATGTTACGTGGAGAAAGCCCGAGCCAAGAAAAGAAACTTTCTCGGGTAGTGATCATAGCCCGAAATGGGAACCTCCTCATACCCTTCCAGATAACACAACTTATCAACAACTTAGGAATGAGTTAGCCGAGTTAAGGAGGATGTTGGCCTATAATGCTCAGCCACAAGCTCACCCATTATTTAGGGTCACCTATTAGAAGCCCTACGCGGAGTTCGTTGATGAGCAGAATCCCTTTCCTCTTAACTTCAAGATGCCCGCATTCCCAACATTCAGCGGAGAAGATAATAATGTGTCTTCCAGGGACCACATTTTCAAGTTCTTCAACCATTGTGTAGCATTTGAAGACAACCCCAAATTACAAGTTGAGACTGTTTAGGAACTCCTTGGTGGGCTTAACATCTCAATGGTACTCTCTATTACCCCTTAATTCTATTGCCAACTGGGGGCAAATGGAGATGGCTTTCCATGAGCAGTTTTACAAGGTCGAGCTCGAGATGTCTATCAATGACCTTGTAGAGGTGAAACAGTACGAGTATAAGTCTATAGAAGACTTCATGATGAGGTTTAAAAGAACAAGGATGAGATGCGAGTTCCCTATTAACCATGTCTAGCTTATAGCTATTGCTCAGAATGCCTTAAGGCTGCCCTTAAGAAAGAAGTTTTATGATATGCAGTTTAACAAGTTGCAAGAACTAGTGATTGCTGGTACCAAGTATGAGAAACTATTGTTGGAGGAGCAACAAGTAAATCACTAATCTAAACTGCCTGATTTCTACAAAAAAAGCTGTCATTCACCAAGTGGAGTTTGAAAGAGAGCTAAAAGAGAATAATGGCTATGAAGGAGGAAAATGGATGTGTGCATGGCGGGGATGACTAACCTTTTCAAACCCTTAACCATAAAAGGGTTAGTACAGCCAATTAAGGACCAGGAAATGGTCACGAATGATGGTGGATTCGTCCCCATGAAGCCCCCCCAAGTACCAGAGTTATTCCTTTGGCTTAACCAGGGCAGCTGAAATCTATGAAGAATTGGTGCGAGCAAGAGTAATTGTGCCTGACAACACCAAAACGCTGCCTAAGCTTGAGGAATTAAGGGAAAAAAAATATTGCAAGTTGTACTACACCTTCAACCACTCCATTACCAACTGTGTCCAGTTTATAGACTGGATACAATACCTCTTTATAAAAGGAAAGTTGTTGCTGGAGAAACCACAGGCCAATATGATTGACACTGACCCCTTTCCAGAAGTCCCAATAAATATGTTGAACCTGACATGGGTTGGGAATGGGAAAGCCAAAGTCACTTGGGAGGTAAAAGCGGAAAAGAGGCAAGTTGATAGGCCAACTGAAGGGGTTATCACGTTACCCAAGAAGCCCAAAACAACCATAACTCGGGCTTCTTGTTCTTCTTTGTCTCTTATTTTGATCAGCTTCTAATCAATCATGCCTCCTGTTGTCGGGACCTCGAGGCAAGTTGATAGGCCAACTGAAGGGGTTAGCAAGTTGCCAATGTGAATGCGAGCTCGAGGTCCCGACAACAGGAGCCATGATTGATTAGAAGCTGATCAAAATAAGAGACAAAGAAGAACAAGAAGCCCATAGAAACATCATGTGGGCAGCTGAGAGGGAAACCTCTAGGAATGTTTTCCAACGATTAGAAGGAGACTCTCAACCAAAGAGCTTGTTAGAAGTGTTCAAGAATTATGAAGCTTTTGAAGAGGTGGAAGACAGAGAGGCCAATATGCCAAGATGGGTTGATGTGAGGCCACCCCAACCAAGCTATACCGATGGATATGTTATAGTTAAAGGGAGCACCATGAATCTAGTCACAAAGAAGAATCCTACCTCACTCGGGCATAAATGGTATTTGTCCGGAAATGATGGAAGGCCCGTTAAAGAAATGGGAGCCTCCATGATTAGGAGGGTCCATAGGCAACATAAAGCCCACATGAAATCATTGAAAATCCTCACTGCCTCAGAAACCTCTGAGAATGTAAATTTGAGAAAGTACCCAATGGGGGAAGAAATCAACTCCATTGGAGAACTAAGATGGAGGTGGATAGGCTTAATAGCAAGACCGAAAGGGAAGGAGACCATGTGCCACAGAACCCTTATCCTGGGAAATACAAAACTTGAGAAGAGCTCAAGAGGATATGGTGATGATGCCAACCCCAAGATGGAGCCCAAAACCAATATGCTTTGGAACCATATCACCTGAGAGGGATTTGTCTGCACCATTGTTGGTTGATACTTTTTGTAAGGTTCCAGGACAAATGCCAAACTTTGACATAACCCGGGAAGAGAGGGTACTCGAGCTGATGTTGTCCGCAGAAGCAGAAGCCTGGTTAAATGAATTCATAAACCACCTTGGGGGCAAGAAGGAGAACTTATCTGGACCTAGTAACTTCCACGTAAACATATATATGTTTTATTTGCCATGTTTTGTCCTGAGCACGATCAACCTGCCTTAATGAAAGGTGACTACTTAGCAATAGAACCTATGATGACATAAGTTAGTATCGAATGGGTTGGAAAAGAAGGGTCAGGCAGAATAGATTTGCCCGAGCCCACAAAGAGAGAGCCGAGAGAGTGTACACGGACAATATGGTCTTTAGTCGCCCGAATTTGGCCATGGCCAACCATCTCAATCCCATTTATATAACTGCTCATCTGGAGAGAGTGCCATTCAAGAGGGTCTTAATTGATGGTGGAGATGCAGTCAACATGTTGCCTTACAAGTAAATGAAGACAGTGTGTAGAGTGAAAATGATCTCAACCTCACAGATCTTATAGTTTCAAGTTTCTCTGGGGCCATCACCAAAACTCATAGGATATTACCTTTGGAGGTTGACTTGGGTTCCAAGTAAATCATGTTAACTTTCTTCGTTGTGGACAGTATTTCCAATTCTAAGCTTTACTGGGCAGATATTGGATTCATCAGAGTCTCACTATGCCATCTACCTTACACCAACAAGTGGCTGTCTACCATGAAGAGGGGGAAGCAGGACCTGGATTTTGGGAGATAGTGGAGGACGAATCACGACCATTCTTCCCTACAGCCAACGTGGTAGAAGCCAACTTCTACAATCCCAGTGTTGGGGTTCTTCAATGTTTAGGAGCTGATAAGAATGACCGCTCGACTAAGCTGACGGCCCAGAAGCTTCTAGAACAACAATTGTCTCTTACAAGGCAAGAATGTGATCGGCCCCATATCATCCCAACTCCCCAACACCAGTAATGTTGACAAGCTCATATTTATATATATTTTATATCAAAGTCACTTGTATTTTCTTAGTTAGTTCCTTATATTTTTGAGCTATTTACTTTGTTTTTGTGTTTTGTAGGATTTGTCAAGCAAAGAAAAGAAAAATAGCATAAGTGGGATTTTAAGTAACAAATTCGTCAAAACTACCTGTGCACGTCAGCTGACTTTGGAAGCAAGTTGCGAACAACTCAGAATGAATTAGAGAATGAGCCTAATATGCTTGGAAAGCTACGGATGTCTGTTTTCTGAACCATTCCACGGATTGTTAATATCATTTTTCAAGAAAAAGTTATGGCCATTTTAACACTGAAAGGTTTCCAAGAGGCTGAGCAGTTTGTAACTGACAAGAAAGCATTGAAAGCAATAAATCCAATAAATCTAGTAGCCAAAACTGATGCAATCAAGAACAAACCAGCTAACACCTATTCAAATATCAGAGGAAATGGAATTAAAGATGAGGATTAAGAGGGAGTAATTGGCATAAAGGCTACCCAAGGAGTTTCAATTGTTTTACCATTTCCTCTTAATTACTGTCATCACTATATGGCTATTAGTGGGTGAGTTAAGGAGAAGAAAATGATGCAGCAAGAATTGGTTTAAAAGTAGCATTAGGCAAGGAAGGAAAAGAGGAAGCCTCAGTCAATTTCTTTCGATTCTATTTTCTCAAACTCATGTCTATCTTTTGTTTTAACTTAAGGATTGTGTAACTAAACTTTTAGTAGTTAGGGGCTATTTGAAGCCCCGAATATGATTGCAAGTTTGTTATGACATTTCGTTTGAATTACTTTTATGAACGGATGAAAATTGATTCACTACTTGTCTCATTGATGAATTCTTTATTTGTTTTCTATGGATGCGTACTTAGTAAGCATATCTAGGATTCTAATGCTATGAATATGTGTGTGCCGGCCCTTGTCCAATGAGGACCTACATATGTTCTAGAGTAGTACTTGGTAATTGCGATTAACATGTGAACCAATTTCGAGGATAAATAAGACAACGCCAGTACTTACTATGCCTTGTGATGACTCAAAACTCCCTTCATTCTTAATGATTTCTACTTGTTAAATCTATGAACACGCCATTCTAGATTGCATGTTAGGGACTAAGTTAAGTTGAAAACGCCATTCTTTTGCGGGAAAGACCCTTATTTTCATATGCTACAATTGACAAATCTTATTGTTAATAAGGAAAATTAATAGGATATTTGTGTGCTACTTTGTGGTGTGCTTTTAATCCTATCAAATGTCAGAACAAAAAAGAAAGGACCATGTGGTTGCAGTCAGGTCCTTAATAAAAAGACTGTTGGTATATGGGAAAAAGTGAAAACAAGAAGGGGAGAACTCAGCCGAGGAAGAAAAGGATTGGAATAGAGAGAATTCTAGCAGCCAGATGAGTAAAGAAGAATTTTTTTGGAAGGAGATAGAAGCTGCCATCCAAATGGCTAATGTATATATGATTTGGATGGGCCAGAGGATTTGCCTGAGAATCCAGAGTTAGTTGAATTCTTATGCGCAGAACTTGACAAGCCACCACAATAAGTACAAGACCCTTTGGAAACCATCGATTTGGGAACTAAGGAAGATCCAGGGCTTATCCAGATCAGTGGCTTGTTAGAGACAAGATCGGGCAAATTTGGAGATCAAACCAAGATGATAAGGGTGGAGATAGGCTTCTACTATTAAAAGTTTAGAAAATGAAGTTAAAATAGAAGAAGAATTCATTTCATGAAGAGATTACAGAGATCTTAGTCTAACAACTTTACATCTTCGGCCAGAGCAATTATTCTAGAGAAATAAGTTTGCATGATAGTGAAAATTCAGCTTGGTTCTTCTAAATACATGTTGCTATTCACAAGTTGGTCCTTGGAATCCTCAACCACTTAAGAAATCTTCTCCATTTCTTCGACTTTTTGGGAGAGATGGTTGGTAAGGGTCACTTTCTCGGCTCTAAGTGAAAGTAACTACTGTTCCAAACACTGGATTTCAGAATCGACCACTGTAATCCTTTCTTCCAGCACTGACCCTTCTTCCACCAACTGTTGAAGAGTGGCTGTATTCTTCACATGTTTTTCCTGAAAGCACTTCACTTTATTTGATGCCCACTTCGCCTTATGATGTTGATCCCTTAATGCCCACAAATTCTCGAAGAAACTCAGGAAAGACTCATACTGAGCCTTGGACATCAACTGAGCTTTGTAGAGCTCAATAAGGGCCTTCTTTGCGTTTTAGAGAATCTTAAGGCTAAAAGAAGCTGTGAAGTCCCTTTTCGTCCAATCCTTGAAGATTTGGCGAGCATTTTGAAAAAGATGAGACTCAGAGGATGTTGGAGGTGACTACAATTTAGTTTCGATTTGCCCAAACTTCTTTACCAAGTCTGGCAAAGGATGATGCTGATGAAGCTAAGGGCACATTTCTAATACCCACAGCCGTGACAGCGAGGGCAACCTCAGTTAAAGGAGCAGAAGCAGGAATGAGGGTAGCTGTTGCAGTAGTTTTGGCTTGCTTTTTCTCAGGCCTAGGGATGGACACCCCTGTACCCCGAGAAACCGAAGGAGGACGTGGAAGATCTATCTTGGGCACCATGCGAGGTGGAGACTGGCCCGAACCCTCTCTAGAACCCTGGTTTAACCAAGACAGATGTGTTGAGATGAGGAATTACAAAACAAAGGAGGACAAAGTAAGGAAAGTCAATATCCCTAAATTGAGCTTGGAGCCTTGGAAGGAGGTGGAGGGGGAGTTGTTTCCTTTGATGGTTGGGGGAGATTATTGTTACTTGCTAGGAAAGGAGAGATGGTGTCCAAACCTTCAACAAAGACCTATAAACAATAGAAGAAGGAACAAAAGTCAGTGACTAACTCATGAAAGAAAGAAGCAAGAAGTCTAAATAATGATATACCTGGGAGGGGACCTCAGGTTGCGAAACCGGCGTTGCGGAAGCTTTAAGTACATCAGTTGGAGCCGCCTGAGAAGCCTGCGAACTAGTTACTTCTGAAACCATGGGAATCTCAGGAACTATTAGCTCCCCAAAGGTAAAAGCTGGTGTTCAGTAGAACTCCTGTGCTGGGGAAGGCTGGAAAGAATAGAAGACAATAAGTACAAGGAAAAAAAGATTCTTGGCATAAGAGTGTTAAAAGTAGGCACTTACTAAATTACTGCCATCCTCCACAAAGTGCATCATTTTCCCAGTTGAAGGATCAAATTAAGAAATGGGAGTCACCACCAAAGGAATGGATGTTGCCTGAGAAGAAGGAGCTTGCCTTGATCGGGCTGGGGGAGAAGAAGCCTTGGGCGGTGAGATCTTTTCTGCCGGAATCTCCTATAACAAACAATCCGACATAGAGTTATTAATAAAGAAAAGGAGAAAAATTCGAGGATATGGAAAATTATACCTCCAACTCTTTAAGCGATAAATCTCGAAGTTCATTAACCTGCTGATACATTTTAGCCCCTAAAGGGTCTCCCCCTTGACATAATAGTAGGCTTCTTGGATGTTGGGGGTCCTAAATGCAAGAAAATAAGTTTGTTAGCTCTCAAACATAAAATATAAAATGAGGATTAAGGCAAGATGCACTTACTGAAGGCTGTCCGTTTCTGCCTGCCCGCTATGGAAACAGCAACATTTGAAGTATTTAAAGCAAAGGCAGCTTTTGAAGACTTGGAGGTTTGAGCTCTTGTACTCTTCCCGATTAGAGTTGCCCGTTTGGGCTCGGGTTATTTTTCAGGCTCAGAATCTATTCGTCTCACAATTTTTTCGTCTTTCATTCACCGATAAGGTGTGGCTCCAGTTATTGGTGGTTTCCAATCGGCTGCTGATCAAACTCGTTCTATGTTGAAAGTCTGGATTGTCCCCCTCATACCTTGAAGGAAAAACATAATCACATATGAAAAGCAACGTTATTGTTCCTTCCTCACAGTTTCAAGCTTTGATAGATGACAATACTGAGTTAGAAAGAGGGAATTGATAGGAGCATATTCATGCGACTTAAATGGCTTGTTCTCGTACATTTACGTTATGTTTCTTTAGTTATTTTAGTTCTTTATGCTTCTTTTGTGTGTTTTCAGGTTCTAAGGGCTTAGGGAGCAAGAAAGTGCATTTTGAGGCCATTTGGAGCATTTTTGGGCATGGATTGGATAGCTTATCCATGGAGCCAAAGTTTGGACGAATTTGAAGGCCTTATTTTCACTTTGGACATAAAACAAAGGGCCTAGCCCATTCTCTCTTATTCTATCCCTTATAGCCATGCAAAGAACCATCCATTCCATCAAAAACAATCCATCAATTCACATGCAAAACCACCATTAACATACATGCACCCAAACAAAGCCAACCTAGCTAACCCTA
Organism: Pyrus communis; assembly: GCF_963583255.1. Taxonomy (NCBI): domain Eukaryota; kingdom Viridiplantae; phylum Streptophyta; class Magnoliopsida; order Rosales; family Rosaceae; genus Pyrus; species Pyrus communis. The sequence goes on along the minus strand of NC_084805.1, from coordinate 11,470,902 downwards.
CATGCATTATTTATTAGCATCTTTACAAGACATTATCATTGCATAACATTCCACTTCCACCTCTTTCCAACCTAATTCACATGCATATCAACCCTACATACATTAATTAGTCATTCTTTTCATATTACACTCAAATGCATTCACATGCATTTCAAGAAGCAAAACAACATTGTGCCGTGAGCTTCCCTTGCATTTTCAGCTTTCCTCCTTGCATTCACATGCATAACCAACCTAGTGTCACTCCCATTCATTCCCTTTAATTATTTAGCCATTATCATACATTTATTCTCCCATAAACAACCCAACAATGCCGTGAGTTCCCACTCCCATTTCCAACTTTCCATAACTTTTCCTAGTTGTTTTATTACATACATTCCCCCTTCATTATTCCAAACACATGCACCCATAATCATTCATCCCCTCCTAGCTGCAATATTCCCTCTTTTGTTCCCCCATTTCACCTATAAATAAGCATCCAACACTCCTCAAAATTCATTCACTCTTCCATACACATTTTCAGTTACAAACACTTCCATTTTCTGTGCAGTTTTTCTCCTTCATTGCAGCCACTATCCAACCACTTCCCATCCCTCCAAAACACTTCACATAATCCCCAAAGCTCACCTTAGACCTTGTGCTACAACAACGAGGAAGAAAAGAGTGCTTAAACGTTCATACAATTCAAGTTTGAGTTGTTGGAATGTTTAGGTGTTTCTTTGATTTCAAAGTTTAAATTTAATTCTCTTTGTTTTGTACGTATGAGAAGGGAAGAGAAGAGTGCCTAAACGTTCATACAATTCACGTTTGAGTTGTTGGAATGTTTAGGTGTTTCTTTGATTTCAAAGTTATGAGGAACTAAACCCCCTTTAGCTAGGGGGTGATTCGAAACTATGTTTATATTTGCATTTTGAATTGATTACGTTTGGTTGGAATTTCATAAGTTGTGGATTCAATTCGTTTAACTGTTTGATTGATAACTTATTTATGTATGTTCATTGAGATTGCAAGCTTAATTTTCATGCATAAATATGACGCTAGAATATAAGTGAATTTCACCTAATCGTTATGAACTTATATTCACAAGTAGTAGAGGTTGCTTATAAACAATCGCGTTAAACGAATTCTTGGCATAAGTTTCATGCGTATTCCATAGTAACGAATGCCTCGTCGATGTTTATGATTTCCGTTGAACTTAATGATCTTGGTTAAATGTCTCTATCATGCGTATTCCATAGTTAGGGACTTTGATTAAGAATAATTTGGTTGTAATGCGTATTCCATTCAATCCAACGAATTTAGGGAAATCTGAAAGTTAATCTAAGCGGATCTAATTAACTTGGAGCATTGAGTTTCACAACTTATCGAAAGACCAACTGAGAATCAATTTTGTTTGCAAGTGTAACATGTGTGGAGAAGAACCCCTTGGCTATTCCATCATCCATATTTTTATCACATTCATATTTACATTTTGCCTTTAATTATATTCTGTCTTTTTAATTTAATATCGTCCAACCACAATTCCCCCCCTATTTTGTTAAGTCTTAATCATTCGTATTTGTTTTATTTTTGTATCTTTAAGCTTTTGGAGTCATAAACAATTGCAAATTCGTCTAAATCAAGTTCTAGCTTCTATTTGAGTCAATTTGATTGTTTTAGACAATTTGAGTTTTTCAAAGCCATTCTGAGTCATAGTAGTCTTGTTAAGAGTATTTTAATTTAGTTTTTATGTTTTTAAGTCAATTTAGAAGGTTTTAGCAAGCCCTCCTAATCCCCGGTCTAGAACGATCCCTCACTTATCCATTCTACTACAATTGTCAAACGAGGGTTTAATTTGAGTGTCAAGTAATTCTCGCATCAAATTTTGGCGCCGTTGCCGGGGATTAGCAACTTTGCTAATCCTTTGTCTTTATTTTTATATTTTGTTTTTCGTGCATTCTTATTTCAAATTCTTAGTTTGTTTGTTTCCTTGTTTTTTTTTAGGTACTGTGTATGACTCGTAGCTCTCGGCCTATTATAGAGAACATCTCCGACTTTGACGGTGATTTTGAACGCACTTTGAGGAGAACGAGGAGTCAACAAGAGCCACCACAACCTCCACCACAACCTGGGCTTGAAGAAGACGAAGTAGGTGTAGAAGAAAAGCCCACGGATCAGATTTTTGAAGAAGAACAAGCCATGGCAGCAGATAATAGAACCATCAAGGAGCTTTCGGCCTCGGGTCTGGATAATGCATTGCCTCTTTGTATCCAATACCCCACGGCTGCCCAAGGCAAGACCGATGAATTTGAACTCAAATCCAGTTTGTTACACCATATTCCGAAGTTCCATGGCTTGTCTATGGAAGACCCCAACAAACACTTGAAGGAGTTCGAGGTGGTTTGTTCGAGCATGACCCCCGTCAATGTGGATGGGAGTATATTGAAGATGAAGGCCTTTCCATTTTCACTTATGGACAAGGCCAAAGATTGGCTCTACGAACTAGCCCCGGGAACTGTGACTTCATGGGAGAGTATGAAGCGTGCTTTCTTGGAGAAATTCTTCCCTACTTCGAGAGTGATTCTCCTACGGAAGAAAATTAGTGGTATTCAACAGAATCATGGTGAGACATTCCCGGCTTATTATGAGCGCTTCAAGGGCCTTGTAGCTTCATGTCCTCAACATCAAATGAAGGAGGAACTTCTCCTTCAATATTTCTATGAGGGCCTCCTTCCTATCGAACGTCAAATGCTTGATGCATTAGCGGGAGGAGCATTGGTGGACAAAACACCAAGGGATGCCAAGGTTCTCATAGCCAACCGAGCGCTCAACGCTCAACAATATGAAGGAGTGGGCCAAAGGGAAGCCCCACGGCAACAAAGTGTAAATGAGGTGAGTGCTATTTCTGAAATTCAATCACAACTTGCTAATCTTACTTCTCTTGTTTCTCAGGTTGTGATTGGTCCAAAAGCACAAGAACACCAAGTCTGTGGCGTGTGCTCAATTCAAGGGCATCCATCCGACAAGTGCCCTCAACTAATCGAGAATGGTGGGTGGGAATCTGCCAATGCAATTGGTTTCCAAGGACAAAATCAAAACAACCCATACTCGAACACTTACAATGCCGGATGGAGGGACCATCCAAACTTCAAATGGAGGGAGCCACAACAAGCTGCCCAACAAGGAGGATTTAGGCCAAACCCCCCTGGTTTTTATTCCAAGCCGTATGCACCCCAACAATCCCAACAACCTTCGGCATCATCTCATTCAGGTACGTCTTTGGAAAGTTATCAAGCTATGCAATTACTAACCTCTATTTCGCAGGGGTTGCAAAATCAAAACAACCGGATAGAAAATAACGAGAAGGAGATGATGGATATGAAGAAACAAATAGGGCAGATTTCTGAGTTCCTTGGACAGATTAGAGAGCAAGGAAAGCTTCCTAGCTCAACCACAGTCAATCCAAAGGGAGGATTCGAATCCGCCAAGGCCATCACCCTAAGGGGTGGAAAAGAAGTTGGGACCGAGCCAAACAATCCCACATCTGCCCAGAAAGTAGATGAAGAGAAGACACAACCTGAGGCAGATCACCCTAACTCGGCCAAATCAGGTAATTTAAGTTCAAATTCATGTACTTCACGTCCTAATCTGCCCAATGTACCTTTTCCTCGTAGGTTCATGCAAGAAAAAAAGGAAGAAAGCGAGAAGGACATTCTTGAAACGTTCCGGAAGGTGCAAGTGAACATACCACTTCTCGATGCAATCAAACAGGTTCCAAAGTATGCTAAATTCCTCAAGGACCTATGCAATACAAAGAGAAGAAGGGCAAACAAAGAGGTAGTGAAGGTAAGCGAGAATGTGTCCGCTGTTTTGCAACGTAAACTGCCTACCAAGTGCAAAGACCCCGGTAGTTTCACGATTCCTTGTGTGATTGGACATAATCGTTTTGAACATGCCATGCTTGATTTAGGTGCATCCATAAATGTCATGCCTTATTCGATTTATGCATCTATGAATTTGGGTGAATTAAAACAAGATGGTGTAATTATACAATTGGCCGATCGTTCTAACGCGTATCCAAAAGGAGTTTTGGAAGATGTGCTTGTGCAGGTGAACCATTTAATTTTTCCGGCTGATTTCTACGTCCTAGACATGGAGGATTCAGCCCATTCTACATCTTTGCCGATTCTCCTTGGTAGGCCATTCATGAAGACGGCCCGAACGAAGATTGATGTATACAAAGGCACCTTGACAATGGAATTCGATGGGGAAGTGATTGATTTTAATATTTCTGAAACTATGAGATATCCCGTTGATGACCATTCTTGTTTTTCCATTGATGTTATCGATTCTTTGGCGCAGGTATACCTTGAAGAATTGAATGAGGACGCCCTGGAAACAACCATCACTAAGGCCATAGAGCGCAAAAATGAAGGATTTGGGCCAATGCAAGGCCACGGCAAGGAGGAGGAATTCTTTGCAATGGGTTCTAGTGAAGAAATAATTGAGGTTGTGGCAGCCCTTGAGTCATTACCACAACAATATGGTAAGGTTCCACTCTCACTTTCAAATTCAGTTTCCACTAAGATGCTACCTTCTGTTGTTCAGGCACCATCGCTTGAACTTAAGCCGTTGCCGGACCATTTGAAGTATGTGTTTTTGGGAAAAGGCGAAACATTGCCCGTCATCATTTCATCAAGTCTCACGGCAATGGAGGAGGAGAAGCTTGAGAGGGTGCTGCGAGAGCACAAAACGGCCATAGGGTGGACTTTGGCCGACATTAAAGGAATAAGCCCTACCACATGCATGCACCGTATACTTCTTGAGGAGGGGACTAAGCCATCCCGAGAGGCTCAACGCCGTCTCAACCCTCCGATGATGGAAGTGGTGAAGAAGGAAATAATCAAGCTTTTGGATTGCGGAGTGATCTACCCTATCTCCGATAGCCGTTGGGTCTCTCCAGTTCAAGTCGTTCCCAAGAAGTCCGGAGTAACTGTTATCAAGAATGATGAGAATGAGCTCGTGCCTACACGCATTCAGACTGGATGGCGAGTATGTATCGATTACCGGAAGCTAAATGCCATGACTAGGAAAGATCACTTTCCTTTGCCATTCATCGACCAGATGCTCGAAAGGTTAGCCGGTCATGCCTTTTACTGTTTTCTTGATGGATACTCTGGATATAACCAAATTGTGATAGCCCCGGATGATCAAGAGAAGACCACATTCACATGTCCCTTTGGAACATTTGCTTATCGTCGCATGCCATTTGGCTTATGCAACGCACCGGCCACTTTCCAAAGGTGTATGGTAAGTATATTTTCCGATTTTGTTGAAAAGATCATTGAGGTTTTCATGGATGATTTCAGTGTATTTGGGAGTTCATTTGATAATTGCTTGGATAATCTGACCTTAATTTTGAAACGATGTGTTGAAACTAACCTTGTCTTGAATTGGGAGAAATGTCACTTTATGGTGAAACAAGGTATAGTTTTAGGACATATTGTTTCAGAAAAAGGAATTGAAGTAGATAAATCAAAAATAGACCTTGTACGTCACTTACCCTCTCCTACTTCGGTTAGAGAGGTACGTTCGTTTCTTGGCCATGCAGGGTTCTATAGGCGTTTTATCAAGGACTTCTCCAAGATGTCCAACCCTCTTTGCCGATTGCTTCAAAAAGATGTGCCATTCAAGTTTGATGGAGAGTGTAATTCGGCATTTAACCAACTCAAGGAGAAGCTAGTCTCGGCCCCCATTATTGTACCTCCAGATTGGAGCCTTCCGTTCGAGCTCATGTGCGATGCATCCGACTATGCATTAGGAGCTGTTCTAGGACAAAGAAGAGACAAGCGGCCGCATGTCATATACTATGCCTCTCGGACTCTCAATGATGCCCAATTGAACTACTCCACGACGGAAAAAGAACTTCTAGCTGTGGTTTTTGCTTTAGATAAATTCCGTTCATATTTAATTGGTACTAAAGTAATCGTTTATTCTGATCATGCAGCTTTGAGGTACTTGCTCACGAAAAAGGAAGCAAAGCCGAGGCTTATCCGTTGGATTCTTCTTCTTCAAGAATTTGATATTGAAATCCGGGATAAGAAAGGAAGCGAGAATGTAGTGGCTGACCATTTAAGCCGAATGATCCACGAGGAGCATGAACATGCCGTACCTATCCCTGAAACTTTTCCCGATGAGCAGCTGCTTTCCATTGAGGTAAGTGAACCATGGTATGCAGATTTAGTGAATTACTTGGTGGCTAAACAAATTCCAAATGAACTAAACAAGCACCAACGTGATAAGCTTAAAAATGATGCACGTTTCTATGTTTGGGATGACCCTTATTTGTGGAAGTATTGCTCAGATCAAATTGTACGTAGATGTGTGCATGATTCTGAATTTCACTCAATTCTAAGCTTTTGTCACACATATGCATGTGGTGGTCATTTTGGCACACAACGCACTGCCCTCAAGGTTTTAGAGTGTGGTTTTTATTGGCCGACTATATTTAGGGATGCTAGAACCTTTTGTATGTCTTGTGATCGTTGCCAACGAATGGGTAACATAGGTACCAAGGACCAAATGCCGCAAACCCCTGTCTTTAATGTTGAAATTTTTGATGTTTGGGGCATTGATTTCATGGGCCCTTTCCCTCCATCTTATGGTTTCACTTATATCTTGCTAGCCGTTGATTATGTTTCTAAATGGGTGGAAGCAAAAGCCACCCGTACTAACGATTCTAAGGTGGTTGCAGATTTCGTGAAAACTAACATTTTTGCTAGGTTTGGAATGCCGAGAGTAATCATAAGTGATGGAGGGTCTCACTTTTGCAATCGGACCATTGAGGCGTTGCTAAGAAAGTACCATGTCAACCATAAGGTCTCCACACCTTACCATCCTCAAACAAATGGCCAAGCGGAGGTGTCTAACCGAGAAATCAAACAAATTTTGGAGAAGACCGTTGGACCAACAAGGAGGGATTGGAGCTTACGTTTAGATGATGCACTGTGGGCATATCGTACGGCATACAAAACACCCATTGGGATGTCACCTTTTCGGCTCGTCTGTGGTAAGCCATGTCATTTGCCCGTAGAGTTAGAGCACAAGGCACATTGGGCCGTGAAGATTTTCAACATGGACATAGATGCAGCGGGAGTTCATAGGAAGCTCCAATTGAATGAACTTGAGGAGATTCGGAATGAAGCCTATGAGAATGCCCGGATGTACAAAACCAAGACCAAAGCATTCCATGATAAAATGATTCGAACCAAGACCTTCACAGTTGGGCAGAAAGTGTTACTTTTCAACTCTCGCCTACGGTTGTTTCCTGGTAAGTTGCGTTCTAAATGGATTGGCCCGTTTGTTGTTACTAATGTTTTCCCTCATGGTGCAGTGCAAATCAAAAGTTCAAGGACGCAGCAAGAATTCAAAGTGAATGGGCATCGATTGAAGCCCTATTACGAGATGTTTGAGGAGCATGTCGTGGAGGAGGTACCCCTCCATGCCGTGGAACCTAGTCAAGCTTAAACGGAGGTACCGTCCGGCTGCAAGACGTAAAAGAAAGCGCTACTTGGGAGGCAACCCATGCATCCGAATAGAGAAGAACTTGGAAAACCCCTTTAAGAGACTTATTTTTATTCCTTTCTTTTTCTTTACTGCCTTACTTTGCTTTCTTTCTCGTATTTGTTTATTTGCTTGCTCTGTTGTGACTTTCTGCTTAAAACATTGAGGACAAGGTTTGATTTAAGTGTGGGGGGAGGGTTTAATTTGAGTGTCAAGTAATTCTTGCATCAAATTTTGCAAAATTTGATGCGAGAATTACTTGACACTCAAATTAAACCCTCGTTTGACAATTGTAGTAGAATGGATAAGTGAGGGATCGTTCTAGACCGGGGATTAGGAGGGCTTGCTAAAACCTTCTAAATTGACTTAAAAACATAAAAACTAAATTAAAATACTCTTAACAAGACTACTATGACTCAGAATGGCTTTGAAAAACTCAAATTGTCTAAAACAATCAAATTGACTCAAATAGAAGCTAGAACTTGATTTAGACGAATTTGCAATTGTTTATGACTCCAAAAGCTTAAAGATACAAAAATAAAACAAATACGAATGATTAAGACTTAACAAAATAGGGGGGGAATTGTGGTTGGACGATATTAAATTAAAAAGACAGAATATAATTAAAGGCAAAATGTAAATATGAATGTGATAAAAATATGGATGATGGAATAGCCAAGGGGTTCTTCTCCACACATGTTACACTTGCAAACAAAATTGATTCTCAGTTGGTCTTTCGATAAGTTGTGAAACTCAATGCTCCAAGTTAATTAGATCCGCTTAGATTAACTTTCAGATTTCCCTAAATTCGTTGGATTGAATGGAATACGCATTACAACCAAATTATTCTTAATCAAAGTCCCTAACTATGGAATACGCATGATAGAGACATTTAACCAAGATCATTAAGTTCAACGGAAATCATAAACATCGACGAGGCATTCGTTACTATGGAATACGCATGAAACTTATGCCAAGAATTCGTTTAACGCGATTGTTTATAAGCAACCTCTACTACTTGTGAATATAAGTTCATAACGATTAGGTGAAATTCACTTATATTCTAGCGTCATATTTATGCATGAAAATTAAGCTTGCAATCTCAATGAACATACATAAATAAGTTATCAATCAAACAGTTAAACGAATTGAATCCACAACTTATGAAATTCCAACCAAACGTAATCAATTCAAAATGCAAATATAAACATAGTTTCGAATCACCCCCTAGCTAAAGGGGGTTTAGTTCCTCATAACTTTGAAATCAAAGAAACACCTAAACATTCCAACAACTCAAACGTGAATTGTATGAACGTTTAGGCACTCTTCTCTTCCCTTCTCATACGTACAAAACAAAGAGAATTAAATTTAAACTTTGAAATCAAAGAAACACCTAAACATTCCAACAACTCAAACTTGAATTGTATGAACGTTTAAGCACTCTTTTCTTCCTCGTTGTTGTAGCACAAGGTCTAAGGTGAGCTTTGGGGATTATGTGAAGTGTTTTGGAGGGATGGGAAGTGGTTGGATAGTGGCTGCAATGAAGGAGAAAAACTGCACAGAAAATGGAAGTGTTTGTAACTGAAAATGTGTATGGAAGAGTGAATGAATTTTGAGGAGTGTTGGATGCTTATTTATAGGTGAAATGGGGGAACAAAAGAGGGAATATTGCAGCTAGGAGGGGATGAATGATTATGGGTGCATGTGTTTGGAATAATGAAGGGGGAATGTATGTAATAAAACAACTAGGAAAAGTTATGGAAAGTTGGAAATGGGAGTGGGAACTCACGGCATTGTTGGGTTGTTTATGGGAGAATAAATGTATGATAATGGCTAAATAATTAAAGGGAATGAATGGGAGTGACACTAGGTTGGTTATGCATGTGAATGCAAGGAGGAAAGCTGAAAATGCAAGGGAAGCTCACGGCACAATGTTGTTTTGCTTCTTGAAATGCATGTGAATGCATTTGAGTGTAATATGAAAAGAATGACTAATTAATGTATGTAGGGTTGATATGCATGTGAATTAGGTTGGAAAGAGGTGGAAGTGGAATGTTATGCAATGATAATGTCTTGTAAAGATGCTAATAAATAATGCATGTAGGGTTAGCTAGGTTGGCTTTGTTTGGGTGCATGTATGTTAATGGTGGTTTTGCATGTGAATTGATGGATTGTTTTTGATGGAATGGATGGTTCTTTGCATGGCTATAAGGGATAGAATAAGAGAGAATGGGCTAGGCCCTTTGTTTTATGTCCAAAGTGAAAATAAGGCCTTCAAATTCGTCCAAACTTTGGCTCCATGGATAAGCTATCCAATCCATGCCCAAAAATGCTCCAAATGGCCTCAAAATGCACTTTCTTGCTCCCTAAGCCCTTAGAACCTGAAAACACACAAAAGAAGCATAAAGAACTAAAATAACTAAAGAAACATAACGTAAATGTACGAGAACAAGCCATTTAAGTCGCATGAATATGCTCCTATCAAATACCCCCACACTTAGCTTTTGCTAGTCCTCGAGCAAAACAGAATAAAAACAAATAAACAAAACGACACTAAACACGTAAAACACAACCTAAACCTTCCAACAACCGTCTTAGGGATTTCCAATGCACATGACATGTTAAAAATCATCATTCTCACAGATTTTTAGTCATCTTCACACTTAAGTACATTCTTAATCATAGTCACCATATACTAGTTCACAATTAAGCATTTAAAACCATGTTTTGAATGTAGTAACATGCCTTAGAGAATTTGCTCAATTCCTTACAAGATATGCACTCGATTTTCACTCAGAATTTCTAACTACACACCCTAATCTAGTCATATGTGAGAAGATTGATGTAAACATGAAAACGAACACTCACATATATGTATCATAAAGAGAGCAATTTCTGGAGTTAATAAGCATGTTTAGGTATGATCTCATGAATGGAATGCTACTACTTAGAATGAGAACCAGTGATTCCATAAGCTCATATCAATTTCAAACTCCGCAAATTGAAACACATAACACTCAGGATAGAAGTTGAGGGAGGTAACGGGGCTAAGGGTAATGGTTTAACAAAGAAAGGTAGAGTACACAAACGTTCTTAAAGCAATAGTGAGCAAAGTATTGAATTAGGCACTTAGAATTCCCTTTAGAACGCAGAAGTTAACTTTGAACACCCAAGGGGAAGTCACAACACTTAGGGCCATATTCAAACTTTTTGGGCCCTTTCATCAACAATCACACTTGTGAGTCCATTCTCACTTATTTTCACTCTTTTTCTTTTCTTTTCTTTTCTTTTTTTTTTTTTTTTTTTTTTTTTTTTTTTTTTCTTTTTCCCGTGCCTCCTTTAAGACTTAGGCACATACATACACACAAAAATCCCTTCCCCCACACTTATTTTCTGCAACATATTAATAAAAAGGAATTCAATTAAGTCATGCTCACTATCCTTTAAGAACAAGGGTATAGGAAAGTCCTACTCTAGGCTAGGTAAGGGGTGATGTGGGTTAACAAAGAATAAAGGCTAAACGAGGCTCAACGGGGTTAAAACTTACAATAAATACGAAATATGGGAAGTAAGGCTATTTGGTTATGGTGGCAACTACACAACTTCATCTTGATATATGTTATGCAATTCAATGTCATGCTTTGAATGAAACGGATATAAGTTCTAGCATTTAGTTCTATCATGATACAATTGCATTCTAAGTAGTAACCAAGCAAGGAATAATGAGATCATGCAACAACTTTAGAAAACAAAGAATCACAGAAAATAACTCTCCAAAGAAGGTAATGGCTCGAGTCTCACAGGGTTGTAGCGTTTGTTTGAGTTCCTTCCTTCAAGCATGTTACAAAAACGAATTTTTCTTTTATGATTGCATGTGAAGTCATATATTATAACCATAACTAAGCATAAACCAAGAGTAAATCAAACTTTTCTCTATGTTTATAACTCTTTCTAACCGTCATGCAATTATAAACCAAATCCTTAACATTGTGTTGGAAGGTATCCTAAGACACAAACTCACAAAAACGACTCAAAACACTCTTTTTAGGCTTTTCAAAACAATTTTTCAAATTTTTATGTGCTTTTCGGAGTTATAAAACAACACACACTAAAATAGTTTTAAAACAGTGAGAAACAACATGTGAAGTGATAGGTGATAAAATCCAACGAATTTGCATCAAATATACTTAGTTACCCCCCCACACTTAAATCAAACATTGTCCTCAATGTTTTAAGCATAGATTCACACAAAGCATAAGTAAATACACAAAAAGCACTTAAACATACTAAACATGGCAAAATGTAATTAACAAAGAGAAGAGTTTAGGGACGCAAATCTGGTTATGGAGTGTAAATTCCATCTTCTCTTTGTTGATTGCAATGAGGCTTGATCTTGATGATCCACAGGCTTACTCTCGAACTGGTTTCCGCCCATCATTGATTTTCCTTTGTGCTACTGGGCTGGAGGATTCTTTTGGTCTTCCCCGAAGGTCTGAGCTTATCCCTTTTGTCTGTTTCTTTGTTCAATCTTTCCAATTCGTATTGAAAAGGGTTGGAGGATAACTCAGCCTATGTTTGTCTCCACATGCTTCAATGTATCATTTTCACTTGCCTTACTCGCTCCCCTTTGCAGAAGTGGTCCCTTCTCCGGAAGTGTATCAACCGTTGAAGATGACTACTCGAGAGCAACGCTAGGTAAGCAATCAGGAATAGATTCCAGGCAGTTGGCTCCAGATTGGAAGATTGACTCCAAGTGCCGGCTGATTGCTTCTTTTACTTTGCCATGCGAGTAAGAACAAGGACAAAGAAAAAGACAGGGAAAGAGCATGATATGAGATACTTTTGCTTTTGACCTTGATGATATGAGATACCTTTGCTTTTGAAGAAGCGGTGAATGAATCAGCACATGTATTTGTTGTGCTGTTTCCTCCTGGGTCATATGTACTCCAGGCATCTGGTATCATCTTTGGGGAAGAAGAAAGAATTGAGTCTTTCGAAAGGCTTTGCTGGGAGTGCGCCCTCAGAGGTGAGGGAGAGTTGGGCATTTTTCTTCAGGTTTGCCTTGCCATAAAAGACGAAGGTCGACATATATAGAGATAATATCAAGTGGTGGTACTGTTCTTTTACCCTTGTCGACAAATGTCTCTTCGATATCAGAACGACGCCTCTTCGATTTCTGAGCAGGCGCCCCTTCGATTTCTGAACGACGCCCCTTCTCTTTCTGAACGACACGTGGTAGTGCAGATGCGTCTCCTTTTGACAAAGCTGCACGCGTTTTTTGAAAAGTAGAGAAAGCGTCGCCGAACTTTGCGCTTGTCGGCTAAAGACGTGTAGTTGCGATGATGGCCTCCACGTGTTTTCAGCTTTGTCAGAAATCTTTTGACAAAGTTGAACGCGTTTTCTGAAAAGCCGAGAAAGCGTCGCCTAACTTACGCCGGAAATTCCGGCTCTTTGAATCGGTGGACGCGTCGCCTTGGCTTTTTATAGAGCTATCGATCACCGCGTTGATACACACTCTAAAGATTTCCCATTCTTGAACATCGTCTCCGGCCCTTTGAAATTTTAACTCCATCCACCCCTTCTCTTTGAACACTTTCGAAAATGGCAAACTCATCGAACCTTAGCTTAGATTTGAGTCTCAGCAGCGATCCGGTTGCGCCCCGTCAAGGTAATGTATGGCGCCCTTCTTTTTTATCTTCTAACGGTCTTCTTACAGGTGAAGACTCCGTGATGCAGGACGCCACAACAGCTACAATAGTAGCTAGGAACCTCCTCACTCCAAAAGATAGTAGGCTGCTGTCAGGACGGTCCAATGAGTTGGCCGTTCAAGAGTCCCTCGCACTTAGTGTTCAGTGTGCGAGCTCTGTGTCCAACATGGGCCAACGCCTGCTTGCCCGCTCCCGTCAGGTGGAATCATTGATGGCGGAGGTGGAAAGTCTTAAGCAAGAGATCCAGCAGCTTAAGTACGAGAATAGAAGTTTGCATGTGCTTGCAAATAACTATTCGTCGGGCATGAAGAGGAAGCTTGATGAGCTGCAAGAATCTGAGGGTCGAATTTACAGTGATCGTCAAAGGCTTGCGTCTTATCTCCAGAGGCACCTTTTTCCTGGGTCATCCAGCGCTTGGCCAAGTATTGAGGCCTGGAATGCTCTAGCTCCGATGCCTCCCGCTCCGATGGCTTCCGCTCCGATAGCTTCCGCTCCGATGCCTCCCGCTTCTATGCCTTCCGCTTCTGCGCCTCGTAGTGGGGCTTCACGCAAACAACCTTTGTGAAGCTCCACCTTTCTCCATGTTTAGTATCTTTCTTTTTTTTTTTCTTTTTTTTAATTCTGAATCAATCGGCTTGGAATTTATCTTTGAATGGGCGGTGATACTTGAAATGATCCGGTAATGGTTTAAATTCAAGATTGGATGCCTGAATCATTAACAACATGTTAGTATAAAAGAAAATTGAAATTGGAGGAAGTGGCTTACTTATGTGCTCCGACATGAACTCAAGGATAAACACATCTTCTTTGAACATTTCAGGAACTTTGCCCTTGGACAGATTTGATGTGAGGATTGGTCCTTGTCTTGTGTCATAAAATTCAACTTCTTTGGGTTTGTTTGCCTCAAGAACGTCCTCTTTGATGAATTCATGATATTCCCTACTTTGCACCTTTGGAAGTGCTTCCAAGATGTCTTTTTCACTTTCTTCTTCCTTGGAATTCATGAACCTGCAAGGAATAGGGATATTAGGTGAAATGGGGTTAGAATTAATTAAATTTGGAACAACCTTACTTGAATTAGATGGCGTAGGAGCAATAGGTGCCTCCGGCAAAGGTGTTTCCACCCTTGCCGTGGGTTGGGTGTATTCCTCTTCCTCAAATTGCAACTCCTCATCCACTTCTAGGCTATGTTTAGACATTTTTAGGTCAGCTCCAACCTCCATAGCACTTCCCAAAGTGATAGCATTATGGATTTCAAAATCTTCCTTCGAGTTTTCAATGGTTGAACTAGGGAGTTCGCCTTGGTCTCGAAACTGTCCTACGAACTCCGCGATCTGCCCAATTTGCTTTTCCAAGAGGTCCAACCTTTGTGGTGTCTGCATAGGCGTTGAATAGAACTCCTCATATGGCTGCCAATATTCTTCTTGTTGAGCCTCATTCTCTTGATTTTGTGAGCCCTGCACCAAACAAATCAATTCATTAAGCTTTTGATTATAATCTATTGACGAACTTGAATTTGGTTGGGCATATTGAATATGAGGTTGTGGTGGCTGCCAATATCCTTCTTCTTGAACATCTTGAGCTTCCCACCACATAGAGTTTGAATGATCACTCCAATCTGAATTGTAAGTATTGGAAAACACGTTATTCCTTGATTGAAGATCAAATATATCAACGTTTTGCATTTGGGACCGTTCCATGAGCTGTGACAAAAGAGAAGCATTATCAAGTGCCATGTTGTTCTTCTCTAGTACTTGAATTCAACAAATAAAACACAAATCAAAAACTAAAAACTGAAATACATAACAGAAACTAAAACTAAAACTAAAAACAAAACGAAAATAACAATCCAAAGGATTAGCAAAGTTGCTAATCCCCGGCAACGGCGCCAAAATTTGATGCGAGAATTATACGCACACAAATTAAACCCTCTTTTTGACAATTGTAGTATAGATATATAAGTAGGGATCGTTCTGGACCGGGGATTAGGAGGGATTGTTAATCACTTGGATTTGACTCAAAAACATAAAAACAAAGTTAAAAACGTTCACAAAGACTCAAAGGACTCAAAACAAGTTCAAAAGACTCAAAACTGCCTAAAAACACTAACTAGGCAGTTTCTGACCTTAACCCCAATGTTGGACGAATTTAGGATTATGGCTTGATTCAAACGTAAAATAACAATATAAAACACTATACTAGACTCAAAGAATGCAAAACTAAACTTTAAAACACTAAAACAAACCAAAATTCGTCCAAATTCACCAAAGTGCTCAAAACTGCCCAGAAAGTGATTTTAAGGCTGTTTTGAGTGTTTTGGGTGATGTTTGAGTCTTTTGGTTTGTTTTAGTGTTTTAAAGTTTAGTTTTGCATTCTTTGAGTCTAGTATAGTGTTTTATATTGTTATTTTACGTTTGAATCAAGCCATAATCCTAAATTCGTCCAACATTGGGGTTAAGGTCAGAAACTGCCTAGTTAGTGTTTTTAGGCAGTTTTGAGTCTTTTGAACTTGTTTTGAGTCCTTTGAGTCTTTGTGAACGTTTTTAACTTTGTTTTTATGTTTTTGAGTCAAATCCAAGTGATTAACAATCCCTCCTAATCCCCGGTCCAGAACGATGCCTACTTATATATCTATACTACAATTGTCAAAAAGAGGGTTTAATTTGTGTGCGTATAATTCTCGCATCAGGAATAGCTAAAACAGATTAAAGAAAATTACACTCAATGATAGGTTCCCTTTGCTAGGATATCAGTATTTTGTGCTACCTGTTTGCCTTGATAAAAGACATCTGTAGTTAGGTTTTTTATTTCGAGACCTCGTCTTAATACACTCAACATAGCTTCATATGGGGGATTGGTAATGTGAGCCTACTTGAAAGTTAGCAGAAAAAGGAAAATTCATATTCAGCAATTCATAATTTGCTTATCTGGAATCTGAGAATACATGGATTTATTCTATATTGTAGGAATTTTGGGATTGGGGTTGGCAGGAACTGGCTCCATTTGATCTATCAGAAATGATCCGCTACATATATTCAACAAGAAGCTCCAAAGTCTTTGTTGTTGGACATTCACAGGTCTTACATCTCTTCATCTACTTCAAACTTCATTGCCTTGCTGCTATCTTTGGTGTTAACTCAGTTTATTCATATTGTCAGGGAACAATTATGTCTTTAGCTGCTCTCACCCAGCCGGATATCGCAGAACTAGTTGAAGCTGCCGCTTTTTCTGTCCAATATCATACTTGGAGCATATCACTTCTAAATTTGCACTTAGAATGGTCAACATGCATGTTGATCAGGCACTCATTATCTGCTTCAAAGTATAGTGCATGAATGGCTATTGTAATAAAATTGATACATATGTTCATTTTTTTTCAGATGATTCTTGCTATGGGCATCCATCAACCAAACTTTAGAAGGTTTTGTTGCACACTGTCCACCTTTTTTCCGCTAATATTCTTTTTGCTCAAATGTTATGAGGTTATTAGTATTAATCTTGCTATGGCCATGTTGACTGCAACGACTTGCTAACTTCCATAACAGGTTCGACTTCATATATATACTACTTCTTCGGTTCTTCCCTCCCTCCATCTGTGTGCGTACGGGTGCATGCATGTGCTCATGCATCTATTATATGCATTGTGCAGTGTGCATGTGTGGACTTGTATCTTGATTATGAACCACACCCAACATCCGCAAAGAAACTGCATCATCTCTTCCACAGTAGGCTCTATACCGCTTGTGCTTGCATAAATATACTTTTGCCCCACACCCCCTCTCTCATTCTATATTATTTTCGTACACTGATTATTGCATTTTGTGTTGGGCGGTGATCCGTAAGGGAACCTTTTCACAATACGACTATGGCCTGTTAAAAAGTTAGGAGGGTCAGTTGAAACCCCCTGCATTTGATCTTAGCCTCATACCCGAATCATTGCCACTGTTGATGGCTTGTGGGGGAAATGATGATTTAGCGGATTTGACAGATTTCCATCACTCTCAAGGAATTGCAGTCCACTCCGGAGTTGCCTTATCTCGAGAACTATGGTCATATCGACTTCATTGTGTGCGTTAAAGCCAAAGAAGACCTCCATGACCCCGTGATTAGGTTTTTTAGGTCATGGGGGAAAATCTAGTAATTCTTAATGCGACTGCTTTCTGCAACATATAATCAATGTGTTTACGCATGTACTGCAGTAGAAGTGTTGATGTGTATATATTGTCTTTAGCATTATCAATGTAGAAAAATGTGGCCCTGTATCTTATTAGGTTTATCTTTATTGTTTGTCTATTAAGCAGACAAGGGAGAGGAGGAGATAATTTCTACTTCAAGATGGACTTCTGCAAGTGCAATGGCAACGTCGGACAGGTGGGTTCAACCGGAAACGGAGGACAGTCGCATGGATGACATATGTTCTTGGTCCACTGTTGGTACTTGTATCCTTGTACTCAACTTAAAGATTGCAAACTTGGTACTTTCGAAAAAGAAAACTTGGCTTTACTATCTTAGTTTTCTCGTTTAATTACCAGATTAAAGTTATCACTTAGTATTACGGTTTAATGGTATTCCTCTTCATTTGTAAGTGAGAGGTCATAGGTTCGATTTTCACCAAAGGCGAATTTGAATCACATTATTGCTAGCCATTGTGAGGTAAGCACATCCTTCTTTTTAGTGTAGATAATATCTTTTGTTCATAAAAAAAAAAAGAGAATTGTTATTAGTACTCCAAAAATCTCATTCTACACTCCAAACTTTCTATATTAGGAAAGAAAAATACACTTGTGAGGAGTGTAACACTTCCCAAAAAAAAAAAAAAAAACCAAATTAAAGTTAGTTGACTAATGGATCAATGGCGTAGTCAGGAATTATTTGGTGGGTTAGCTAAGCTAAAATTATTATTACGAAATCAAATTTTTGATCTTTTGTTGCCTACATGAAGTTATATGATAGTTAATTTGAAGGTAATAATTTTGTTTAATTTTTTTAGTACATCGATATTTTTACACTAAAGAGAGGGGGAGTTTGGTTAAGCCAAACAATGGGCAACCTAATTTGGTATCAAATTCGCCATCTATGAGATTTGAACCTAAGACCTCTCACTTCTGAGTGAAGAGGAACACTACCACACCGTAGTGCTGAGTGGCTTGAAGGTAATAATTTGAAGCAACAAATTTATACTATGTTTTCTAGGCTTCATGACACACCCCGACCGAGATCAGGGCGTGCTGGCCGTCACCCGAAGGTGACGTAGCCATGTGCGCGTGCGGAAGCTATGAAGATAGTAATATAAAAGTACGAATAATTAAAAACTAACTAGCATACAAAGTACTAGTGTATGTGAGACACAATTTCAGAGCAAGCCTACAGCAGTCAAGAAGGAAAAAATGCGACATATATACACCCGAAGGTGACCCTACAACCTGGAGGGGCGCAAAAACAAAAGCGTGAGTGGACAAAAACAAAGCTCTTTGAAAACTCTTTAGCAAAATACATTCTAACCCCTCGCCGTAAAACCTGTATACTTCCCAGAAAATGAACATATATACGTATGTATAGTTATGCCAATCATGCTCCATAATATGCCATTCATGCTCGAGAATATGCCACAATGGAATCTCATAATCAAATGTAAATGCTCAAGCGTAATTCACGTCAATAATATACAATCTGACAGCCGGGAGTCACCTAACGTGACCTGTACGGCTGCATATAGAGCTCCAATCTCAACTCAATAACTGAATCTGCACACGAGTCGGAACCACCTAACGTGGTCTGTACGACAAGACTGGGTGTATCATATATACGCTCTAGTGCTACGATCACGTGAAGACTGTGCGAATAATCGCGGGTCACCTACGAGTCGGAACCACCAAATGTGGTCTGTACGACAAGCCTATGCACCTATCTTGGATCCAAGCTGAGCGTGTGGTGCGGGTGAACATCACGTGAAGGACTATGCCCTGGCCCCGGGCGGAAGCACTAACACCGGGGTGCAGATTATGAGCTCTCTAAGCATCTCAAGCTATTATTGAATACAAACATGAATACCACTTACCTGGCACTTACCTGTGCGTCCACAGCACCAAATACACATATATAGACATATGCATATTTGAATATATAAATAACGTATATGCAACTAATCATGCATAACCACCAATTATATAAAAGGAGTGACATATAACAAATAAGCATTTATACTAAATTTCTGGGAATTAATATGTATATAGGTATATACGGAAAACCAAAAGCCCACTCACTGATAAGTGGAAGGGTCGTAGCCCCCCTGCCTCGAGTGTGTACGCTCGTCCTCGGAATACGAATCACCTATACCCGAAAAAGCTACGAAAACGTTAATTTAAAAGCACATAACCAACTTCTCGTAATAACTTCTCATACATTGCTCAAATTGGACAATTGAATATACCAACGTGCTCTACACAACCTCAGGATCACAACCATATTTTTAAAATAATTTTTGGACCCCGCACGCGCCCCCACGCGCCGTCCAAGGCACGGACCTACGCGCCCCCCACGCGCGGCCACGTGCCATGCACACTGACGGCGTCAGGAATATTCCGTTAAACTGACGGAATATTCCGTCAAACTTAACTGACGCCGTCACTGCCGTTAGGAATATTCCGTTAAACTTAACGGAATATTCTCTTTTCTTCTCCGGCGAGACTCCGGCGCCGGCGACGGCGCCGGAAAACTGGGAAAATTCAAACTTAGTTTTCTCCTTCGTTTTTCAACCATTTTTCACGATCTTTATACCAAAATGAAGCTTAGGACTAGTAGAATCACGATAGGCTAGTTTTAAGGCCTAAAAATCACACGATCATACCTGTCTTCAAGTTCAAAACTCGGCCAACTTTGAACAGGACCATCCCGACGTCCAAACTCGTCCAACGAAGTGCTCCGAGGTTCCTTGGGACCTCACTAAGACATCTACAAGCTTAGAAATTCCAAAAACAAGCTAGAATTATGATTGCATGAACAGTGACTAAAACGGACATGGCGATATCGACGTGAAAACATCGAAGTTCTTACCTGAAAATGGCACCACTGGACTCCTCTCAGCCTCACGAGCACGAGGGTGGTCTTGGTTTCTTGATTCGTGAAGGTTTGAGTATATTTGTGTGTGTGTCCGTAGGTTGAAGAAAGAAGAAGAAGAACTCGGGGAGAGAGAAAGAGAGACAGAGAAAAGACAGAGAAGAGACAGGGAGTGAGGGAATCCCGGGGGAGTGAGACGAGGTGTATGAGTGTGTGTGTGGTCCTACAACACCACACAACACAAAACTACACGTAGAGTAACAAATTAGGGGGGTAAAATTGTAGATTCATACGTACGTTTCGTTAGTTTCGGGACGGGATGTTACACTTCAGTCTTCCAAACTTTCAAGAATAAAATAGGGAACCATTTGTTGTATGGTCTCTTAGTATATTACTATTAAATTATAATATTGGTTAAAGTGATGCGCTTATTTAACATTTATTAGCTCTGATTTTTTTATAAAAGCAACTTTAAGATACAATTTTTATTTGTTAAGTGGAATATGACAATTTAAAATTACAAAATAGCCTAAAAAATTAACATTATTAAGCTTAAGAGTCAAAACTCTACGTATGCTATAACCTAAGGGAGCCTTGTACTTGGCTCTGCCAGTGTAACGGGTGGGCGAATTCTATAAATGAATTAACTTGGGTCCTCAGTTCACTACATGACTGATTCACAAAATTTTATATTTATATTTAAAATTGTTCATATTATAAATCACACTTAATAAAATTATGTGAATAGAAAATTTCTCCTCAATTTTGAGCAGCCAAGTCTCTCTCTTCTAATAATTGATGGATGTTAGGCTTGCAGTACATCAACGGTTAGAATTTGTCCCAATAGGATCATCTCTAGATCCTTTTGGTGAGGATTCTGGGGATCCATGAATCGTGTTCGTTCATCATACATCGTGTGATCAGTTTTTGTCAAGTACTGTTTATGTTTATTTTTAAATAAAAATATTTAAAATAATTTTTGATCGCACAATGTACGATGAACAAATATGATTTATGGATCCTCAAGATCCTCACAAAGAGGATCCAGCGATAATTCGGACTTGAATTTGTCAACACTATTGTGCTAGCACAAATTATTTCCTGCATTATTGACTTTTCGAACTCATCACCTTTCATCGCCTAAAATTTTATTTATATTCAGGTTGTACTTATGGTTCAGGTTCATGAATGCGATTGATTTTCTATAACACTTTCTATGTGCACACAGTAGCTAGCTACAAAATGCCACGTGGATGAATTACTACGCTTTGCAGAATTTGACATTGTAACAGAAACAAAATACACGACTTTTCAAAACACTACTTCCTGTCTTGTGTTTGAGAAACGCTAAGAAGATTCTTTCAAAGTAGGACTTTCTGTGGACTTTCCGCCACCTTATCTTTTTGGCACAATGTTTTATAATGTTGGCACGGGAATTGTGCCAACATGTTGATGGAGCATTCATAGAGAGTCTCACTTTTGAGAGAGTCTCCTTTGCATTTCTCTCTTGGAGAGTTATCCCCAACTAACAAGAATGCTAGGGTTCGTCGTGTTTGGATGATTATCTCATTTGTCGTACGACAAATGCTAGAGTTACTCAGATTTGGATGATTATCACCTCATTATGCTTGAGATTTGTCATACGACGAATGCTAGGGTTACTCAACATGTATAGTTGTAATTGTATACTATTTATCTAGATCTTGTTAAGAATGAATTTTATGCAAGGCGCAGCGGATAGAACCAAAGTTTATAGGGTTATCAGGCTTCTCCAGCACTAGGAGATAGTGGAACTGATGCAGGGTGCAGTGGACAGAAAAAAAAAAAACTAGTAGATAGGGTCCATTATCTCTTAGTGCGAGGAGAGACCTGAAAACCCCAAAGTCCCGTTTCTAGTACTAGCCTACAACGTAGACAACTAGAAGAACAAAGCAGCAACTCTTACATAAGAGAAAGGCACATAAAAACGAGTTTACAACTCAAATATCAATATGATAATTCAAACAGCTTCGCCCCCTTTTCTTGACAAATACAAGTATTTATAGGCTTACAACTTTAAGTGAAAAATATGAAAAGACATTAAAAATAAAGGCTTACAATATAACTCCTAAAAAACTAATTGATTTCATAAAATGTCATTAACCTAGGAATTCCATAAGCCACAAATTTAAAGCTAGATACATGCATTATAACTCTAAAAATGTATGTATTATATTATAAAACTTAAATCCCGGCTGCTAGTAATTTTATGCAATAAAGCCTTTAGTCCTTGGCCTGCATCATTCTCGTTTGGAGAGAATTCGTCCCCGAATTCGGATCACCATCTGATTTGGAGCGATAAAATTGAACTCTACTGGTCCAAACAAATAGATATTTGGAGCATTTACTATTGACTATTGAAGTGTGAAAAGCACCCTTAATAGCATACCTCGCAACCTTGACATTCTCTTTCATTTGATTTATAATGTCAACCAAAACTTTGGAAATTCTGAAGTAGAAGACATCAACCCCAATTAGATCAACATATCCAGAAGTTTCCAATGAACTCATTAAATCATGAAACTCTAACTTTACAAATTCTTTGTAATTAGCATTTTTAATAATTAGACAAAATTCCATATCAACATTTTGTTGAACCACACAAGAACTTTGACAACAAACGTGATAAGTGCCATATGGAGAACGATCAAACTAAGGAGGAAGATCAATCACCTGAATTATTTTCACAACATATTGGACATGAACTATCCAAGCAATGATCAAATATTGGAGGAAGGTCCAGATTAAGATCTTCATCTAATGGCATCTGCGACATGCTGAATATAGCGTCACACTTGGATCGAGTTGACGCTCTGATACCAACTAATGCAGGGCGCTGTGGATAGAAACGAAATAAATTGATAGGTAGGGTCCACTATCTCCTAGTGTGAGGAGAGGCCTGAAAACCCTATAAACTTTGGTTTTAGTACCAGCCTACAACATAAACACTAGAAAGAACAAAGCAGCAGACTCTTACACAAGAGAAAAGCACATAAAAATGAGTTTACAACTCAAATATCAATATGATAATTCAAACAGCTTCTCCCCCTTTTCTTGACAAATACAAGTATTTATAGGCTTATAACTTAAAGTGAAAAATATGAAAAGACAAAAAAATAAAAATAATAAAGGCTTACAACATAACTCCTAGAAAACTAATTGATTTTATAAAATGTCATTAACCTATGAATTCTATAAGCCACAAATTTAAAGCTAGATACATGCATTATAACTCTAAAATGAATGTATTATATTATAAAACTTAAATCCCAGCTACTAGTAATTTTATTTAATAAAGCCCTTAGTCCTTGGGCTGCATCAGAATCTCACATTATGGGAGGAAAGACATTGCATGGGCATATACATAAGTTGGCTAACCCCTATATTATCAATTGGAGACCCCAACATTTTAATGGTGTCAGAGTAGGTTGCCTTACGTATGAAACCTAATGGCCACACGTGCTCCATGTCACCTCACTTGTGTTGTTCATGTGTTTGGTTTGAAAATTCTCCACACATGAGAGAGCATGTTGAAAATGAATTCTACACTAATGAGATGAGGGACCTTAGTCCTTATATGTGCTTATAAGTAATATGGTTTTCTATTTAAATTTTCAATTCATTTTATGGTAGAATCTCAACTTTATTTTGATCTATGTCACTAAATATGTATTTGTATGTCTTATGTGTGTTCATATAAAACAATTTTTAGAAATAATATTGAACTTTAAAATGGTTAAGAAACGACAAAGTTACGAAGCTTTGAAACTTGCCCAAAGTTTCGGCCAAAATTCCAGTTTCCGGTATGAGCTCCGGCGGCTTGGGTCGGCTCGGCTTAGCTCCGACGACTCGGGTCGGGTCGTCTGAGTCATCTATTTACTTCTCGGTCAACGTTGATCATTGACCGTTGACTTGTCAACGTTGACTTTTTTTGGGTTTCGGCCGGGACCCCTCCTAGACTAATTTCAACGTCTTGATTCCAAATCCGTGCTCCATTTTCCCAAATTCGATCATGTAGTAGAGTTTAAATAATTGGTCCTTTTATATACTTAGGTGCGTTTGTTAGTGGCAACCTCATCCTCTCTAGTTTGAACGGCTCTTCAACGACAGAGTATTTGTAAGTGGACCCCTTTCAAAATGCATGTTTTTATTACTAGAAATGCATACACGAAAAGCATAATTTTATGACTACATTTTATGAAACGTTTATGAGTTATTGGATTTACACTTTATGGAATATCATGCATTATCAAATTTACGCTTACTGAGATATTTATGAACATTAATTTATGATATGATGTTTGAGCTATTGAGCTCCGATGGTATATATTTTGGAAAGATTATGTTCATGATTTTCTATGCTTACTTGCAAGAGATTCATACAATATGCCTTCGGGAGGATGATATATGTGCCTTCGGGCGGGCGATGGATGTGCCTTCGAGCGATTATGATATCACTACTAAGGACACTATATATGATATATGTTTTATGAAGGTTTTTATGGCATGCTAGTTTTTTTGGAAAACCTATTACACATTATGCTATATGAGTTTTCTAAAACTGGGGGTAGTACTTTTGATGAGTATTTGATTTATTATTACTTATATATACACTTGGTCTACTAATGTTTTGTTTTGCAGTCCCTTCAAGACCTAGGAACGAGGCATACGATCCGAGCTACGAGCATTCCCATATCAGAGAATTTGTGTCCTCTTCTCTACGTAGGACACCTCTTATAATCACACTTTCTAATATTCCTTCCACTTGTATTTCGAATTAGTAATATGCTTTGAACATGTTTATGCATTATCACTTTTTACATGTTGGCAGTTGAATATTCTCCTTTGGTTTAGTGACCTGTACCTTATTACTATTATTTTATTAAGATTTGTATTTTGATATTACATTGCGTGGCTATACGCAAAAATTATATACATGTTTTATATGTTGTCGGCATATGCATTAATGAAAGGGCTTGCATCACCCTCGGGTGTCAGCCGGCACGTGGTCACTCTGTTGTTCTTCGGACACCAATATCAAGGCGTGTCATTCAGGGACCATTTATGCTAAAGCCTTTTTCTATCTAACGCCGAGAGACACCACCACCACCTTAACCATTCTCCATCATCAATCCCCACTCCCAACCTTTAATTCATGCATCGCCATACCCTGATGAGTCAGTAAGGCCGTTGCATGTGTGTTCTGGGATGGGGAAATTTCCTAACTCGAGAGCTCCGAGAGTTTCAAGTTTCCAAAGCTGAAACCCAGGTGTGATTTTGTCCTAATCCTTTTGTAGATGTGTTTTATTTTTCCTTGGGACAAAACTTACGGTAATTTTTAATTCGAAAACAAAGGATTTAACCCCTGCATTATTCTGTGCATTTCTCCAGTTTTTGGTGGCCTTCTTTGAGCAAACTCCAATAAGTTTGTAACTGGTGGTGCACGAACTCCTCTAAAAATAGTGCACGAACTCCTCTAAAAACAGTCTTAGGTAACTAATTACCTTCTTGCATGTGAGTTTTTGGTTGAAAATTACTAGGAACTAACATGCATGCCCTCTGCCTATCGTTTCCAGAATCTTGCGAACTATGCATGCCCTTTGCCTAAACCCCTTTCATTGTCCTAAAAAGGTTTTAGGTATGCTTTTGGTCATTTTCGGGACATAACTCTACTAGTTTTGGCTATAAAATCGTTGAAATCGAGCTTAGGAGAGCCTGATCGTGTTTTGGGTTTTCTTTGTAGTTTCTAGCAAAGATCCACCAATTGACGACGGTCACCTTTACCTTTAATGGTAAGAGCTAAGATTCCTTTAGACTTAATGGAATCTACTAAAGGAGAGGGTATATTCTGTTAACTTGCTTAAACCCTTACCGCACCGGCATGTGGCACTAGCGACGATGAGCGTGACCCATACTTGCCAAACCACTACGGCGAGTACTGCTATGCGTTTGCTGGTGACGACACAACACAGTGGCGAGTGGCACCATAACGCCGACGGTGCATACAGGACCCATAACCTATCTATAGGTTTTTTTGTGTTCTGAATCGAGTGACATCCTCCGTTTGTGCAAATTCATTGCCTAAATGGTAGTTTTGGATAATTTTCCATAAAGTGTAAATTAATGCTTAAGCTTTATATTATAATCATAGGTGTTATTTAGGATAAAGTGAGTATAAGCAAGAAGCTTATTGACGAGGGATGCTTTGCTTACATGTGAGTGGACCCCTTCGAAAACTTAAATGTTTTTACGATATATATGTTTAACTTGATGCATATGATTACTGTTAGTCTTTGACGAGGCTTATAGCTTATCTTAACTTAGAAGATATCTTGGGACCATTGGTGATTTATTTTCACCACATGGTTATCATACATATCAGATAGCTAGCTACGGTCGTAAGATTTATTGCAGTCACATTTTCTATTCCAATAGAGGCTAGAATTTGCTAGTAGATGGTAGATATTAATCAGGTAGATGCCATTTCACCTGCTTACTATACATTACATTATTTGTGAATGATTTACTTTCCTTGATATGACGAGCAAGATTGAGTTGATCTTGACTACTATTATTAAAGTACTATCATGTATGTAGTTTTTACTATATATGCGATTTCAAAATGGGGGTTATTATATTCGAATGATTTTGACGAGATAAAGCTGGTCTATTCACGTTTTGTTTTGCCGACCCCTTTTGGACGTAACGAGAATAAGGAGAATACTGGTGGTGATGAGTGGGCTTGGCAGTGAGGCTTTCATCTTCTGGACTTAGGGTGATTGTTCTTTTACTGCAATTTTATCTTTATTGTAATAATTGCATGACCGCACTTTTGATTATGCACAATACTACACTTTTATGTGGTTACTGTTGCGTGAAACTTCTAGCTGCTTTGTTTTGATGTTATAATAACATGATTAAATCCTAAGGTTTTGTGTCCCTATGTCGGGAGGTTGATAAGTGAACTTTGTAGTAGCTTTGGATTTATTATTAATGAACGTTTTGGTTCAAATTCTTGCACATAATAAATATCTTACTATGACTTATGTTATTTAGTTGGCTTGTGATGCTATTCTCCGATGGGGCCATTTAATCAATTTGGTGATGGCTAGCACATCTCGGCCTTGTAACTTCTGTTATTGGGGTCGGGGGTATGTCATTTTTGTCTATCTGTTGTAATTGCTATTAGGTAGTTGGGTCATTTTTCTGCACCTCAACTGCTCTAACTAGGGTAAATGACTTCTTATTTTACTGTTTTAGAACTTGTACAGTGCATCATTGGGATGTGCCTTGGTTTGACTTGAACTCTTTGACTCCTCATCCTAGGATGCAAAATCATGTTCTTTTGATATTTGATTGAAATCACTGCTCAATTCTTCACTAGCTAGGGTTGGCCCAGGATCCCGTTATGGGAAGTTGGGTCGCTAATGACCAGGAAGGTCTACAAAGAGACAATTGAATGAGTGCTTATGTCGAGTACGATAGTGTCGATGATAGTTGAGGTGTAATCGTTAAATGTGGTAAAGATCTCTAGTCAAAATGCTCAAACTCCAGGTGCTCAAAATTATTGATGACCCCCATAGATTTAGTTAACCTTTTTAGTGGCTTCACATTTCTTCAGTGTCTTGCTTGGGCTGCGTAGTTGTCTTGTCTAAGTACTATCACAGTTTCCCTCTTTCACGAGCTTCTCGTGTAATCCTTCTATTTGAAGCAATTCTCCATTGTGTGATCTGAAGCTCAGTGGAATGCACAATATTTTGATTAATCTAGTTTGGAAGTGTCTTCTTTAGACAATGGTGGTAGCTTGAACCCTGGTTCATTTTTTAAGTCGTAGAGGATCTGGTTGATTAGGATTGAGAACTTCGTATAAGTCTTGGGCGTCAGACCCCTTTTTGTAAGGGAGCAGTCCCTATATTTGGATCCTAGCTTGCACTTGTTGCTGGAATTCTTTTCATCCACCATTTTCTGGCTACTTTCGGCTTCTTCTAAGTCTACTCGAGTGCTTTGTGGGCTTGTCGGGCTTCGTCCCAGAGTGCATACTTCTCTGTCAAAGAAAATGAGTCTACCATGGTTAAGTCCTCTCCCATGATCAATTCTCTAAACAGTGGGTGGTCTAACTAGGAGCCCATTTCTGTAGGCTGCACTGGCTATCGTGTCGTCAAAACCAATAATCTTGACCTTTTCCACATTGAACCTCTTCACGTATTTACGAAAGGTTTCCTCCGGATCCTTCTTGATATAAAACAAGTGGTTAGACTTCTTCTTGATCGAGCAGTAAGACGAATATTCCGTAGTGAAAACCAAATATATTTATTTGAAACTCCAAATGGGCCATGGCAACAGGGTGTAGAACCAGTCTTGCGGTTCGCCTTGCAGGGTGGTACCTGTGGGACCATGATTTTCTAGGACTGGAGTAAGGCTGATATGAATGCAATTACCTTAGAAGTTTGGTCATGGACTCACCAGCTTTGGGCAAAGCTGTATCAAACAAAGCAGCGGTGCCACCGTTATCCTGTTCCAAGGCAATAGGTGGAGTCCTAGCAACTTTGCTGGATGATCATGCTAGTTCCGCAAAGCACGTGATCTGATTTGGATATGGACACAATCAAATCCTTTAAGTCTTAGAGTTCCAACAATCTAGGAATTGGCGTGCGCCGTAAGTAATCATAACTCATAAGGGGGTGCAATATCTACTTCTAGATATCCTCTATGATTTTCCCGGCTTAGAACGAGCTTTCTATCCTAAAAAGGTTCTTTCTCCCCAAGGTATAAATCACCTAACTAGGGTTCATATATGGTAACACAATCTAAACACTTGAATTTTCTTGCCTTGTGAGACCCGAAATTATTAAAGTGCTTAGAAAATGTTGTTATGAAGTGTGGAGTGTTTGCAAATTTTATGATTTATGATTCATTTGAATGGGTGATAATTTTACTTGAGTTTAACGATTATTTTGAGGTGAAAAAAATGAAAGTGGATGAGAATACGAGCTTGTGGCATCTTTCTTATTAATTTTTGGAGCTCGAACAAATCTTCAATTTCAAGCTTGTTCTTGCACAATTGGGTTTTATGACTAATTAAGCTCAAATATGTGATTTCAAGCTTGTTCTTACATGATTTGAGGGCTTTGAAGCCTATTTGATGATTGAAGAATGATTTTCGAGACATTAAGGTAAAGATTTACGTATGATCAGATTGCTAAGATTTTGTACAAGTTTCATATGAATGAGATTTTAGAGAAATATGATGTTTGATTCAAAATACATCAAATTTGGACCTTAAAAGACTTTTATATGGAAGAAATAAGTTGTACTATTGATGGATTGTGTTTTGGCTTGAAAATATATGTTGAATTTCTTGAAAAACAAACCTAGAAGCCGTTAGTTTCTTACTAGGGATTGAACTGTGAAAACAATTTTAGTTTTGGAGCAATTGTGTAATATACTAAAAGTTCAAGGGTTAAAGTGCAATTATCAAAAGTTCAGAAACCTATTTGAAATGTTAAAAAGTTTAATGACAGAATTATTATTTTGATTAAGTGAAGGTCCCTATTGGATATAGTTGTGGGGAATAAAGTTTAGTTACTATATATGGACATATTTTAATTGTTGGATTAGGGACTCCAATTACTCGCTACACTAGCATTTAACCGAGGTGTTGGTGAGGAATATTGCTTGCTTGGCTTGGAGACCAGGTAGGGGGATCCTCACTTACCCTAGGTATGGAATTTTGTGAAGGCTGCATAGATTTAGTTGTGATAGAACCATGAGGAAAATGGTTTTGTTTTATATCATGCTATGCATGTTGTTTTTACGCTACAAACTAAATTGATGACTTGGGAGTCAAGGAGGAATGACGACCACCTTGGGTTTCAATCCCCTAAACCTTAGGAGGGGGTACTACGAAGGGATTAGTACCGCTACCTTTCCAGGGGAGGTATTTGCATATCTAAAGGTATGGCATTAAAGGACACTCTTGATGCACCTTACCATAAGTTTATTCGTTTGGAGTTGGTCAAGTTAAAGAAGTAGTTGGTCATTGGACAAGTCATCAAACATGTAACGATTTATTGGGATCCCTATTTTATTTTTGAAGAAAATTGTGTGAGCATACAATCTATTTTCAAAATTGAGCAAAAGATTTTGTCTTGCATCCTTTCCTTATAAGATATAAATTGTCATATACTGTTTTCAAACCTAGCTAGGGTGGATTCCCTGAGGCGGAGCAATGAATGTTTGTGATGTTCAACCCTACTTTGTTACAGAACTGGTGCACCTACAAATAGATAATCTGGACTAAAGTCAGGACAATCATTGTTTGTTACTTGTTAATTGCTTAGTCATTGATTGATTTTTTTCACAAGTTTTGGTCTGTACATATTTCTTATTCCTTTACCATCTTAAAGGGATCTTTTGTAGCCAAACTCAGCGCTGTGTATTTTCCTAATCGTATTAAAGAGTTGGTTTAGTATGTTAATTACCCTAAAGTCTTTGGTTTTGTTGGAAGTTATGAACTTCGTTTTTGATGTAAAAATGTTATTTAAATCCCGTTGCCCTTTTATTCTTTGATTTACCAAAATGATCTTGGCTTCTGTACTGCTTAAAAATAAAAATTTTATTTTATTCCTCTCAAGTAGCCTTACGTTTTATTGGTAATGTAGTGTCATAGTGTTGGGTTTTAATACTATGACATTGTGTTATTAATATGGCGTGACACTGTGACGTGCTTGTTTTTGGGGTGTGATACAAAATTGTATCAGAGCAACGGTTGATCCATTTCGAAAGAGTTTTGTTGTTCTTTATTTTAAATTGTTTTGGTTCTAAAAATAGTTTTCAATTCCCCTATCAATTTATTTTTCGGATTAACTTTGACTTATTTTAAAAGGCTTTGCCTTGTCCTTTGAGTTCAAATTTCCACTTCCTCAGTTGTCGAGTCAAATCTGAAATGAGTTGTGGATTCAATCTCTCTCATTTTAGTTCCTACTCTTTTGGCAAGATGCCTAGTTCTTTGACTAGTCCAAAAGAAAATAGAGTACTGTAAGATGCACAACAAATAGCTGAAATGTTTAAGGCCTTTCAAGCATCAACGAATACTTATATGCGCACTAAGGAGGAACGTGCACATGATTGAGAGATGTCTTATCTTGATCGTTTTATCAAAAATAAGTCGCTCATGTTTTGGGGAACGCCTAATGCAGAAAAAGCTAAGAGTTTGTTGTAACATATTAAGAAGAAGATGAGAACTCTTCATGTACCACCAAAACTTCAAATTAACCTTGTTTCACATGTCTTCAAAGGTGAAGCAAATTTATGGTGGGTATTGTATGCACTCAGTATAATGTTGAAGATATGAATTTTGATGATTTTGAGCAACCTTTTCTCAAAGGTTACTTCCTTGATGCAATGAAGCATACTAAGATTCAAGAATTTCTCTATATTAAGGGAATATGACTGTGGCTGAGTATGTTGCCAAATCTATTGGGTTGACTGAGTACTCTGATGGTATTGCTAATGATAAGAAGAATATGACAATCAAGAACAAGTACCTTATGCCAAGAATTGATGAGTTGTTTGATCAATTATATGAAGCGAGTACTTTTCAAAAATTGATTTACGACCTAGCTATCATCAATTATGAGTACTAAAAGAGGATGTACCAAAGACTACTTTTTGCACTCGTTATGGACACTTTCAGTTTGTAGTTATGCCATTTAGTTTAACTAATGCACCAGCTGCATTTATGGATCTCATGAATCCAGTATACCAACCGTATTTGGATAAGTTCGTTATCGTTTTCTATTAATGATATCCTTATTTATTCTAAGACTGGGGAAGACCATGAAATGCATCTCCATATAGTCTTACCGACTTTAATGGACAATGAATTGTATTCTAAGAAGTTGAAGTGTGATATCTGGCTAATGATAGAAGCATATTTAGGCAACTTAGTTGGCTTGTTCTTGTGCATTTACGTTGTTATTTCTTAGTTCTTTAAGTCTTTTAAGTTATTTTCGTATGTTTTCAGGTTCTAAGGGCTAAAGGAGCAAATAAGTGCATTTTGGAGCCTTTTGGAGCACTTTTGGGCTAAGGATGGATAGCTTATGCTTGGAGCCAAAGTGTTGGACGAAATTGAAGGCCTTGAATGCACTTTAGGACATAAAACAAAGGGCCTAGCCCATTCATACACAGCCTTGCCGTGCACATCCCCTTGCATTTCCAGCTTTCCCACTTCATCATTCAACCACATGCTCTCCCATTCATTCACTCTTTAATCATTCCATTCATGCACCCTTTAATCATTCACTCCCTAGCTGTTTTTCCATTCATTAACTCCCATTATTTCAGCCACCATGACATTATTCATTCATCACCCACATGCACTCTTAATCATTCAGCCATTCACCCCTTTCTCCACACCTTGCCGTGCACATTCACCCCTAATTCCAGCCATTCCACTTCATCATTGCAGCCACCATTCACCCTAGCTGTCACTCACATGCATTTCCTTCATTATTTCAGCCACATGCACCCATAATCATTCACTTCCCTAGCCGTGACATGCATTCATCATTCAGCAACTTTTCCTAGTTGTTTTTCACATGCATTCCCTTCATTATTTCAGCCACATGCACCCATAATCATAGAGCCACATGCAATCTTAATCATTCAGCCACATATTCTCCCATTCTCCCTATAAAACCATGATTCCCTCACCAACAAGAGGAACTTCCCTTTGAGCCGTGCATCACACATCCATTCCAGCCTTAAACCTATCATTCTACATCATCCATAATCCCCAAAACTCACCATAATCCCTTGTGCCGCAACAAAGAGGAGGAGAAGAGGCCTAAACGTTCATACAATTCAAGTTTGAGTTGTTGGAACTTTTAGGTGTTTCCTTTCCTCGATACCAATGGTTAAATTTACTTATCTTTGTCTTGTACGTATGAGGAACTAAACCCCCCCTTGGCTAGGGGGGATTCGAAATACATGTTTATGCTTGCGATATGATTTGATTACTTCTAATTGTGTTTCATAAGTTGTGAATTCAATTTACTTATCTACGTGAATTACATTGATTTGTGTGTGTTGGTTGAGAGTGCACGCTTAATTATCATGCATAAATTGGATGCTAGGATATAAGGAAATTTCACCTAATCGTTATGGAATTATATTCACAAGTAGTAAAGGTTGATGATCTCAATCGCGTTAAGTAAATTCTTGGCATAAGTTTCATGCAATCATAGTAACAAGTGCTTCGTCAATGCTTATGGTTTTCATAGAACTTAATGATTCTTGCTTGTATCTCTATTATGCAATCATGTAGGGGACTTGTGGGGAATGTTTTGGGTTGTCGTATGCAATCATCCAATTCAATAACGTTAGGAAAATCTGAGGGTTAATTAGTGCAATTCACGGTTAATCTAGGGCGTTGAGAATTAATGGTTTATTGAAAAGCAATTGGAAATCGTTTTATATGCAAGTATAACATGTGTGGAGATGAACCCCTTAGCTAGCTTCCCATCCATTAAATTCCATCAAATTCATACTTACATTCTGTTTTAAATTGCAATCTGTGCATTTAGTTTAATTTCGTCCAAAACTCAATCCCCCTTTACTTTATTGTCCAATTTAGTTAGAAAGTGTCTTAGTTTGTGTTTCTAAGTGTCTTGAATCAATTTATTTCCCAAATTCGTCCAAAGTAGTCAAAGTGCTCAAAACTGCCCAGAAAGTGTTTTTAAGGCAGTTTTGAGTGTTTTGGGTGCTGTTTGAGTCTTTTGGTTTGTTTTAGTGTTTTAAGTGTTTAGTTTTGCATTCTTTGAGTCTAGTTTAGTGTTTTAAACTTTATTTTACGTTTTCGAGTCAGTTTCCAAGTGATTTTGCAATCCCTCCTAATCCCCGGTTAAGAACGATCCCTACTTACATACTTACTACAATTGTCAAAAAGAGGGTTAATTTGTGCGCTTATAAATCTCGCATCAACTAACACAAGTGAAATTCCTTGGACATGTGATATCTAGTGATGGAATTTGTGTGGATCCAAGTAGGATAGAAACAGTATTGAATTGGGAGCAACCTAAGAGTATTTTGGCGATACATAGTTTTCTTGGCTTAGGTGGCTATTATAGGAGATTTGTTCGAGATTCTCAAAGATAGTGGCACCACTAACCTGACTCACAAGAAAAGGAGTAAGGTTTAAATGGGACGATAAGAATGAATTATCATTTAAGGAATTGAAAACAAGACTTACCACAACACTGATATTAGTACTGCCTAATAACCAGGATCCATTTAAGAAATACACTGATGCATTGGGACAACTGCCTAATAACCAGGATCCATTTAAGAAATACACTGATGCATTGGGACAAGGACTTGAATGTGTGCTAATGCAAAATGGAAGAGTTATAACTTATGCATCAAAGTAGTTAAAGACTTATGAGAGGAATTATCCAATACATGACTTGGAGCCGGCTGCTGTAGTACATGCACTGAAGATTTGGAGATGTTTTCTGTACAACAATAAGTTCACCGTTTATTCATATCACAAAAGTCTTAAGTATATATTTACTCTACGTGATTTGAATTTGAGGCAAAGAAGGTGGATGAAGTACATAAAGGATTATGATTTTGAATAATCCTATCATCCTGAAAAAGCAAATGTATATGCTAATGTTTTAAGTATAAGGACTAGGAGCTCTTTATCCTGTTAGATGTTGGCGGATAAAGAGGTTTGATAGAATACAAGATTATGATCTAAAGGTGCAACATGACGAAATAAGTGTTTATTTGGCTAATGTTAGTTTAGCACCTCAATTGGATCAATATATAGTGCAAAAACAACAGGAAGATCTTGAACTACAAGAAATAAGGTAAAAGATAGTTTTAGGAGAAGCACTTAATGAATGGAAGCTTCATGAAAATGATAGCTTGAGGTACAAAGTCCAAATGGTTGTACTTGAAAATGAAGAAGTCTGGAAGAAAATTTTATATGAAGTACACAGAACACAGTTTGCTATTGCATCCAGGAAGTACTAAAATGTACAAGGATTTGAAAATGTGATATTGGTGGAAAGGTATGAAGCCTAATGTTGCTATTTATGTTAGCCGATGTGTAGTGTGCTAACAAGTAAAGGCATAACACCACAAGCCGTTTGAAATGCTACAATCACTACTGATCCCATAATGAAAATGGGACAACATCATGATGGACTTTATTACTAGCTTACCAAGATTGAAGAAAGAGCATAATGGTATTTGGGTGATAGTTGATAGACTTACTAAGGTAGCTCACTTTCTGCCTGTGAAGATGGATTCGTCTATCAATTATTTTGCTGAATTGTATATTGAATAGATTGTTCGATCACACAAAATTCTAGAGACAATAATCTCAAATCCAGATCTAAGATTCACATCACAACTTTGGAATAAGTTACAAGATGAGCTTGGAACTAACCTTGATTTCAGTACAGCTTATCATCCATAGACAGACGGATAGTCAGAGCGAGTAATTCAACTATTGGAGGATATGCTTCGTACATGCATGATTTTGGCGGGAAAAGGCAGATTAGTGAAGTTAGCACCCAGATACATAGGTCTGTTCAAGATTAGCAACCAGATTCATAGGTCCATTCAAGATTAGTGAACGCATTGGGTTGAATGGGAAGTTAGCACCCAGATACATAGGTCCGTTCAAGATTAGTGAACGCATTGGACCTATTGCTTATACATTGGATTTGCCATCAGAGTTGTCGTACATACACAATGTGTCTCATGTTTCTCAATTAAGAAAGAGTGCACCCGATATCCAACAAATCATCCCTTTGAATAATCTGCCAATGGAGCATAATGTGTCCTATGAAGAAAGACCGATTTGTATGCTTGATCGGGAAATGAAAAAGCTTAGGAACCGAGAAGTGCCTTATGTGAAGGTTAAATGGCAATATCATGGAACTAAATAAGCCACATGGGAATTGGAGTTCGAAATGAAAAAAAATATCCCTATCTTTTTAATATAGCATTTTAAATTTCAAGGATGAAATTTGTTTTAAGGAGGGTGGAATGTGAGACCCAGAATTTTTAAAGTTAGGAAGTGTTGTTATGAATTGTTGGGTGCCCACGAATTTTACGATTTACGGTTCATTTTAAATGGGTGATAATTTTACTTGAGTTCAAAGATTATTTTGAGGTGAAAAGATTAAAGTGGACGAGATTACGAGCTCATGGCATCTTTCGGATTAATTTTCAAAGCTCAAATAAACATATACTGGAACTTTAAATTGACGGATTGGAGAACATCATGTGGCAACCAAAGAATGGCTGGCTAGAACACATGGAAGCAAAGAATGGCTGGTTTTTACACATGGCAGCAACCACTAATTCTAGCAAAAGGCACGCTGGTCATCATCTAATTTCACCATCCTATTACATGGTAAGTTGGGATTGGACCAAAAGAAAAAGGAATAGAAAAATGGAAGAAAGATCAAATTTGCTTCTTACTTTGACACTGACAAGAAAGATCAAATTTGCTTCTTACTTTGACACTGACAAGTTGCCATTGGACATTAGAAATTGAAGAGGTGAGGCAACGTTAAACGAAAACAGAACAAGGAAAAATTCATCTTTCGAAATTCATAACTTTTACTGGAATCCGATTGAGGAATGGTTTTCCCCAACGTGCTTAGTGAATCGAACTCAACGATTTAAGGTAAATTTTGAGGATTATTATATAGATTTGAATAATTCTTTCAGATTGGGTTTATGACTAATTAGGCTCAAATCTTCAATTTCAAGCTTGTCCTTGCACAATTTGAGGGTTTTAAAGTCTATTTGATGACTTGAGAATGATTTTTGAGACATTAAGGTAAAGATTTGCATATGCTCAGATTGCTGGGATTTTGTACAAGTTTTCATATGAATGAGATTTAGAGAAATATGATGTTTCATTCGAAATACATCGAATTCAGACTTTAAAGGACGTTTTTATGGAAGAAATGAGTTGTACTATTGATGGATTGTGTTTTGGCTTGAAAATATATGTTGAATTTATGGGAAAATAGACCTAGAAGCCGCTAGTTTCACACCAAGGACTAAACTATGACAACAATTTTAGTTTTGGGGCAAGTGTGTAATTTATAAGTTCAAGGGCCAAAGTGCAATTATCAAAAGTTTGGGGACTAGTACTGCTACCTTTCAAGGAAAGGTACTAGCATATCTAAGGGTAGGGCATTAAAGGACACTATTGCTACACCTTACCATAAGTATATTCATTCATAGTTGGTCCAGGTAAGCGAATAGTTGGTCATTAGACCGGTCATCAGACATGTAGCGATCTATTGGGTAAAGGAGATTGCAAAACTAGGGTATTGCAGGTTGAAAAGTTGTATAAGCACAGCTCGATATCAAGTGAGTATTTATTCATTTCCCTATATAGAATTATAAATGATAAGGTTGTTACATTTGAAAGATAAATGCAAATATTTGAATCAGATACAAAAGTATTTGAAAGAGTTGTGTGGATGATGGACTATGTTATTATGATAACACTGAGGGAATTTGAGATGGAACCAATCTCTTCTGTTACAGATTGCAGTGGGAAGGTTGTGTTTGAATTTTTGGTGCTGACGTGGACTGATCTGTAGGGTTTGTAGGATTTTCTGAAATAGGTTTATCAAGCCCTCGCAAACTGACAGGACGTTGATGACAGAAGTTTGGAGACAAGATAGTTGAAGCGTATAGAAGACAAACCCTTGGTTAAAAAATCTACAAGTTGGTCAGTTGTAGCCACGTAACCAACTTCAATTTCCTTACGAATGACCATTTCCTTTATGTAGTGATAATCCACTTCAACATGACGTATGTGAGCTTGATAAACTGGATTGGAAGCAACAACAATTGCACTAATATTGCCACACCAGAGACGAGGTGACGGTAATGATAGATGAGCAGAAGTGTAGGCAAGTTGGCGATACTCTGCCTCAGTGCTGGACCTTGACACACCACATTGCTTTTTAGAACTCCAGTAAATTAAATTATCTCTGAGAAATATGCAGTGACCTCCAGTGGATCGACAGTCATCAGGATCACCAGCGTAGTCAACATCAACAAAGATAGCGAGTGTAAGGGAACTAGGTTTGTAAATTAAGCCATGATCATGAGTACCTTTTAAATACCTTAATATGCATTTAACTGTAGCCCAGTGTCCAATAGTTGGGGAGTGCATGAACTGGCACACTTGGTTGATAACGTAACCAATGTTAGGGCGTGTAAATAAAAGATATTGAAGAGCTCCCACAAAATTGTAAAAGGAAGTCCCATCCGAGAGATGTTCACCTTCGAATAAACGTAAACGTCGAACACTAGAAACTGGTGTTGAGATTGGCTTGGCATCAGTCATATTAGTTTTCTACAAAAGCTCCAATATATACTTCGATTGAGTGAGATGCATAGCAAAAGCCGTCCGTGAAACCTCCATGCCCAAAAAATAATGTAATGGCCCAAGATCTTTCATTGCAAATTGAGTACCAAGCTGCATAATAAAATGAGACAATTGAGCACTATTGTTCCCTGTGATTAATATGTCATCCACATAGATGAGAAGATAAATGATTGTTGAACCATCGAAATAGGTGAAAAGTGAGGAGTCAGCCTGTGCAGCAATGAAGCCCAAGTCTTTGAGTTTCTGAGAAAAGCATTGAAACCAAGCACGGGGTGCTTATTTCAAACCATAAAAGGATCTTTGAAGTCGACACACATGAGAAGGAAACTGAGGATCACTGAACCCTGTAGGTTGTCTTATATAAACTTCCTCATTCAACGTCCCATGAAGGAAGGCATTCTATACATCTAGCTATCGGAGAAGCCATTGAAAATGAAGGACAATAGAGAGAATGAGACGAATTGTAGCATGAGTGACTACAGGACTGAAAGTTTCCCAAAAATCGATTCCCTCTTGTCGATGAAAGCTATTTGCAACTAGTCTTGCTTTAAAACGCTCGATTGAACCATCAGATTTCTTTTTTTATGTTATACACCCATTTATTTGGTAACACATTCATGGAAGGCTGATAGGGAACCAAAGTCCAAGTGCCAGTACACTGTAAAGCATTGAATTCATCTGCCATTGCTTGGCACCATTGTGGAGACTTATTAGCCTGGGAGAAACAAGTTGGCTCAACCATAAGATTAGTAACATTAGTGATGCAAGCATACCGAGGATTAGGTTTTCGAATGCCTCATTGACCACGCGTGAGCATGGGATGAGTAGAAGGAGTAGTATGAGAAGTGATGTTGCCAGGTTCAATATTCATGGGAGTGGGGTTAGTGTGTGGGTGGGAATGAGGGTCTGGAGTGGATTAAGGTTAACCACACATGAGCATGTGATGAGTGGAGGAAGTAGTATTAGAAGTGATGTTGACAGGTTCAATATTCACAAGTGTAAGGGTAGTGTGTGGTTGGGAATGAGAGTGTGGAATAGATTGAGGTAGGATAGGATGGGAGTGTGGGGTAGGTAGAGGTATGGTAGGAGTGGGAGAGGGTGTAGGGTGCAGTTGAGTGGGTAAGATGGCAACAGGTTGTGGTGGAATAGTAGTAGAAGATTGTGGGGTAGGTTGTTGTTGTGGAAAATGAAGGGAATCAATACTCAGGACATGGTCCGATGCACTAGGATTAGCAAGTTCTTTATATGGAAAACTTTTTTCATTGAAAACAACATGACGAGACATGAATGATTTGCCAGTGAAAGGATCATAACATTTATAACCTTGATAATTTAATGAATAACCCAAGAAAATACATAGTTTGGATCTAAACTGAAGTTTAGTATCAATGTATGGACGTAAATAGGGAAAACAGGCACAACCAAATACTTTGAGAAAATCATATTGTGGTGATTTGGAAAACAGTTTTTGGACAGGAGAGATGCCATTCAAGATTTTTGTGGGAAGACGATTAATGAGATAGTTAGCAGTTTGAAAAGCATCATCCCAAAAAGTTTGATGAACAGAAGCATGAGCAAGTAGGGTTAAACCAGTTTTGACAAGATGACAATGCTTGCGTTCTGCAAGATCGTTTTGCTCGGGATGATGGGGACAACTTATTTAGTGATGAATACCATGTTGAGTGAAAAATTGTTTAAAAAATGAATTGACAAACTCTCCTCCACCATCAAATTGGAAAAAATTAATTTTGGTGTTGAGCATGTTTTATGCTAGCTTTTTAAAATTAACAAAGGTTTGGAAAACGTCAGATTTTAACTTTAAGGGATAGAGCCATGCATGTCGAGAGAAATCATCCACAAAAACAACATAATACTTGTAACCATTAATTGAATGAGAGGGAGAAATCCATACGTCTAAATGTATTAATTCCAAAGGAAAAGATGACATTGAAGGAGACAAATTAAACGGCAACTTATGGCTTTTACTGAAGGGACATAATGAACAAAAGTCAAAGGTTGCTTAACCAGTTAATGGTAATTTATTTTGAGAAACTAGACTATGTAAAACAGAAAATGCATGATGACCTAGCCCAGAATGCCAAATGGCATCTAACACTCTATTACCAATAAAAGCATAAACTTCATTGTTGACCATAGAAGAACTTGAAAATAGATAAAAACCAATTCTACTTCGGCCTTGTAAAAGCATCTTCCTCATTTGAAGGTCTTGAACACGGTAGGAATTGGGATATAAGGTTAGTGAACAATGGTTGTCTTTGGTAAATTGATTTATGGAAATTACATTAGTAGAAGTATGAGGGCAGTGAAGGGTGTTGGGAAGGGTAAATGAGTGATTAGGTGTGCGAATAAAAGAAGTGCCAACATAAGAAATCTGCAAACCTGAGCCATCAACCACGCCATTCACGTTGTCAGTACCAGTGTAGGGATGAGGATTCGAAACCTGTTTCAAATCATCGATGATATGTGCATTTGCTCCAGAATCAAAGAGCCAGTTTTGAACGCTAGAGGGAGAGACCGATGCTGGAGGAGGTGCAGTAACAGCATAAGCTTGGAGACGTGTAGGAGGGACACGTCCTTCATAGGCCATGTTCAGCCTATTGAAACAATCAATTGTAGAATGGCCATGACGATGACATATTTGACATTGGATTCGACCACCATTTTGGGTGGGAGAAAGATGAACATCGAGAACACCATCATGAGCAGGTCGAGGTTAAGGAGCATGTTGTCTTTGGCCTTGAGGACGAGGAGAAAACTGACCACGACAACCATTGAAGTGACCACGACCATGGTAAAGTCCTAAACAACCTCGTCCAGTAGCAAGAGCAGTGGGCCCATTTTCGAACACTGTATGAAGCTTTTGATGTCTTTCTGCGCTAAGAAGAAGAGCCTCCAAGGTGCTGTAAGTGATGGCCTCATCCCGTGCTTGTGCAAAGGCAACAATACTCTCATAAGCAGGCCCAACATTATTTAAGATAATGGCAACAAGATCGGAGTCAGACGTAGAAGAACCAAAGAGAGAGAGTGTGTGTCAGCAAGACAATTAATACGATCAAGAAACTCAGCAATAAAGGAGTCACCACGATGAGTATTCATAAGCTCACTTCGCAATTGAAGGAGACAACCAGTAGATTGAGAGACATACCGTTCACGTAAACAAGTCCATGTAGAATAAGAACTCGTCTTACCAATGAGAAAGGCAAGAACTGTGGGATAAACCGAATGTTGATCCATGAAAGGACCATAGCATCTTGTTGAATCCATGCATCAAATTCAGGATTAACTGCATCAGTTATTTTGCCTTCATCATCATTCAAGAAGGTAAAAGGACATTTGTTGGTTCCATCTACGAATGACACCAGATTTCTGCTACGAAGCAAGGGCACCATTTGAGCATGCCATAGTGGATAGTTGGTACGGTCCAACTTTATAGTCAGAAAGTTGGAAACATTGGGAAGAGATAAGACAGGGATGGGGTTTGAGGAACTTAAACTGGACGCCATGAAAGAGAGAAAAAAAAAATAAAGCTTTTGTCATTAGACTCTCAGCTCTAAGATTCCATAAAGGAGATTGAAAAACTAGGGTATTGCTGGTTGAAGAGTGGTATAAGCTCGGCTCGATA
This sequence comes from Pyrus communis, assembly GCF_963583255.1. Classification (NCBI taxonomy): domain Eukaryota; kingdom Viridiplantae; phylum Streptophyta; class Magnoliopsida; order Rosales; family Rosaceae; genus Pyrus; species Pyrus communis. The sequence continues at coordinate 11,428,478 of NC_084805.1, read as the reverse complement.
TCGAGTCAGTATTCATTCATTTCCTTATGTAGAATTACAAATGATAAGGTTGTTACATTTGAAAGATAAATACAAATATTTGAATCAGATACAAAAGTATTTGAAAGAGTTGCGTGGATGATAGGCTGTGTTGTTACGATAACACTGAGGGTATTTGAGATGGAACCAATCTCTTCTGTTGCAGATTGCAGCGAGAAGGTTGTGTTTGAATTTCTGGTGCTGACGTGGATTGATCTATAGGGTTTGTAGGATTCTCTGAACTAGGTTTATCATTGGGATCCTTGTTTTATTTTTGAAGGAAATTGTGTGAGCATACAATCTATTTTCAAAACTGAGCAAAAGCTTTTATTGTGCATCATTTTCCTGTAGTACATAAATTATCATACGCTATTTTCAAACCTAGCTAGGGTGGATTCCCTGAGGGGGAGTGATGAACGTTTGTGATGCTCAACCTCTACTTTATTACAAGACTAGTGCACCTACAAATAGAAAATCTGCACTAAAGTTGGGACAAATGTTGTTTGTTACTTGTCAACTTCTCAATCATTTATTGACTCTTTCACAGGTTTTTGTCTGTACATATTTCTTACCATCTTGAATGGACCTTTTGTAGCCAAACTCAATGCTTGGTATTTTCCTAATCATACTAAAGAGTTGATTAGTATGTTAATTACTGTTAGGATGATATTATATATATATATATATATATTTTATACCTCTTTTACCCTATAACTTAGTCATGATTTTATAGTAAATTGGTGAGTTTGATGTGTTTTTGTGCAATTTTTGTAGAGAACATAATTTGTGAACAAAACAAAAGAGGGAATTGGAGGTTTAATTTGGAGAAAATCAAGGAATTGCCAGCTGGGTTGGAGCACGGAGCAAGGAATGAAGTGGTGCATTGGACATTAAAGGCAGCCCAATTAAGCAGCCCAACTAACTAGGCGGTGCAGGTTTGGGGATGTGAACCATCACCACAATGAATTGGAATCAATTCCTTTGTGGTGAAATTAAGAAAATAATAATAATTAAAGGAGACATATAAAAGGGAGGAACCCAGCGCTGCAAGAAGAGGGAGAAAAAAGAGGAGATATCACGCACACTCACATACTTCCAGTTAGAGAACTTGACAGAAGGTTGCAGATTCTCAGGGCATATCGCACACGAATACGGAGTCGGTGTTTTGGGTTTTATTCATGTCAACGAATTCAATCATGTTTTTTTTTTGTTTGATCATGAATTAAGTCTTTTTGCTAGGACTAGGGTGTACTTTTATCATGAACATCTAATTCTCGTTATTTTATATTGACCTCAGTTGTTTTCCATGTTGAGTAATTGTTATTGTGCTTTATCGTTATCAAATAACTGACTATTATTTGTGTGAAGAACTAAATTGTGACTGACAGGTTGAGTTTAGTAGATTGCTTCTCTTAACAATTACCATGAATTACATAATTGAGTAGATATACTGGTTATGATTTGTGTAGTATCGTGAAATTATCCATTAGCGTAAAGAGTTTTGATTATCTATATTTGTGGCTAGACATAGCATGGGTAGATAGTTAGAAGCACAATTAGTATATTTTGACTGGAAATATTGACGAATCAAGGGATAATTGCTAGCAACATGGGAATAATTTGAAGTTATTATGAATAACGGGATTAGATGGGATTGAGAAAGAGGAACTTGATGTCCTAGTACTTCCATACTTTAATCTTTTATAATTCATTTACTTTACCTTGTGGTCGATCAATAGTTATTTTTACTTACATTTCGTTTCTTTGCATATTTGAATTTGACAACGTAATCCTTCTTTTATTGAAGTTTAGTTTGAAGTCAATCTCAATAGTAAATTTAGGTTAATCCGATCCTTGTTTGAACGACACTTTACTTATCACTATATTACTTGGACGATATTGTACACTTGCAATTATCAACAACAATTACCTTTAAGTCTTTGGTTTTGTTGTAAGTTGTGAAATTTGTTTTTGATGTAAAAATGTTATTCAAATCTCGTTGCCCTTTTATTCGTTGATTTATCAAAATGATTTTGGCTTCCGTACTGCTTAAAAATAAATATTTTATTTTATTCCTCTCAAGTAGCCACTTTATTGGTAATGTAGTGTTATAATGTTGGGGTTTAATACTATAACATTGCATTATCAATAAGGCGTGGCACTGTTAAGTGCCTGTTTTTGGGATGTGACATTCCCACTGCTTGAGTCTAAAATCATTCGCTAACTTGACTATCGAAGAACTTTTGGCCAGCACACTACACCTCCTTGTCTTAGGCTAGCTCAGGGTTGTTCACGGTTCTGCAAGTTGTTTGAGTTTGTGCTCAACCACCACTCACAACGTTGAGTGAACTTGGTTCAAATAGTTGGTGTGTTAGAAAAATCTTATTCTTCTCAACTAGATCACTCTACCATATGCAAGATACGTTTAGAATATCATTTTATGCCTATTTCATGGATCAGGTATAGGATGGCATTCTAAAGATATGCATGTCGATGAAAGATCCTCAGAAGAATCTACAAATCAAGGAACGGACAAGACTTACCAGGCTAGATGAAAGGTTAAGAACAATTGAAGGCGCCATCGCCTCCCTCGAAAGTTATGCCGCTCAAGCCTCTCCAAAGATGGTGGGCCCAGATCCGGGCAAGTAAGACCATGAACTCATCCCAACGGTGCACCTGGTGAAGCTGTAGAAGACCCTGGTTTACCACTGTCCTGGAATCCAGAAGGGAAGTTTCTCCCAACCGTCAACAGTGTAAGAGGACAATAGGAATACTTCATAAAGGCATAAAAGGGAATCACAATAATGCAAGGAAAGCATCACCTAAGGAACCCTGTCATCGAGATGGAAATTACTTATTCACCCCCCTCCCTAGATTGTACTCTTGTTATCAAATTACAAATCTCCAATGTCATGGTATACAGTTTTCTAAAGGTATGTTCGTTGCATTAGACTGTTTCGGATTGGACTAGCTTCAGGAACTATGCTGGAATGGCTTGTAATAGGTTGAGTGGACTAACTTAGTGAAGCATTTAGGGCAGTGTCGGACTAAGAAGTAGAATAATTAACAAAATTCAAATATTACATTATTTAATTCATATATATTTATATTTTATTATTACATTTCTCGTTTTCATTTTTTCTTAAAACTCTTCCTTTTCTCAAAATCCAAATTCCATAATTTGAGATGAACATCAAAACTAACTCCCAATTCCATTAATTGCAGGTCAGGTGGTTTATCTCAAAACCAACTCCCAATTCCATTAATTGCATATCAGATTAAACCAAAATTTTAGAAATCTCTTCCTTTCTCTGAAAGCCATAATTACAAATCTCCAAATTCCAATCGCAAATCAAATTAAATCAAAGCCAATTCTAAAAATCTCATCCACTCTCGAAAGGCATCCCAGCATTTCAGTTGGCGTTCTTAGCCTTAATATTCCTTCCACACCCTCCACTGTGTTCACAAAAATCCCGTTTTGGGGATTTGGGTTTCAATGGCAGTGATGCAGGTCCATCGTCAATCGTGTGAAGCAGATGAGTTGCGGTCAAAGTGAAGTAGATGAGTCGAGGTTAAAACAAAGAAGATGAGTCAAGGTTGAAGCGAAATAAATGAATCCCAGTTCGAAGCGAAGTAGTTTAGCTAGTTCGGTGCTTTTCAGGGGCTCTCACTATGATCTTTTAGCGAAGGTTTTAGTCGAGGCGAGTCCTCTTTAGTCTCACTAAACTTAGTCTTGCGGCATAATAAACATGGGACTACTTTAATAAGTTGTACAATCCATTCTAGTCCAAGTTAGTGAAGGTAAACAAACACACCCTAATTGATAACAGGTTAGAAGACAACATCATCTTCGTGGGTGCCACTAAAAGGATGAGCATCCTCAACAAAGTTAACTTCAGATGATCCATTATCTAAACCCTTAATGGAACTCTACTCAGCACTATAGGAACAATACAACTCAAGGTACAGACAAAAATGTCTGAACATCTGATGATCTTCCATATGATGGACAACCCAACCCCCCATAATACTATCCTCGATTGCACATCATGGGCAAGGTTCCCTTCATAGAAAAATCATGCAATATTATCTAGGTATAGAGACAAGCAACGAAAGGTTAAACACCAGACAAACTGAAGAACTGATGCTCAAAAGAATGGCCTTTGTTAGTGAAAGGAAAACCCCATGCAGGCTACTATAAGTGGGTTAAACAAAACAAGCACCATCCGAGCTACACACGAATTGATTGTCTTTCGGGGATATGCATGTAGTCTGTTTCATAACAAATTGCAACGCCACTGTCTACGCGAAGAAAAGTCTATGGAGAACTCATCTTTTCATGCCCTACCATAGGCTTATCGTCAAAGATCCCTAATGTAATTTTTACACCATATCATCTTTTCTTAAGAACTACACTAGTGATTTGATTCTGTATCCCGGAGATATAAAGAAAATCATTTTTGACTTCAATCATAACCCATTGTCAATCAATCCTATTTTGATTAAGAATAAAGCAGTTTGATCTTTCAATATCCGTTCCATTTTTCCTCTTTTTTTTTTTTGGTGATGCACGGAGTACTTTACTCATCCCAAACAAAGCATAAACTTTGAACATTTGCACGAATGCAAGTCTAAAAAGTTCAAAGTAACACTATCAAATGAGCCTCTCTTAGTCTAGTCCGTCTCGAAGGGTTAGTAGCTTGGGAGACTCAAATCATAATAAGTACGGTAACAAATGGTGGGCTACAGGCACGAGCATATAGTGTCTTGACCTGGAAATCAAATGCATCATCTGGCCTCTGGAAAGTTTATACAACTAACAAGGTTGTGGGTTATAACATTTAAACCTGGGCTCTACACCATTTGAGGGAATAGTCGAAATGGTGATCTATAAATCATCCGAATGTGGCTCTGAACTTTGACCTTAAGTACGACTACTTCTATCATGAACCAACATACTAAGCCAAATATATTCTACAACATCATATGCTAGCAGGTTCGATGCAGGCATCAAACTAGGCAATCCCCAAAAGGAATTTTATTCCAATATTACTTCGATACATGGAAGTGGTTTAATTAAGCCAATTAAAGTAGTCCGATCAGAAACGGCCAGGTTCGACGCACAGGTTCTGACAAAAGGATTCAAAAAGCATTTCCAACCTATATGCTGACGACCAAGTTTCCAAAGAACTTTTGTTTAAGATTCACTGGAAATGTATACACAATTCGGGCTATGATAGGTCACTCTCTCTAGCACCACGTTGCAAGTATTAAAACCCTTAGCCCAAGAACTGGGGGAAGGCATAAAGAAATCAACCCTTGTTTATAGGATATCTTCAGGTATGATTTAATGCTAAGCTTGGGAGGCAACATTTTCCCAAATCAATGTTGCTAAGGGGGATTTTGAGCTCTGTCCCCACAAACTTACTCGTATTCCACTCCGCCACTTATTTCTTATATAAAGTTCATTTAATTGAGAGAAGTTTATCATATTAAGATCCCTTCACGAACAGAGAAAAAACAATGAAGAATTCATATTACAACAGAAAAAGCTTGAAATCACAGAAGGGAAAGGCCTCATCTCTTAGCCAGAAAAAGCCTCAAAGCTAATTTCCTTTTGCGACTTACTTCCCTTCTAAGTCCTAGATCTCATCAAGTAGATGTTGTGGAAAAGGGAAATCTATGCGCTTGACCTTGTCATAGATCTTGTAGTCATCCCAACCCTTAAGTGATCTAACCAGGATTAACCAATAAGATACCCAGTGTCATATCCTTCTTCGTACTCCTCTGCGAGTAGTTTCTCATGGTCATCTCGAAGCACCGACATTTTAGAGGCATGTCTTTTGGTAAGTTGCTAGAAATCCGTGATACTCTTGTTTTCCCAAGCACCTCGCTTTGAAGCCAACACGCATTCCGATTTCTTCTTTAATACAGGCCAAATACAGGCGGAAGTTAAGTGGTTTCATTTAATACAGGCGGAAAAGCCAGTATGAAGGCCAAAAAGGGAATTCAAGCTCATGTTTAGATGACAGGGGCAACACTGGCTTTAAAAGAGAAGAAGGTGAAGTAGGTAATTCATATGATGATACTTTACGGACATTTTGCATGCTAAACTAATCTAGTTTAACATAAAGGGCAAAGATTATTGTTTAAAGCCATCTCATATAAATGTTATACGCTTAAACGATAAGTCCAAGGAATATGTAATTAGGAGAATGTGATATAAAGAAGTTAGATTCATGGGACCATTCTGTTTCGTATACATATCTTAAACATTCGTGTTCATAAGATTACCAATTGGGCATTGACAGTCCGTTAAGATCAGTACGTGCTATATATTCTCTTAGACAAAGTGACTGGTCTCGAGTCATTGGTATGACTAACACCAAGACAAGCATGTAGGTGCTCAATAGAGAATAAGTCCATTGAACGCGATCAACAAGGAGTTCTCATACTCATGTCATAGGAAAACTCATGGTTGGAATAATGCAAAGTAGTCCTTTGACCTGAGGCATCATAGTTGTCTTGTGGTCAGGTCTTTGATCTTTGACTATGTCAAAGTCACTCCGTGAAAGAGTGTCCATGACATAATTGGGGTTAATCCACTTAGCCATGAAGGCAAGTGAATGCACAACAAGGGATCTTTAACCTTCAAAGTATTTGAGGGAGACTACTCTATGATATGATTAAGAATCTCTGGCCAGAGTATGAATGAGATTTAGAAATTCGTTCCAAATCACATTCAAGGTTATCATATAAGTAAGAGAATCACATTGGATAATAGACATGAATAAACTATCAAATCAAACAATGTGGTCAAGAGTATTATATTAGAGAAAGACCGTATTGCATTGTAATCCCAAACTGAATAGGTTTTCCACCTCTTTTGATTAGCTTGGGTAGCCATGACATACTGCTAGGTGTCACTCATGGTTTATGGAAGCCCTAAAGGTGTATAATCACTAGAGGGAGAATTGAAAAGTAAGTTTCAATTCACAATTGATTTGAAGAATTCTAATCACCCACTGCCTCGCTAAAAGGATCCTAATGGATCGTGCACCGTGTAAGGTAGAGATTGAAGAAACAACGACAATAAGTAAGGATAATTAAATGGTTTAATTATTTATGGCAAGGATTAATTAATATGTTAATTAATCAAACGAATGAGTTTGTTTTAGACCTCGGGTTAGTTTTGGGCCTCAAGGCCTAATGGGCTTCGAATGTCAAGTCCAGTAACTCAAGTTGTTTGACAACTTGACAACACAAACGGCATGAAAGTCCAATGAAACCACATGACCGGGCATAGAGAGTTTGAGGGAGAATTGGTTTTAATTTTAATTATGTCACTCAATGTAAGTGGCTATAGAAAAAGAAATTATAACCCATTCCCTCATAAGGGTTTTCTAGAGAGAAAGGAGAAAAACACAAAAGCTCTCTCTTCTCTTAGGAGGTCGGCCACGGACTAGCATCCATTTCTTCCTAGGTCACTCATCTCTTCCTCAATGCTCTCTTTGTTGTGGAAACTTAGAGATTCCCTTTCTTGGGAACTTGGAGAATCCATTCCTTCATCCATATCCAAGAAGTCATGGAGCCAAGAAGCAAAGTTCCTCCATCCAAATCCATGGAGCCAAGGAGCAAGGAGACTAAGGAAAGAAGGCCCTCAGATGGGTGAATATCCTTTGCTAAGCAAAGAGGTGCTTCAAAGGTGTAAAAGTTTCTCAACTCTTTTCTTTAAGATTTAAGTTGAGTCTTGGTTTACCACAACTTCTAGGCCTTGAATTTCATGGGTAAATTTTTATTTTTTGTTTTTTTAGTGCATACAAGCATGATTCAGCACTTAATTGTTAATTGCATGCATAAATGTTGCCAAAATGAACTTGTTTTCGCAAATTTTTCCTTCAAAATCTTGGCTGACTTAGGTTTGCTGCTTGAAGACGCCATGTGAAGAGCTTCAAGGAAAGGTTATTGAAATTGGTAGGAGCCCTTTTCTGCACCTAAGGATTTGAAATTTTTTGGTAAAGTCGAAGGGAAAGATCCAAGGATATATAAGTGCCATTCGACAGAATCATCTAGCCATCACATCCAGATGAACTTGCTTTGGTATACTTCAATCTGACAGTTGAAATTAATGAAGAATATTGGAGAAAATTCTCGTTTCTCGTGTATGCGACACAAATGCAAAATCTCATCATTACAAACTTTCTGGCACGATGTTCAAGTTTGCATGTCTGAATCTAAAATGCCTCCACTTCAATGCCTAGAGTTGAATTACATGTATAAAGACTGAAGATCAACGGTAGGTATTCAAGCTTACTCTTAAAAGCATGGTCTTTAGAAAACAATCCATCCTCAAGGGGAACTGATTGCCTCTCAGATGAATGGTTAGGGGTAATTATGGGGTCATGATTTTTTAAGCATGGAGTAACGGTTGATCCGCATATAGTTACCTCAGAAGTTGGGTTATAAACTCACCTGTTCCAGGCGGAGCTGTATCAGACATAACACACCTTGTTTTGGGGCAATAGGCAGAGTCCTAGCGACTCTGCTAGATGACTGCTTATTCTGCAGGACACGCGATCTGATCCAAATATGGACATAATCAAAACCTTTAAGCTTCGAAGTTTCTACAATCTAGGAATTGGCGTGCACTGCAATCATCACTCTTAAAGCGTGCAATATCTACTTCTAGATATCCTGTAGGACTCTCCCGACTTAGAACAAGCATTATATCCTAAACACTTTAATTCCATTGCCCACTGTTTGAGCCTAAAATCATTCACTAATTTGACATTTAGAGAGCCTTTGCCCGGCACAGCCCCTGGGTCTTAGGCTTGCTCATTGTTGTTTATTATTTTACAGGTTGCTACAGTTTGTGCCTAACCATCACTTACGGTAGTGCGCAAATTTGGTTCCAACAGTATAAAAAATATTGCATATGAGGGTGTCATTGTTCCTATAAAGGGTCATCACGATGCAATGGTGTTTTAGGTGCCTCTTCGGGTCCTCACCACCTTGAAAAGGTGAAATGTGGCTTGACTCATTCATTGAACCAAAATGGTATTTCTAAGAGAGACAGGAGCATCCTTCTGAAGAATTTTAAAAATCTCCGTCTCCGCGGAACAAATCTCATAATGAAAGGATCTACATTTCCTAAAATGGGTATACAGACATGTAAATTTTGTTGCATACAAATAATGCATCACAAAACTCCACATGGCATATGATTCATCACAAATGGACAAGTCATCAATGACATGTGGCACAAATTAAGCAAAGGAAATATAAAATTTTCCTAAAAATATGCACAAGGGAGAAAACTCCTTTAAGTTCGGCAAAAGGGTCTAGATCGGTCCTATAACTTGAAAGAAAGTTAAGGCATCTTCATAAAACAAGCAAGAATTGAAGATTGCTCACAAAATAGGCAACAAGGCCTCATAATTTCAGCCAAGGGAGTAAAGTGGCTAATGTGACGACCCGTCCCTAATTTTCTATGTAGTTTCTTCCCAACTGTGTAGATTGATGTTTATGCCCTTGTTGGCAAAGTGATGTGGATGTGTTTATTCACTCTTAATTTATTTTTCTTGCTATCGTAATTAAATAGTACTCATTGATACGATTGGGTGAGCGTGAGTTAGACCCGAATCAGGTTCGTAATGAAAAAGTTAAGTTACGTTAAAGTACGTAATTGATGGGTAGAATTGTACACGAGTGCGTGTTACTTTATCAGTGTTAGAAACATTGTTTGGGATAGATTTCGTCTTATTACATTTGTACAAATACTATCCTTTTCCTTCTTTAAAATTGGACCCATGCTTTATCCTTTTCACCAATCAAATCCAATTTTTTCTCCTCAAAAAGTGGATCTGGTCCCGCCTTCACCTCATACATTCACCAACTATTTTTTCCTTAAAACCCTCCTCACCACCAATCAAAAGCCATCCCTCACTTACCTTACACCAATCAGAAACCCACTCCTATTTTCTATCACCCAATCAGAACTCAACTTTCACTTTCTCTCTCTCTATCCCTGAACTCTCTTCTTTTCGTGCAACTGGAAAGAACAACCCTCAAACCTCACAAACAAAACCAACAAATTGCATCATCGTGTTCCTCTCGAACTCACGAACACAACCATACTAACTGATTCTTGAATGGTTAAGTTTTGAGAGGTCAACGCAGAGCAACTCAGAAGTTCTGACTCAATGGAGTTTCCCCCCGACGTGATTCCGACCGAGTTACAAGGTTTTAAGGTTGTGGATGCTTCTAGGCGACTCCCTAAGGTCCCTAGACTAAGTTTGGAGTGGAGTTAATGCGAGCATCTATGAGTTCTAGGAGTCAAGTTTTTGGCTGAACCTTTCGAGCCATTTTCAAACCACTTTCGTCCACTTTTTGGACTCACTAAAGGTATAAACTTGTTCTACTCTTCAAGAGCTTCATTTCCATATAAATTTCATAAAAAAATGGTTAAGAATTGAAGAACTTATAAATCTTTGAAATTTGCCCCAGAAACCAGCCACTTTTTCCAGTTTCCGAAGAACTAGACAGTGGCGAATGACGAGACTCACCGGAGAAGACAAGGAATATTTCGTCAAAGTTGACGGAATATTCTAACAGCATCAGGTAACGCCGTTACTGTTTAACGAAATATTCCATCAATTCTGATGGAATATTCCTAATGTCTGTTAAGGTTCCATCAGCTTTTGCTGTGCACGTGCCTGTGCATGGTAGTGCGTGTGGCTGTGGGTTGGATGGCACTTGAGGGCACGTCTGGCCTCCGACTGGTGGGTGGTTGACACGTGTGGGTCCATGACTTCGAGTAGAAAATTTTCGTATATTCAAACCTTTCGTTTGAGTAAATTATGGGGAGTCTTTCCTAGTTTTTCATTTATGTGTTAATTAATAATTGTTATTAGTTGTTTCACGTATAGGAGAGACTTAACTTGAGGACGCACATGGACAGGCGAGGCTAAGGGGTTATGATCCTTCAACATACCAGTGAGTAGGCATTTTGTTATATATATATATATATATATATATATATATATATTGTATAGTCTCCATAAAATGCTTTTAATTGACTTATGCATATTATGCCATGATTTATTTAGTTTTAAAAATGCTGTTACATGGTTGAGATTTATATATTGTCATGGCATATGCATATGCATTTTACCTGCTCAAAAATACTATACTATTGTACAATGCTAAAGTACCCTTACGAGATGTGCAAGTAAGTACAGGTAAGTTTATTATGTGGATTGGAAATGTTGCATCAGTATGGCATGCTCATATTCATATAGTTTGCTCATCAATGTTACACCCTAGTGTTAGTGCTCCCGCCCAAGCTAGGGCCAGTCCTTCATGTGTATGTTCACCTTCCACACCACACACTTGCCTTGGATCCAAGTAGGTGCCAGTCTTGTCGTATAGGTCGCATTAGGTGACTTCGACTTATAGGTGACCCGCGTATAGCGCCAGTCTTCACGTGATCATAGCACTAGAGGTCCTAATAATGTACTATAGGTCCTAATAAATTTTGATCCCTTATGTCAGAATCATGCTACCTCGTAGAGAGCCATGTGTCCTTTCTGAGGCTAATTTTCCCAATTTCAAACATCTTGGTGAAGCTATTGCTAGCACCATTCAGTCCTCACTTCGTCATCCTCAAAGGAATACTTTAGAGACAGTGTCCCATCTTTAGATCAATAATTTCCTTGGCAATGATGGATCTGAGAAATCTAAGCTTTGGCTCGATCATGTTATGAGAACTTTCCGAGTTATGCAACGACAACGAAATCTTTCAAAAGAAAGATGGGTCGAGACAGTGACATGGTTCATTCGTTTGGGAGCAATATCATGGTGGGCTCAAAAATCACGCCCGTTGTCAGCATAAGATGCCACAAATTGGGAGACCTTCAAGCATCTATTTCAAACTAGATTTATACCTCCACAGTATTTGGATCGTAAGAGGGATGAATTCTCTAAGCTGAGGCAAGGTAAAATGTCAGCCATAGAATACCACCGAAAGTTCACAAATTTATGCCGTTATTGTCCCGAGATTGCTGAGAATCCCAAGGAGATGCTCTGTCGTTTTAAGAAGAAGACTCGCAAGCGGTTGAGCTCTATGGCGACTACCAAGAATTCTTTGAGTTTCTGTTCCACCTACCGAGAATTAATACTGTAGTTGATGTTCTTAGCAGGAAATCTCACGTTGACTTAATGCTCTTTATGTATGTCATGTTCTTCTCCTCACTCATCTGAGATCTACAAGCTTTAGAAATGGATCAACATAGAGCATTACTTGCCAGTTTTCAACTTTAACCAGTTTTGTTGAATCATGTTCTCGAAGCGTAGATGAATGACACAGAATCCCAAGAGTTAAAACGAGTAGTGATGAACGGCAAAAAGGGAAATTTCAAGATTCAAAAGCTTGATAGCATGTTAATGCAAGGCGATCGGATGTATGTACCAAATGTAGAAGAACTGAAGAAAGAAATTCTGGATGAAATGCATATTTCAGCTTATGAGATGCATCCAAGGAGTACCAAGATGTATCATACCATCCGACCCTTTTATTATTAGCTTGGAATGAAAAGAGAAATTGTAGAGTATGTGAGTCGTTGTTCAGTCTGTCAGTAGGTCAAGGAAAAAAGAAAGAAGCTTTTTGGATTGCTATAGCCACTTCTGATACCTCAGTGGAAATAGGAAGATATCACCATGGATTTCGTGTACAAGCTACCTCGTATGCAAAATGGCTATGAAGGTGTTTGGGTGATAGTAGATCGACTTACCAAGTCAGCATACTTCCCACTTGTCATGTCGGTTGGACGAACTGTTCATCTTTGAAATCGTCTAGTATCATGGTGTTCCAATTAGTATCATGTCTGACCAGGACCCTAGATTTACTTCAAAGTTTTGGGTGGCTAAGCTTTGGGATTAAGATTACTCTACAGCACTGCCTACTATCCCCAGACTGATGGGCAGTCAGAGAGAACTGTCCAGACACTGGAGGATATGTTGAGATCTTTAGTTCTGCAACTCGGAGACGCATGGCACAAGTGCTTGCCGTTGATAGAATTCACCTATAACAACAGCTTCCATTCCAGCATTGGTATGTCACCATTTGAAATGTTGTATGGGAAACCATGTCGTACCCCGCTATGTTGGCATGAGGTAGGTGAAAGAGTTTTGTGGGCCCTGAGATAGTGGATAAGATGACATAGAATATTCAGGCGATAAAGGCTAACCTGAAAGTAGGCCAAGATCAGCAGAATAGTATAGCTGATAGACATTCGACTGACAGAGTATATAAGGTTGGTGATTGGGTATTCTTGAAGCTGTCATCGTGGAAAAGTGTTGTATGATTTGGGAAGAAAATGAAGCTAAGCCCTTGTTACATTGAGTCGTATCAGACCATTGAGCGAGTTAGTGAAGTTGCTTACCGACTTGTCGAGGGTACATAATGTGCTCCTTGTATCGATGTTATAGAGATACGTCTTTGATCTGTCATATGTGATTCCTCCTCAGCCATTAGAGATCAACCCAAACTTGACTTACGACGAGGTTCTAGTGACCATTACCATTCTTGACTGGAAAGATGAAGTTCACAGGAACAAGATCGTTTGCATGGGGAAAGTCTTGTGGAGAAACCACTCAGTTAAGGAAGCTACTTAGGACACAGAAGAGCGCATGCGAGATCTCTATCCACGTCTGTTCTTTAATTATAATCTGTAGTCAGTCTTGAAATTTCAAGGATGAAATTTTCTTAAGAGGGGTAGGTTGTGACGACCCATCACTAATTTTCTATGTAATTTCTCCCCAACTGTGTAAATTGTCGTTATGCCACTATTGGCAAAGTGACGTGGATGTGTTTATTCGCTCTTAATTTATTTTTCTCGCTATCATAATTAAATAGTTCTTATTGATACGATCGCGTGAGAGCGAGTGAGACCCAAATCGGGATCGTAACGAAACAGTTAGTTACATTAAAGTACATAATTGACAGGTAGAATTGTACACGAGTGCGTGTTACTTTATCTGTGTTAGAAACACTGTTTGGGATAGATTTCGTCTGATTATGTTTGTACAAATTCTATCCTTTTCCTTTTTTAAAATTGGACCCGTGCTCTATGTTTTTCACCAAACAAATACAATCCTTTCTCCTCAAAAAGTGGATCTGGTCCCCTCTTCACCTCATACATTCACCAATTACTTTGTCCTTAAAATCCTCCTCACCACCAATCAAAAGCCATCCCTCACTTACCTTACTCTAATAAGAAACCGACTCCTATTTTCTATCACCACTCGGAACTCAGCTTTCACTCTTTCTTTCTCGCCTTAAACTCTCTTCTTTCTCTGCAACTGGAAAGAACGACCCTCAAACCTCTAAAAAAAAAACCAACAGACTATACCATTGTGTTCCTCTCGAACTCACAAACACAACCATACTAACCGATTCTTGAATGGATAAGTTTTGGGTGGTCAACACGGAGCAACTCGGAAGCTCCAACTTGGTCGAGTTTCCCCCCGACGTGATTCCGACTGAGTTACAAGGTTTTGAAGGTTGTGGAAGCTTCTAGGCGACTCCCTGAGGTCCCAAGACTAATTTTGGAGTGGAGTTGAGGCAAGCATGTACGAGTTCTAGGAGTCAAGTTTTTGGCTGAACCTTTCAAGCCATTTTCAGACCATTTTCGTCCATTTTTTGGACTCCCAAAAGGTATAGACTCATTCTACTCCTCAAGAGCTTCATTTCCATATACATTTCATCGAAAATGGTTGAGAATTGAAAAAGTTATAAAGCTTTGAAATTTTCCCCAAAAACTGGCCACTTTTGCAGTTTCCGACAAACCAGATGGCAGCGCACGAATTTTCTAGGGGTTTCACCCACTACTACGCACTCACTTTATTATTTAATTTAAGTCCTAATTTTGGTTTTCATTTATCCACATTTTTCTTACATCACTTACACTTTTGGTTACGTCACCTTCGGGCGACAGCCAGCATGCCTCAACGCCAGTTGGGGTGTGTGAGCTGAAATTAAGACACAAAACATGCCTAAATTCTCCCATGGACAAATTAGGACATAAATCAAAGCCAAATCCACCCAAAGGCAAGCTTTAAGAAGTTTAAAAATGCAAGGTCTTCCCACAAGTGTAAGGGTCAAAATTCTTGCATTCAGAAGAACCTCTGCCAAACCTTTGAAGACTAATACGCTGCCAAAGCTTTCTTTGAAGAACATTTAATCAAAGTTGAAGCTTTCTCTCAACCAAAGCCGAAGTACTCTTCTTGAAGAATCAATAAGCACTTGCGCAGATTCCTTCAAGACTTTGTTGCGAGCTTATAAACCTATAACAACGTTCAATTCAAGATCAACTCGCTAAGACCCTTGTATCAACAAAATCCTACATCAACATCATCTTTGCCGCATCTTTGAAGCGAAGACCGTTTACGCGATGTTTTCAAGCTTAAAACTTGAAGCAATCATTTAATCGTAACCATCTACATCAAATTTGAAGACTGAATCAAAGGAAAATTTGTAAACAGAGATTGTAACCTACAAATTCAAATCAATACAAATCTACTCTGTTCACATGTTCTCGTTTCATTCGATACAAAAATTTCTTGTTTACAAATTTGGCACGCCCGGTTGGATCTCTCTACTTCTTATCTCTATTTTCAAATCCACAAGAAACACACATGACATCAAGAAAGGATTAAGTTGTTCCTGCAATCAACATGAAGAACAAGAACATCATTGTTGCAAGTGGTGGCACTTTGGGAGTCATAACTTGAAGCAAGGTAAGAGCTTTCTCTGCCGTGCCTTCCACCCCTACATCAACTTTGGGAGTCATAACTTGAAGCAAGGTAAGAGCTTTCTCTGCCGTGCCTTCCACCCCTACATCAACTTTGCCAAAGGAGCAAGAGCACCTGAGGCACGAACTTGTGATCACCCTGGCCTCGTTAAGGGTGCCAAGGGAAGAAATTTTGAGGAAGTACTCTGAGTCTTTGAATTCTAACGTCGATTTAGGCAGCTCGTGTCCCATAGTCATGCAAGTCATGACTACTAACGCGACTTTCATCGAGAAGCAACTGGCTCAAATGAGTGAAGCAATTGCAAGGCTGACAAGGACCATAGAGGAGAATGACTTGCAAACTGCTACGCTTATCAACCGTTTGAAGGCGTAACATGACAACAAAGTTGACCCGAAGGTTGATCCACCAAACGAGGAAGCTGAAGAAAAAGAGAAGCCTCTGATGAAGCAAGGTGATGAGAAGCTTGACCAAACAACGGAACTTATGGGATCTCTTTTTATTCAGCAACTGTAGCAGATGATCATTAGCACCATCAAGGCGCAGTGCGAAGGAAGCTCGCATGACTCTATGTTGTACTCAAAGCTCTACTCCAAGAAGATTGACACCTTGAGGATGCCAAGGGGTTATTAACCGCCAAAGTTCAAGCAATTTGATGGAAAAGGCGATTCTAAACAACATATTGCCCATTTCATCAAAACTTGCAACAACGCTAGGATAGAGGGAGACTACCTTGTCAAACAATTTGTGCGCTCGCTGAAAGGTAATGTCTTTGACTAGTACACTAACCTCGAGCCCGAATCCATCAACAGTTGGGATCAGGATGAAAGGGAATTCATTAACCATTTCTACAGCACTCACCGTAGCATAAGCATGTTGGAGTTGACGAGTACAAAGCAACGAAATGATGAACCTGTCGTCCCCTAAGTGAATTTCCAACATTGTCTTTGTCCTTAAGAAATTTGGACAAATGCGTGTTTGCATAAACTTTCGAGACCTCAATGATGCTTGCCCAAAAGATGACTTTCCCTTGGCAATCTTCGAAATCATGGTGGACGCGACCACTAGCCACAAGGACCTATTATTCATGGATGGCTCATTTAGGTACAATCAAATTCGAATGGCTTCCGAAGATGAGGAATTAATAACTTCCGCACTCCAAAAGGTATTTATTGTTACAAGGTAATGCCCCTTGGCTTGAAGAACGCTGGAGCCACATATCAATGCGCCATGTAGAAGATCTTCAACGACATGCTAAACAAAAACGTATAGTGTTATGTAGACGACGTACTTGACAAGGCCAAGAAGAGATCCAATCACTTGAAGGATTTACGAACGGTGTTTGACAAACTATGACACTACAACCTCAAGATGAACCTATTGAAGTGTACATTTGGTATCACCTTTGGGAAGTTCCTCGACTTTATTATCAAGCACCGCGACATTGAAGTGGACCAATCAAAGATTAAGGCCATTCAAAGCATGCTCGAGCCAAGGAATCTACACGAGCTGAAATATCTAGAAGGACGGCCAGCCTTCATTAGGCGCTTCATCTCTAACCTTGCTGGACGCTGTCAACTCTTCAGTCAACTTATGAAGAATGACACTCCGTTCATATGGGATGACGCATGTCGCAATGCCTTTGAGAGCATAAAAAGGTACCTAGCAAGCACACCTGTCTTCGGAGCGCCTATGCCTGGAAAGCCGCTCATCCTATACATTGCCGTACAAGAGGGTTCCATTGGAGCACTCTTGGGACAAGAACATGAATACCAAAAGGAAAAAGCACTCCACTACCTAAGTAGAACCCTCACTGGTGCCGAGATCAACTACTCACTAATCGAGAAGATATGCCTTGCTTTAGCCTTTGCCATCCAAAAGCTTACACACTACATGCATGCTTACACCATCCATTTGGTTGCTAAAGCTAAGCCAGTCAAATACGTCATGTCCAAACCAATCTTGACAGGGTGACTAGGTAAATAAGCATTATTTCTCAATCAATATGAAATCATCTACGTCCCATCCAAAATCGTCAAGGGACAAGCCCTAGCAGACTTCCTTGCTGATCATTCAATCTTAGCCGATTGGAACATCTCAGACAACTTGCCTGATGATAAGGTGTTCTACATCGACATTTTCCCTACATGGACAATGTTCTTCGATGGATCCGCACGAACATAGTATTCATGTCACCACAAAGACAGATACTACCCTATTCTTTCCAATTAAGTGAGCTATGCTCCAACAACGTCGCTAAATACCAAGTGCTAATTATTTGACTCCAAATGGTAATCAACATGGAAATCACAAAGCTAAAAGTGTATAGCGACTCCAAGCTCATAATTAATCAACTCTTGACTGAATAAGAAATAAGGAAAGATGATCTCATCCCATACATCTGGCTAGCAACTCAACTACTACAGAATTTCAAGTCCATGACGCTAGAACATGTGCCAAGAAAAGAAAATTGAATAGTAGACGCTCTTGCTAACTTAGCATCAAGTATAGCGCAAGGAGAAGACGAAGCTGGAGATATGCCAGTTTGCCAAATTTGGGTAATCTCACTCGTTGCTGAAATGCTACTAGATGATACAAACATCATCTCAGTACTTCCAGTCGACACTAAAGAATGGAGATAGCCGCTAATCGAATACTTGGAGCATGGAAAGCTTCCGGACGATCCTAGACACTGCTCTAAAATACATCTATGAGCACCTCGCTTCCTCTACTACAAAGGAACACTCTACTGACACTTTTTTGAAGGAGTACTTCTAAGATGCCTAAGTAAGGAATAAGCTAATCAAGCCATAGAAGAAGTACACTCAGGCGTATATGAAGCACCTCAATCTAGACCAAAGCTGCACTTCCATCTCAAAAGGATGGGCTACTATTAGCCAAGCATGCTGAAGGATTGCCTAGAACATGCCAAAAGGTGGCAAGTCTGCCAATTCCACGCCCACTTCATACATTAACCACCTGAGCCATTACACCTTATGGTTGCTTCATGGCCATTTAATGCGTGGGGATTGGACGTCATATGACCAATCACACCAAAGTCGTCTGCTAAAGAAGCCTACATCCTAGTTGTAACATACTACTTCTCCAAGTGGGATAAAGTTGTACCCTTAAAGGAAGTCAAGAAGGAGATTGTCGTCCTTTTCATCAAGGAACATATCATCTACCTATATGGTGTGCCTCATTACATCATCATCGATAACAAAAAACAGTTCTCCAACTGATTCATGGACGAGATCTACGAGAAATACAAATGCAAGCTGCACAAGTCTTCCATGTATCATGCTCTGGCTAGCGATCTTGTGGAATTATTCAACAAAACATTGTGCAACCTTCTGAAAAAGGTGATTGAGACTAGCATGAAAGAATAAGCAAAGCACTTTGAGAATATAGGACTACACATAGGACTCCTACCTAAGCTACGCCTTATTCTCTCATATATGGCGTAGAAGATGTTTCGCCATTCGAAAGTCAAATCCCCTCACTAAGGATGGCTATACATGAAGGCTTGACTGAAGAGGAAAACACAAAGCTACGACTTCAAGAGTTGGAAGCACTCGACGAAAGGAAGCTCGAAGCTCAACAACACTTGGAATGCTACCAAGCATGGCTATCCGAGGCATTCAACAAGAAGGTTCACCCAAGGTCTTTCCAAACTGGAGATCTTGTCTTGGCATTACGAAGACCCATCATCACAACTCACAAAACAAAAAGCAAGTTCACATCAAAGTGGTGGTCTTCACCAACGGCGCCTACCTAATCATGGTAGAAGACGGCTTAAAGATCAGCCCCATCAATGGTAGATTCTTGAAGCGCTACTACCCCTAAACCAAACACTCAATGCTCATCACCTGCATGAGCCTAAACTGCACATAACATAATGCTCCTCACTTGCATGAGCCTAAACTGCACACGGTACAAAGCTCCAGGCCTACAAAAGCATAAATTATGTACAGCAAAAAAAAAACAAAAAATCACTATCAAGATCGCCAAAACCCATCACACCCTTAAACTACGTTATGACTTGATCCTTCCTCGATCGAGGGTACATAGGCAACTTGAAACTTCAAAAAAAACTTCAAGTACAGTCACATCATCAACACAAACACAAACACCTTGAAGAATAAAAAGCAAATTCAAAATATGAATACTTTATTTTTTTAAAGGAAGAATTCGGCTACAAATCGTTATTACAAAGTGAAAAAAAAAAAAAAAAAAAAAAAAAAAAAAAAAAAAAACAAAGATGGCTTCTCCAGTAATTGACAAGGTGCGAAGGATTCAAGATACGAATCCTCGACGTACACACCTTCTTTTTCGTATTTCATCTACCAAAATCTATCACCTACTAAGATGCGTCAGAAGATCACATCTTGATGTGCATCAAATTGTCTTTTACAGGAAGGACAAGCACCTTAGGGCCAGTCAACGGCGTGCAAAGCTTTAATGACATCCCCATATCTTGCGAATCGCCTTCGTTCGTAAGAATGGTGATGGTATTGCATTTAAAGCACTTGGAAAATACCATGGCTGCAACAAAATAAACAAAGCTACATAAGCACAAAACTGGGGCGGCAAAGAAGAAAAAAATTGTTTCACTAAACCAAAAGGCATGCGAGAAAAACCTTGTGAACGTTGAAGAATGATGGTGACAACGTCACAATGGCAAGAAGAAATCAGCCACGAAGCTTGATCAAGCATGGCAAAGAGGGCAACTACAAGACGGTCATTCAAGGCACGTTACAATAGCAAAGAAAACCAAAACGCTATGTAATCTCACTATGTAACCCCGCAAGATTTCGCAAGGAGTTTCTTGTATTGCATGGTGAATAGGGCAACTACATCATGGTCCTTCAAAGCGCACTATAATGGCAAAGAAAACCAAAACGCCACGTAATCGCACTACGTAGCCCCGCAATGATTACACAAGCAGTTTCTTGCACTGCATGGCAACGTCACCATCTAGGAAAACTGTGACCAAAAGACATTACAGAGCATAAACTTACTGCAGTCTTTTGCACAGCCCCACACAGTAAAAGTGACGCACTGTAACAAGCTTCAAGCAACTACAACTTGCACCAAACAGTAACAAGGGGATAACAAGGAGTAACAACAATGCACATGGCAGCAGCAGCAACAAATGCACTTGACAACGTCAGTACTAAGGGAATACTGTGACCAAAAGGCACTACACATCATAAACACACTATAGTCTTTTGCACACCACCACATGGTAAACAATGACGCACTGCAACAAGCTCCAAGCAACAACAACAAGTAAAACCCACGACAAAAGCTCCAAGCAAGCCTACGACAAGGAATTATGTGTGTGAAAAAATACAAAACCAATGGTCCCATAAATGGAGTCAATTGATTCTAATGCTAGAAGGAAAATACATACCCGGATAGCAAAAGAAAAGTCAAAACAAGGAAGCACATTCCAACCAAAAGAATGAAGCAAATTCCAAGCAAAAAGTTGCAGGTTTCAGCCAATCTGCGCAAGCAGGACGTTTTTGGTGATAGTTCAACTTTCTGAAGGAGTGTTGATGCAAGACCAATTCGAGAAGGAAGCTAAGTGGTTAAGGATCATTGTATCCAAATTTCATAATTTTTCCTAAAGCCAAACATTCCAGTTTTCAAAGTTATTCCCTTAGAAGTTGTTTTCCAGTCAGGATTGCGCAGCTGTAGGAAAATGCAAAGTTGAAGATATTCCTGATTTTTCCTAGTGACATGCGATATATGCCTGAAAAGATAAGAGATAAAGCTACCCTTCTTTTTACAGAATTTTCCAGAAGAGAAATCAACCTCAAACTGGGTTTAATTGTCAGATGACATGTTTCCCAAAACAAAAAAAAAAAAAAAAAGGAAAGGAAAAATACCTCCTTGCCTTGGGGAATCGAAAGAAAAAAAGAATCCCTCCTTGCTATAGGAAATCAAAAAAAAGGGAAGACAAACTCCTTCCTGGTCGTGGGAAATAATAAAAAAAAAAGGAAAGAAAATTGTCCTCCTTGCCATGGAAATCAAAACAAGGAACAAAAAATCTCCTTCTTTGCCATGAAAAAAAAAATTAAAAATTAAAAAATTAAAAAAAGAAAAAGAAAAGAGGAAACAAAAAAATTCCTCCTTGTTGTGAGGAAGAAAGAAGGAAAGAAAAAAATGCACATCCTACTTACCTAAAGACAAGCATTAAATCTTTCCAAAACCTTGAAGGAAATCACCAAAACTTTCCAACACTTTGAAAGAAGTCACCCTCGCTACCCAAATTAAAGGGGATTCCTATCGAAGGAAGGAAAACATTTTT
This sequence comes from Pyrus communis, assembly GCF_963583255.1. Taxonomy (NCBI): domain Eukaryota; kingdom Viridiplantae; phylum Streptophyta; class Magnoliopsida; order Rosales; family Rosaceae; genus Pyrus; species Pyrus communis. Next base: position 11,406,334 of record NC_084805.1, on the reverse strand, counting down.
CCTACAACCACAAGGCAAAATTCAAAATGGACCAAATGTATTTTGTCAATAAGTATATACCAATTTATCCATTTTCAAAATTTCTTTCAAGATCAAGCCTCTACGGCCCTTGAAGAAAATTTTCATTTTATTCAAGATCAAGCCCCAATGGCCCTTGAAAAAAATGTTTCGTCAAAGAAATACGCCCTAACGGTCCTTGACGAAATTCATCATCTCAATTCAAGATCAAGCCTTTACGGCCCTTGATGAAATGTTTTGTCCAAGAAATACACCTCAACAACCCTTGATGAATTTCATCATCTCAATTCAAGAAATAAGCCTCAATGGCCCTTAAAGAAATGTTTCGTTCAAGATCAAGCCTATACGGCCCTTGAAGAAGCAAGCTAATTTAAGATCAAGTCTCAATGACCCTTGAGTTAGAACATTCACATTGTAGGACTTCAAAACACGTTTCCTACATGTGAAAAGCACATGCCTACAACGCACCTTAAAGTAGGTAGACATGTAAATTTCGTTGCATACAAGTGATGCATCACAAAGCTCCACGTGACATATGATTCATCACAAGCGGACAAGTCATCAATAATATGTGGCACAAATCAAGCAAAGGAAATATAAAATCTTACCAAAAAATTAGCACAAGGGAGAAAACTCCCTTAAATTCAACAAAAGGGTCTAGATTGGTCCTAAAACTAAAAAGAAAGTTAAGGCATCTTCATAAAACAAGCAAGAATTGAAGATTGCTCACAAAATAGGCAACAAGGCCTCATAATTTCGGCCAAGGGAGTAAAGTGGCTGAAATTAAGACACAAAACATGCCTAAATTCTCCCATGGACAAATTAGGACATAAATCAAAGCCAAATCCACCCAGAGGCAAGCTTTGAGAAGCCTATAAATACAAGGTCCTCCACAAGCATAAGGGTCGAAATTCTTGCATTCAGAAGAACCTCTGCAAAACCTTTGAAGACTAATACGTTGGCAAAGCTCTTTTCAAAGAACATTAAATCAAAGCTGAAGCTTTCTCTTGACCAAAGCCAAAGCACTCCTCTTGAAGAATCAACAAGCACTCGTGTCGATTCCTTCAAGATTTTGTTGTAAGCTCATAAACTTGTAACGATGTTCGATTCAAGATCAAGTCGCCAAGACCCTTAAATCAACAAAATCCTACATCAACATCATCTTTGCCGCATCTTTAAAGCGAAGACCGTTTACGTGTTGTTTTCAAGCATAAAACTTAAAGCAATTGTTCAATCGTTCGTCCGATATCAAGTCATTGCCACCCTTGGATCAACAATCAACCATCTACATCAAATTTGAAGATTGAATCAGAGATTGTAACCTACAAATTCAAATCTATACAAATATACTTTATACACGTGTTCTCGTTTCATTCGATACAGAATTTTTGTGTTTACAGGGTAAATGGATGTTGGTCATGTCTTTGAGAGTCAGAATGAACTCTCCCAAGTATAAAACGAAGTATGAGTATCTGTACTCCACCTTCTAGCTATGTGATGAAGGAATTCGACTTTGACCTGAACCACTTGCTTCTTTGTTAAGAATACCACATTCAGAACCTTAGCTTTCCTTAGGGTAGAGTAATGGTTCACATGGACTATTGCAAACCAACTGCTCTCGATGCAGCATCTATATATACACTTCGGGTTGACTGGAGCAACGAAATCCATGAGGGCTCGTTATCCTTGATGGCCTTGTTCAGAAACTCGAGATGCAGTGGCAGCCTCCCTCTTTGAAGTCTATCCTCAATGGAAGATGAGCCATTGACTACAGAAAGACGAGGAGAGTTCGAAGCCATGGTTCATCTACAAGAAATAGCCAACAGAAAGCAAGAGCTAAAAGTTTACCAGGCCATTCAAATCAAGATGTGCAAACTCATTAAGGAAAATGAGCTTAAATAAAAGCGTGCGAATCTAGTCCTGAACAACAAGCACATGTCAAAATTTTAAATTTTAGGGCATAAAGTTGTCCTACACCCATGTTGTCATGCAAGACATATCTTTTCCCTTTTGCATGACATGCCAACAAGCAACAAAACAATTCTCAACAAAAAGGAAAACATGCTATACAGATGTCTATGTCAAAAGCAAATTAATCACAATTAAGCAATCATGCCAAAGTAACGGACATCTCTAGACAAACTTTACTCGATGAGAACTGTCAAGTGATCAAATTAAGCTCCAAATATTTGCAATTATAAAGCATGCAAGGAAGTAATAAGAATCAATCAATGGCATGTGAAACCCTCAAGGAAGCTAAACCTACTGCAAGAAACATAAATCGAATTTCCTAGAAAATTGCACTCCTGCCTTCCGAGTGCTGATGCTCGTCTAGAAACGGCGAGCGCCAAAAACCCTAGAATTTTTTACCTACATGCAAGCAGGGGAAAACTCGAAGGAAAAATTTTGCAAGAAGAACAAAGTAGCAGAAATAAAGTTTCAAGAAGAAATCACAGCCAAACTCACTACAAGGTTCAACGAGAAGAGAACACGCATGTAACAGTAATGGAATCAGAAGCCGAAGTTTTTTCTTATCTGTGGAAGCTGTGAACCGAGGCTTAGAGAAGACGCAGAAGTAGAGTGTGGTGCAAAGTCAGCGATGAGTTATGGGAAAAGGAAAAAGAAGCTAAGAAGGATAAGAGGTTCGGCAAGATAGAAATTAAAGAAAAATGAGCAAAACAGAGGGGAATTAAAGACTTCTTTTAGGGAGAGAGGAGCTTTAAATTAAACCATTGTTTTTAAAAGGTAACGAGTTTCCATAGGGTAATGTGTCATGCATGGGAAACTAGAAGAATGACATCATCACGATGTAGTCTGGTACGTGGGAAATGAAAGAGTCCTATTAGAGTGGAGCATGTTTTGAAAACTTTTCGGCCTAGGTTTGATTATATTTGGCCCAATTCAATTCTCAAAACCGAAAAAAGAAAAGGGCTAATGTTAGGCCCCAAAAATCTTACTTATAAGCCCAGCTGCATCTCAATGGCCGATCGTTGTAAAAATACTATGAGCCAAACCTAAATACATGCAAAAGTGCGAAATCGAGGGGTATGTGAATTTCCGATCACACCATGCCAATAAAATAATAATCTATAAATTGGACGTTTGTATAGCCGCACCAAGCCCATGAAAAGTCATGCACATTTATCATGCCAAGCCATGTTACGACACCATCGTTGTAATTAAATCATGCCAAGCACGCTACACGCTACACGCTAAAGTGGGCCCAAGCCATATTGGGGCTTGCCAAGTGGATCGTGGAATGGATTGTTACAGAAGTTTATTGGGCCCGCACAAGGTTAAAGTTATGGAAGACTTTGGGCTGCTTAGGAGCATCAAAAGTCCAAGCCTATAATGTTTTGTTTCATGTGGGTAAGTCTGAAAGACTAAATTTCCCTTTTCCTTGCAAACCAATTAGGACACATAGGAAGAAACCAAAATCCAAAGTTGGGTTGCCTACAAGATCATGTTCAAACATATTGGATCACGCTCTATTAATGAGGAGAGAAGGGATCTTTCCCTTCCACAATTACACAGGAAAATGAGGATGGAAAACGCATTGCCAAAAGAGAAGCCTATGGAAATTGACCATGGATGAGGGTGTTGTGGGCAATGCCCTTAACCTAGTCTTTAAGAGGTTAGCAGTGTCCTTCAAACGATACACCAAAAAGGAAAGTCATAGATGCGCCTATGGAAAGGAGAAGGGAAGACATGGCAAAAAGATGAAGAAATAAGGAAACCAAAAGATTCCTCAGGGAAAGCTAGAAAGGAGTCTTATGCCTATAAAATTGGAAGGAATTTAGCACAATAGGGGGAGAGGACACAACGTGGGAAAACAACATAGACAACGTAGGGAGAATCAAGGCAAGATGGACCAGGCAAAGCAAGCTTTTCTCTAAGTGTAGGAAACCTTGATTCTTGAAGAAAGAATTCTCCTAGCTTTCCAGGGATTTCTTTAGGTTTCCTTAGATTTCCTTAGCCACTACGAATACTCACAGAACATCAAGAACCTTAGATTAGCCATTCCCAAAACCATGCAAGCACGCATTGAGTTCTCTCTCATGCTAAACCAATAAGCTTTTAGCTTCCATGCCAAGCCACACTTAGGCAAGTTATAATTTATTGCAATTATTCAGTCTTTGAACCATTGATTCAACTGAGGTACTTCCTAAGACACGCTAATTCTTTCAAGGTATCTTAGGACTTAGTACCATAAACGAACTAGGAGAGCTGAGAATTTCCACCAAGGCTCAAATCCAACTGGATCAAAAGGTCCCCAACATCCTTTAAGACCCAACAAATATATAAATTAATAATTGAAGAAATAAATAAAAGAAATAAAACATAAATATTCATAATACATATTTAGGATTTTTTTTTTCTTGAACAATTACTATTTTCTAACCTAACAAAACTTCTATTTCTCAATTCAACTCTCTCAAAATATGCTTCTAAAGTATATTTTAGGACATTAAGTTTTGAAAATACTTGATCTTGTACTTCTTAAATTTTTACATAGAACTTATTATAAGCACATGAAAGGTCAATTCTCCCATAACTTTGGAATGCATTCCGAACAATCCCCTTTATTGTGCGAGCTCAATTATAGTTTAACAGTAGCACTATTTGACTGTATACGATAAGAAGAAATGGTGTTTTTATTTATTTATTTTTTTTTAAAACAAATGATATTATCTACACTAATTTTATTCAAATAGTTATTTATGTATTGCAAAACATAATTTTGGCCCTTTATGTTTTGAATCAATCAATTTTGTCTTCCATGTTTTGACATTGGGATTTGCGTTTTAAAGGTTAACTAGTTAGAGGTCATATGGGTCCTTTCATACTCTCGTGGATATACAGTGGCACGACTTGGAATTTTCATCCTACATTATTTTTTTCTTGTGCAGCGGAAAAATTCATTTTTTTCTCATACAAGAAAATATTAGAGGATGAGGATTAAAAAATAAAACCTCAAATGCATGGAAGATAGTTGTTATGCCGTTTGATCACAACTTCAATTCAGTTGTTTAGTTCTTGTTTTTTGGAAACTTTTTCTGTTGGTTTTTAAATTTTCATTTTCTTGAAAATTGGACTAAAAACCGTTACTAAATAAGTTTTCAATATTTTTTAAAAATTTTCAAAGTGAAAGAAAACCTAATAACTGAAAATTATATAAGCTCACATTATATAATTTAACTTAATTTTACAGGAGACAAATCCCAATTTACAAGTACACCATATATGGATAGTAATAGCTACACTGTGCTTGTATTGAGGGAATTATATATATTACAAATGAAAGTTATAAACACCTGAATGTGCCAATTGCAGTCACGAACGCTTTGCTGGCTAGTGGCTACATGCATATATTAATAGGTTAATTACAAAAAGGAAAATAGTTGTAACTTATTTACTAAATAATTATTTAAGTTATGTTTATTTAATTTATGTATGATCTTGTTCACGCTATTTAGGGAACCATCGACAAAGGGGCCGATCCCTGGTTTATGCCATTGACTTTGTGTCTGTCAATTTCAATGATGTCCTTCACCAGGGCTAGGGCCAGAATTCTTGACACTAATTCCTAGAGGAGTTGTAAGGTTTACAACTTCGTGTCCTCCGGTACCAGGGCTCGGTCCTGAATTGTTCACTGCCTTGAAGAATAAGCTCTCAATCTCTCCAGTACCATTGCGTGACAACCTTGATGAACTGCTGAGTGGTCGAGCTTCTATTAGAGCAAGATTGGAGCATGAGAGGAAGAAAGCAATAAGAAGAATAAGAAAGAACAAGGCAATAGACTTGAGTCCCATAGCCATTTTGGTAATATTAGTCACTAAGGCTCAAGCTTTTTCTCCGAGTTAATGATGCCTATGGAAAAGTGGCAAGGTTGGGGTCTATTTATAGTGCTTTTAGGTGGTGAAATTCTTCTGTAAGGGCAGAGGGCCGGCGTTTTGAGTTATGTTACATGTGGCATGGAAAATTGCTCACTAGTTAGGTCGAAAGGCTTCAAGAACAGTAGGAGAGGATACAGTCGGTGGTGGCAAATCCATGAATTTTTGTATTTTTTTTCGTGAAGGCATTTAAATACTGATACAATAAAAATGCCTATCTCGGCTCTTTGAGGCATTTCATCACATATTGCCCCACCTTATGAGGAATTTTAATGAATCAACTCAATTGTGGAGCCAACGCCCATGTACGTTGTCTGCCAAGTATGGACACCTGAGCTGGAGCATGCATGCCAGAATAGGTGTACTTGTCACACGAGGAACACATAATATTGGTCGTTTTCATTCTACCCGAGTAGATTGGATTGCAAGGGAAGTCTAAGGGTCACCCATGCTTCAGTTTATTTAATTTGTATTTCTACATAGTAGGATTGAAAATTCATCTCATATGTAGAAATGTGTGAGAATATAAATGTTAAAATTCCACATTAAAAAACAACCAAACTTTACGAAGGTTGGACCACTTCTCATTTTATCAATTCATTCTGTGGCGAAAAACCTTGAATTGCTTTCGTATGATTACATGTAGTTGTGGTCAGATAATTTGATATAAATGCACGTACCCTGCGCATCATGAGAATGCGATGTGACAAATGAAGTCATATATGTTGATGTGGCGTCTGCTTTTGTTCAGGACCTGGGAGAGGCGGCTACTTTAGAAATTGAGAATTTGGCGGTACAAGTTTTGTTTGTAAAAGAGCCACCATGAAGCAAAGTCAAATGATACATTCATTATTGCTGCCCCAGTATTGGAAGATCCATGTAGCTCGTATTCTGCAAGATATATTTTACGTGATACGTAAGGATATCATAGCTAATGCATTTTAACCTCCCAATTTCAGGGGTTCAGAATTGGAAATTATGGGATCTTTTGTAGCCCTTTAGACGGCACAAAGACATGAGAATAATGCAAAATATCAGACCATCACTTAATGAGTGATTTGATTGATTAGCTATGTATATATACTTAAATGGAGGGAAAAGGATCATTCCTCCTAATTCACCAAATTAAGAGATCCGTGCTATTTAAATTTGATTCAACGACTACAAATAGGGACCCACTTTAAAAGTTATAATAATTTCAACTATTTGATCAATTTTCAACGGTAAGGATTTTCTGATTTAGTCGATTAGGAGGAAGGGATCTGGAGAGGATCCCTTTCCTAAATGGAGAGAAGAAAGAATCTTCGTATCCTTATCTCGTTTTTAATACAGTAAAACAGATCCTTGCTAAAAAAATGGATACTCGTTTTTACTATAGTAAAACAGATCCCAGCTAAAGGAAAAATTCTCTGCTGTCAGCTCCTACCTTTGGCTTTGGAGTCAGTGGCAATCTTCTTTAAAAATCATTATTCGTCTTTTGCCTCTGGCTTTTTGTTTACTTTATTTTGTGTTTAATTGTCATCGTGAAACGTTTTAATTACTGTGATAGTCGTCATTTTTTGACCCACGTACATAGATATTACAAGGTTTTGGATCCAGTTATCACATTCGATATGGGGTTGAAGGTATAAGTCATGGAAGATGTCGAATTGCATCGGGATCGAGTTTAGTCAGTACGACACTTTGGGTTTTAGCCAGTGCAAAGATATGCCTTTCGAATGTTCAGAGGATGTGGAGCGGGGACATGATTTTATTATTTTATTTTGTTTTTGTTCAATAATTTTCAAGAATTGTCTTGGAGTTTGGTTTGATTTTTCTTTCTAGGAGAGTTTGCTAGTTTGATTGATCTCTATAGGAGAGTGATTGATTTTAATTTTTGTCACGGCCCAAAAATGTAACGCGACAGTGCCACGAATCTTAAAAACGCATGAGAGTTGTATGCTCCATTCTCAAAACACGACAATTCTCCTATATTTTTAAGATACACAAGGCCTCTAAAACTAATAACCAAATAAACATTCGAGTTCAAGCAAAAGCCATAACATTCAAACCATCTCATAAGCAACCTTTTTACAAAAGAAATCCCAAATTTTCAGTTTACAAAAGCCAAAGAAGTAATGGGTTTAGATAAACATATACATAAGCAAAAGAGGCTATACATAAACAGTTTTCACTGAAACTAGAAAATCAATATTTACATTTCAAAAGCTGATTTTCTGACTCAAAAGCTTTGAGGTTGACAAGCTACAACCGCACACCTTAGTACAACTCGCACAGCACCTGAAAATGTAGGGTTGAGTATCACATACAATCCTTTACACCCCTTCGGGAGGCACCCTAGCTTGGTTTGAAACTAGATGTACCTTAGTACTACATATAAAGAAAACATTTTGCACAACAAAATCCTTTGGCTTGAGTTAAAATTTATTTCATGCTCATACAAGTAACTATAGTGGGATCTTGAAATTCTTTCTGTTCTGACAACTGACTACCCATACCTAAAATAAAATTCTCAAGTAATACCAACACAAGGTAGGGTAGTGAGAGTGTCCACTTACAACCTATACCACATAGACACAAGTACCCTCCCCTTACGGTTAATGGTACGAGTCCATTTGTATAGGACCCTCCGGAGGTTTAGGGAATCGAAGTCCAAGGTAGTCACACAACCCCCCTTACTCTCAGGTCGTCATTACAATGTAGAATAATATAAATCACATGCTAGAAAACTCAAACTCCTTTTCCTAACATGCAGTTCTATGATAAGCTTATATATATATATATATATTTTATATCAAATTTACTTGTCTTTTCTTAATTAGTTCCTTATATTTTTGAGCTATTTACCTTGTTTTTGTGTCTTGTAGGATTTGTCCAAAAAATAAAAGAAAAATAGCACAAATGAGATTTTAAGTAACAAATTCGTCAAAATTGCCTGTGTAGATCCGCTAACTTTGGAAGCAAGTTGCGAATAGCTCAGAAAGAATTAGAGAATGTGCCTTATATGTTGGAAAGCAATGGATGTCTATTTTCTGGAGCATTTCACGGTTTGCTAATATCATTTTTCTAGAAGAAGTTATGGTCATTTTAACATTGAAAGGTTCCCAAGAGACTGAACAGTTTGTAACTGACAAGAAAGCATTGAAGGCAATAAATGCAATAAATCTAGCAGTCAAAATTGATGCAGCCAAGAAAAAGCCAGCTGACTCCCATTCAAATATCGGAGGAAATGGAATTAAAGATGAGGATTAAGTGAGACTAATAGGCATAAAGGCTACCTAAAGAGTAACAATTGTTGTACCATTTCCTCTCACTTACTGTCATCATTAAATGGCTGTTAGTGGGGTGTGTTATGGAGAAGAAACTGGGGCAGCAAGCAAGAACAAAAAGGCTGCAGGTTGCAACAGGAAAGTGAAAAAAAATAGAAAAAAAAAAAAAAAAAAAAGGTTGCAGGTTGCAAGTAGAAAGGAAGGAAAAAAGACAAGGCAGCAACGTTGGGGAAGGAAGGAAATGAAGGAGGAAATCTTGGCATTCACTTCTTTCGGTTTTATCTTCTCAAATCCACGTCTTTCTTTTGTTTAATTTGAGAATAATGTGTAACAAAATTTTTAGTAGTTAGGGGCTGTTTTGAAGCCCCGAATATGATTGCAAATGTGTTATGACATTTCGTTGAATTACTTTTATGAATGGTTGAAAATTGGTTCATTACTTGTCTCATTGATGAATTCTTTATATGTTTTCTATGGATGCATACTTAGTAAGCATATCTAGGATTCTAATGCTATGAATATGTGTGTGTCTGCCCTTGTCGAATAAGGACCTACATATGTTCTAGAGTAGTACTTGTTAATTGCGATTAACATGTGAACCAATTTCTAGTATACGTAAGACAATGCTAGTACTTATGATGCCTTGTGATGATTCAAACTCTTTTCGTTCTTAATGATTTCTACTTTTTGAATCTATGAACACGCTATTCTAGATTGCATGCTAGGGACTAAATTCAGTTGAAAACGTCATTCTCTTAACATACTATATAAGAAAGAGTAATATGTTGAGTTCTAACAGTGAGCCAACTTGAGCATCTTCATCCAGAAATAAAAGGAATTTGATTGAAACATAGCATGTTTGCATGATTATTTGGTGGTGGATAGCAATTCCCTTAACTCGTTTTTCTTAATTTGTGAACTACTTAAAAATCTATTTCTGTTCTGTTTTTGTTCGATTTAATTTAAATATCAAATCAAGTCCAATAATCCCAAACATTTGAGTGTAGCTCTGTGTGTCTAGTATCTGTATATAAAATTTCGTAGACTTTAGATAAGTGTAAGTTGGTCTAATAATTATTTTTCGGTGGCTGGTCAGTCTGGACAACAACCCAGTTTTTGTGACATTTTAAGTAGTTGGATGAAACAATCTTCTACAGCAAAGACCCTTATTTGACAAATCTTAGTGTTTATAAGGAAAATCAATAGGACATTTGTGTGCTACTTTGTGGTGTGCTTTTAATCCTATCAAATTTTTGGTGCCGTGTCGCCGGGGATTGTTATTTCTAATTACTCATTTTTCTATTGTTTTCTTTTCTTGTCTAATTAGTGTTTTTGTTTTTGTTTTTATTTTAGGTAATCTTTGTAGTACATGCATACTCGAAGGTGCAAGAGCATTGATCTAGCTTCCTACGATCTTGAGCTTGACCGAACACTTCGAAAGCTTTAGAGAAAAATCTAGCAGAAGTGTGCATCAATGTCTTTACCACCATCTTCTCCACCATATTTGAGTTCGAAAAAGGAGGAAGAACCATAAGAAGGCATGGCTGATAACTGTACTTTGAGGGAATTGGCAACGCCAAATACGAATCAACAACCATTGTGCATCACATATCCAAATGCAGAATGAGGATTTAAGCTCAAGTATATCATGATTCACCACTTGCCTAAGTTCCATTCTACAGAGGATGCCAACAAGCATCTCATGGAGTTTCATGTGGTATGCTCGGGAATGAGACCAACAAATGTGGATGAGGAGCAAGTTAAGTTGAGGGCATTCCCATTTACATTAGAAGCTAAGGCAAAGGATTGACCTTACAATTTACCTTCGGGATCAATGAACACATGGAACCAGGTGAAGCAAGCATTCTTGGAGCAATATTTTCCGGCCACAAAAGTTGCAAGCATAAGGAAAGACATATGTGCAATCCAACAACAACATGGAGAGCCATTTGGAGATTACTATGAATGATTCACACATTTGGTTGCATCTTGTCCTAATCATCAAATTTCATAGCATCTTTTAATACAGTATTTTTATGAAGGATTGTGTGGTACTGATCGTGTAATGCTTGATGTAGCAAGTGGAGAAGCATTCATGGACAAGACACCAACAAATACTAATGCGTTATTAAAAAAACATTGCTTGCAACACACGACAATTTGGAGGGAGAGATAAGCTACCTCTTAAGAAAGTTAACGAGGTAAGTGCTAACTCTAGTATTGAATTACAATTAGCTAACTTGACTAATCTTTTGCAACAGGTTATGGTGGCTCCAAAACAATTGTGCGGTGTATGTTTAATGATAGGACATGGCACAGACATGTGCCCTTCGTTGATGGATCAAGGTGGTCTTGAGCAAGCTAATGCATTATGAGGGTTTCAAGGGCAACAAAGGCAAAAGTATGATCCATACTCCAATAACTAAAACGCAGGCTGGCATGATCATCCACACTTAAAGTGGAACAATCATGACAACGAACAACAATCTATTCCCAACAACTATAATCGTCCACCTGGCTTCTTTCAAGCAAGATCGCAAGCACCATTTTAGCCTTAACAACAACAAGCTCCATGTAAGTTTCTTGAGGATTTAATTGCTTCATTAGCTAACTCTACTTAATCTCATCAACAGAAAAAGAGACAAAGCAATTGAAAACCTTGAGCGCCAAATGAATCAGTTAGCAAGTTTGATGGGGGCAACAACACCAACCAGGAAGGTTGCCTAGCCAAACCGTGGTGAATCCAAATGTAGAGCAGATGAATGTTGTGACTTTAAGAAGTGCAAAAGAAGTTTTTAAGCAGCTGAGGATGCAAAAGAGGATTAGAAAATATACAAATGAACAAGGGGAGCAACAAACCAAAAATCTTGAGCAAGATAAAGCTTCAACAGAAACTGAAAAGTCTCCTAAAGCTACATAATTGAACAAAAAAGATTTGGATAAGGTAAGTAAGGAAGTTCAAAATTCATTTAACTCATGTGTCCCCGTTCTTTTTCCTCGTAGGTTTATGAAGTTTAAGAAAGAGCAAACCGATAAGGAAATCTTGGATACTTTCCGGAAAGTCCAAGTGAACTTACCTCTTTTAGATGCCAAAAAACAAATGCCCAAGTACGCAAAGTTCCTTAAAGAGCTTTGTACGAACAAGAGGAGATTCAATGATCAAGAATAGTGGCATTAAGCGAGGAAGTATCAGCTGTTTTGCAGAGGAAGCTGCCATCGAAGTTGAAAGATGTCGGTAGCTTTACCATTCCATGTGTAATCGAAGGGAAATAATTTGGGAGAGCATTGTGTGATTTGGGGGCATCCATCACTCTGATGCCATATTTAGTGTATGAATCATTGAACCTTGGAGACTTGAAGGAAACAAAGGCAGTAATCCAGTTGGCAGATCGTTCAAATAGATATCCTAAAGGCCTATTGGAGGATGTACTTTTGCAAGTGAATGAGCTCATTTTTCCTATTGACTATTTTATTCTTAAGATGGAACATGACCCTATGCCTACTACATTTCCTCTTATATTGGGAAGACCATTCCTTAGAACGGCGCGTACGACGATTGATGTCTACTATGGTACCTTAACCATGGAAATTGATGGAGAAAGCGTCAAGTTCAGAATCTTCAATGCTATCAGGTACCCTAGTGATTTTGAATCTCGTTTTTCTATTGGTGTGTTTGACTATTTTGTGCATGCTTGTTTTAATGAAGGTATAAGACAAGATAATTTAGAGAAGGCATTAGTGCAAAGCATTTCACATGGGAAGCTTAATTATTCTGAGCACATTGAAGAAGAATTAATCCAAACAGTGGCAGCTCTTGAGTCACTTTCACCAATTTGTGGTAAGTCTTATTCCTATTTTATTTCTCTTCCTACTTTTAACGAAAAAACTCTTCCTTCTGTGATTCAGGCACCCAAAATGGAGCTTAAACTGATTCCTAAACATTTGAAGTATGCATTTTTGGGAGAGGATGAAACATTACCGATCATCATATCATCAACACTCATAGCAGAAGATGGGGAAAAACTGATCCGGGTACTGATGGATCATAAAACTACTATAGCTTGGAGTATTGTTGATATCAAAGGTATAAATCCAGTTACATGTATGCATAAAACTCTGTTAGAGGAAGGTGCAAAACCAACAAGGGAAGCTCAGCGCCGTCTGAACCCACTCATGATGGAGGTCATCAAGAAAGAGGTTATCAAACTTCTTGATGTTGGCATCATATATCCTATCTTGGACAGCAAGTGGCTGAGTCCTGTTTAAGTAGTTCCTAAGCGATTTGAAGTCACAATTGTTAAGAATGAAGCTAGTGAGCTAGTGCCTACACGTGTGCAAAATAGTTGGAGAGTCTGTACAAATTATCAGAAGATAAATAGCACCACACGCAAGGATCACTTTCCAGTCCCATTCATTGATTAAATGTTAGAAAGGCTAGCTGGTCATTCTCATTATTGCTTTCTTGATGGCTATTCTGGATATAATCAGATTGCAGTTGCTCTGGAGGATCAAGAAATGACGACTTTCATATGTCCATTTGGAACATTTACATATAGGAGGATGCCGTTTGGACTTTGCAACGCCCCCACCACATTTCAAAGGTGTATGGTAAGTATCTTTTCTGATATGATTGAGAAAATCATTGAAGTGTTCATGGATGATTTTTCAGTTTATGGTGATTCTTTTTATACATGCCTACATAATCTGTCCCTAGTTTTAAAATGTTGCCAAGAATCTAATCTGGTCTTAAATTAGGAAAAATGTCATTTTATGGTGTCACATGGATTAGTTCTAGGGCATATCATATCTTAAAATGGAATTGAAGTTGATAAATATAAAGTAGAACTTGTTAGTTCTTTACCCATCCCTACTACTGTCAGGAAGATTTGTTTTTTTCTTGGACAGGCAGGTTTCTATCATAGGTTTATGAAGGGCTTCTCAATGATTTCTAGACCCTTGTGCCATTTGCTTCAAAAGGATAAAACATTTGATATGAATGAAGAGTGTGTCGTAGCATTCAACAAGCTTAAGGAGTTGTTATCCACGACTCCTGTGATCATGCCACTAGATTGGAGTTTACCTTTTGAGTTGATGTGCGATGCTGCAGACTATGTCGTCGGTGAAGTTCTAGGGCAGCGTGTCAACAAAGTGCCACATGCCATCTATTATGCATCTCAAACACTCAATGATGCACATTTGAATTATTCAACAACAAAGAAGAAGCTTTTAGTTGTTGTTTTTGCCTTAGAAAAATTTAAATCTTATTTGATTAGAACTAAAGTTATTATATTTTCTGACCATGCAACTTTGAAGTATTTACTCACAAAAAATGATGCAGAATTGAGACTCATTCGATGGATACTTCTGCTTCAAAAGTTTGACTTAGAGATCAAGGATAAGAAATGGAATGAGAATGTTGTAGATCATCTTAGCAGACTTGTGCATTCAAACACGGAGGAAAATCTCATCCCTTTACGTGATAGTTTTCCAGATGAGCAATTGTTTTCATTAAAGGCCACTGACCCTCGGTATGCAGATATTATCAATTACAAGGTCACCAAAAAGATTCTGGATGATTTTCCACGTGCTCAGAAAGATAAGCTTGTCAAAACCGCCAAATACTACGAGTGGGATGATCCTTATTTGTGGAAATATTACCCTAATCAATTGATTAGAAGGTGTGTCCTCGAATTTGAGTTTAAATTTATTCTAACGTTTTGTCATTCTTATGCATGTGGCGGCCATTTTGGAGTAAAGAGGACATCCTTTAAGGTGTTAGAGAGTGGTTTTTATTGGCCTAGTTTGTTTAAGGATGCGTACAAGTTTTGTGCAACATGTGATCATTGTCAATGAACTGGTAACTTGGGTCCAAGAGATCAAATGACACAAACCCCTATTTTGATTGTTGAGATCTTTGATGTGTGGGGCATTGATTTCATGGGACCTTTTCCATCTTCAAATGGTTTTCTTTACATTTTATTGGATGTGGATTATGTTTCTAAATAGGTGGAAGTGAAAGCCACCAAAACTAATTTTTCAAAAGTTGTTTAAGATTTTATTAAGACTAACATCTTTGCAAGATTTGGAACACCTAGAGCAATCATCAGCGATGGAATGAGTCACTTTTGCAATAGAACATTTGAAGCATTTCTTAGGAAGTACAATGTCACAGATAAGGTGTTTACACCTTATCATCCGCAAACTAATGGTTAAGCAGAAGTATCAAACCGTGATGTGAAGCAAAATTTGGAGAAAACTGTGGGTCCTAGTATAAAGGATTGGAGCATACGCTTGAACGATGCATTGTGGGCTTATAGGATTGCCTATAAGAGTAATTGGAATGTCCCCATTTCAGTTAGTTTATGGGAAACCATGTCGTCTTCCAGTAGAGTTAAAACACAAAGCTTATTGGGTGATCAAAGCTTACAACATGGACATGAGTGTTGTTGGACAGCACAGGAAGCTTCAATTGAATGAGTTAGACGAAATCCGAAATGATGCATACGAGTCTAGTCGAAGATACAAGGAGAAATCAAAGGCATTTCATGACAAGATGATATCAAGGAAGAGCTTTGCCATTGGACAAAAAAATTTTCTATTTAATTCTCGCCTTCGGTTATTTCCAGCTAAGCTTCGTTCTCGATGGGTTGGTCCATTTGTTATAACTAATATTTTTCCTCATGGTGCAGTGGAAATCCAAAGTGCAAAGATTGGAAACGTGTTCAAAGTGAATGGACATAGACTCAAGCCATATTATAAGTCTTTTGTGGAGCATGATGTAGAGGTTGTACCCCTCCGAGAACCATCTCCCCTTAGATGATTGCTTTTGGTACCGTCTGGCTGCGGACGTAAATGAGCAAGCGCTTATTGAGAGGCAACCCAATGTTTCTATTCATTGTCTTTTTTTGTCATTTTCAATTTTCTATTTGCTTTTTCTAAATTTTCTTGCATGCTAGACTAAATTATTTCTTTTCTTTGTAAGAACATTTGGTTATGTCCACCCTTGGAGTTGATTGCAGAATTGAAGTTTAGGGGTCATCACTTGATTTTCCTTACCCCTAGCTAGTGAGCAATGTGAGATTGTCTTATGAGAAATCTTTGTGAAGTACTTTGAAGGAGTTTGGCAAAAGAATAAGTGTGGGGGTATTTGATGTTTGTATTTAGTTATGTGCAAAATTGGTTCCACAAAAAAAAAAAAAAAAAAAAAAAAAAAAAAAAAAAAAAAGAAAAAGAAGAAGAAAAAGAAAAATTGTATACAAAGCAAAGTTTTAAGTTTTATTTTAGAGGTGTGGTCGGAGGTATTAGTAGAGTGGTTGGAGAGCTTGAGTTCTTATAAATCTCAACAAGAGAATTGCTTGCAATGTAGCTTGGAGCTTGTGTTTACCTATCTTTCATTTCTATAACCCTCTCCCTAAACCTCATTACAACCAATAAAAGTCCTCTTGATTTAAGTTTTGCAATTATGATTGTGGAGATGAGATCTTTATGCAAGCTTATGGTACATCTTTCACATTTGATTCTTTGAGTGAAACACGTTAAACTAAACGTATGTGCGATTGAGTGTATGTCCCATGAAAAGGTCACTAGTTTGCATGTGGTGTTTTAAAAAAATACTTGAAATTGCATTAGTATGCCTATTACACACACTACACTTCAGGGATGATTAAAAGGTTACTACTAACATTAGAATAAGGAAGATGAGCTTGGATTATCTTGTTTGGTGCTAGCTAAGGTTCTTGATGATTTATTTTCTTGAGTGAAATTCTATGAGGGTCACATAGTGGGGAACTAATGTTTTTCAGCTTGCCACTTTTTCATGTTTTCTTTGTTTTGCCCTAAGTTTGGGGGTATTTGATAAGCTCATATTTATATATATTTTACATCAAATTCACTTGTCTTTTCTTAATTAGTTCTTTATATTTTTGAGCTATTTAATTTGTTTTTGTGTTTTGTAGGATTTGTCAAGCAAAGAAAAGAAAAATAGCATAAGTGGGATTTTAAGTAACAAATTCGTCAAAACTGCCTGTGCAGATCTGCTGACTTTGGAAGCAAGTTGCGAACAGCTCAGAATGAATTGGAGGATGAGCCTTACATGATTGGAAAGCTACGAATGTCTATTTTATGGAGCATTTCATGGATTGCTAATATCATTTTCCTAGAAGAAGTTATGGCCGTTTTAACACTGGACGGTTCCCAAAAGGCTGAGCAATTTGTAATTCACAAGAAAACATTGAAGGCAATGAATCCAATAAATCTAGTAGCCAAAACTGATGTAGCCAAGAACAAGCCAGCTGACACCAATTCAAATATTAGAGGAAATGGAATTGAAGATGAGGATTAAGTGGGAGTAATAGGCACAATGGCTACCTAAAAAGTTACAATTGTTTTACCATTTCCTCTTATTGTCATCACTAAATGGCTGTTCGTGGGATGAGTTATGGAGAAGAAACTGGGGTAGCAAGCAAGAACAAAAAGGCTGCAGGTTGCAGTGGCAAAGTGAAAAAAAAAATAGAAAAGAAAGAAAAAAAGAAGGCTGTAGGTTGCAGTGGAAAGGAAGGAAAAAAGACACGGCAGCAGCATTGGGGAAGGAAGGAAAGGAAGGAGGAAATCTTACATTGGGGAAGGAAGGAAAGAAAGGAGGAAATCTTGGCATTCTCTTCTTTCGGTTTTATCTTTTCAAACCCATGTCTTTCTTTTGGTTTAATTTGAGAATAATGTGTAACTAAATTTTTCGTAGTTAGGGGTTGTTTTGAAACCCCGCATATGATTGCGAATGTGTTATAACATTTCGTTGAATTACTTTTATGAATAGATGAAAATTGGTTCACTACTTGTCTCATTGATGAATTCTTTATATGTTTTCTATAGATGCATACGTAGTAAGCATATCTAGGATTCTAATGCTATGAATATGTGTGTGCCTGCCCTTGTCAAATGAGGACCTACATATGTTCTAGAGTAGTACTTGTTAATTGCAATTAACATGTGAACCAATTTCTAGTACAAGTAAAACAATGCTAGTACTTACGATGCATTGTGATGACTCAAACTCTTTTCATTCTTAATGATTTCTACTTGTTAAATCTATGAACACGCTACTCTAGATTGCATGCTAGAGACTAAGTTCAATTGAAAACGTCATTCTCTTAACATACTACATAAGAAGTAGTAATAGGTTGAGTACTAACAGTGAGCCAGCTTGAGCATCTTCATCCAGTAATAAAAGGAATTTGAATGATACATAACATGTTTGCATGATTATTTGGTGGATAGCAACTCCGCTAACTCGTTTTTCTTAATTTATGAACTACTTAAAATCTGTTTCTGTTCTGTTTTTGTTCGACTTAATTTAAATAGCAAATCAACTCCAAAATTTGTGTGAGTGTAGCTCTATGTGTCTAGTGTCTGAATATAAAATTTCATAGACTTTAGATAAGTGTAAGTAGGTCTAATAATTATTTTTCGGTGGCTGGTCAATAGGGACAGCAACCCAGTTTTAGTGACATTTTAGGTAGTTGGATAAAACAATCTTCTGCAGGAAAGATCATTATTTTCATATGGTACAATTGACAAATCTTAGTGTTAATAAGGAAAATCAATAGGACATTTGTGTGCTACTTTGTGGTGTGCTTTTAATCCTATCATTCTAATAAGAAAAAAAAATTCCAATGCATAGCTTGCTTGCATCAATATTTACATACATAATACATACCAAAAATTGCTAACCAGGGTGTGAGTCCCCACTACCTGATATTCCAAGCTTTAGGTTCCAACTTTTTCCACAATTGTTCACTCTTATCACTTGATCTCTCTTAAGCCACAAGAGTGCCTAATCCGGAAAAAAATATATATCAATACACACTTCACATGCACCAACATATACTAATACTTCTCAATTCCATCTGCACAGTGCATATATGTCCCAAAATAACCAAATCTAATATTTATTCATACGTGTCCGAGCTTAATTTACCTTTTCCATGAAATCCATTTAGGAGCCATATATCAATTGCCATCTAACAGCCAAAGCACAATGGAATTCCATAACTCTAAATCAAGTAAAATTTTACCTCTGTCTTCTTCAATAATGTTGTTCGACCAGCCTTGAGACTTCCAAAACTCTCAATTCAGACATGAATTTTCAAACTTATAGCACTTCAGACATGAATTTTCAAACTTATTAACATGAAATCCCCAATTAAAATAAAATTTTGAATCTGCAAATAAGCTTTGAATTCTTAACTTCGTTTATGATCACAGAGGCGAAAACAAATTGCAAATCGGATGTCTAAAGATTAACCAATGGATTTCTTTTTTTTACACACAACCCACTTTAACCCATCTAAACCTTTACAAGCTCCATATAACTAAATATATATTTGTGGGATTTTACATTCCACCCCCCTTAAATAAATTTCGTCCTTGAAATTTGCAGAGTCACTCGAACAAGTGGGGGTACTTCTGCTTCATATCAGATTCTAATTCCCATGTAGTTTCTTCAACTTCGTGATGTTGCCATTTTACTTTGACAAGTGGTACACTTCGATTTCAGAGCTTCTGTATTTCTCGATCAAGAATACAAATTGGACCTTCAACATACATTCCATTTGTCTCCAATGGTAAGTCCACCCATGGCTTAATATGCTGAATTTCTGGAGCATTTTTCTTCAATTGGGAGACATGAAATACATTATGAATATGACCAAGTTGGGGTGGCAGCTCCAATTTGTCAACAACATTCCATACTCTTTCAATTATCCTGAAGGGACCAACATATCTAGGTGCCAATTTTCCTTTCATTCCAAATCGATGTATTCTTTTTTGAGGGCTTACCTTCAAAATTACAAAATCACCAGATTGAAATTCCAATGGTCTTCTTCTCCTATCTGCATAAGACTTCTGCCTACTTTGTGCAGTCTTAAGTTGATCACGAATAAGCTTAACCTTCTCAGTTGTTTCCTTTATGATCTCTAGACCCAAAACTATTCAATCTTCTGCATCAACCTAACAAATTGGTGATCAACAAGGTCTCCTATACAGAGCCTCGTACGGTGCCATACCAATACTACTTTGGTAACTATTATTGTAGACAAATTCAGCAAGTGGAAGATGTACACTACATTTTACTCCAAAATCCAAAATACAAGATCTCAACATATCTTCCAAAATTTGGATGACCTGTTCTGATTGTCCATCAGTTTGTGGATGGTATGATGTGCTTAAATTGAGTTTCGTACCCAATTCCTCCTGTAGCTTTTCCCAAAAACGTAAAGTAAATCGAGAGTCTTGGTCAAAAACTGTTGTTTTAGGGATTCCATGCAATTGAATAATCTACTCAATGTAGAGCTTAGCAAAGTAGTCGATAGGCGAATTCATTTTCATAGGCAAGAAATGAGCACTCCTCGCAAGTCGATCTACAACCACCCAAACTCCATTATGCCCTTTATTTGAGCTCGGTAGATCAGTAATAAAGTCCATTGTAATGCTCTCCCACTTCCATTCTGGAATAGCCAATTGTTGCAGCATACCAGATGGTTTTTCGTGTTCAATCTTCACTTGTTGACATATTGAGCATTGACTAACATAATTGGCTAACTCTCACTTCATCCCTTTCTACCAATACCTTCTTTTCAAATCTCGGTACATCTTATTGCTTCCTGGATGCATTGCAAATCGAGTATTGTGAGCTTCCTTCAGTACTCATTCTCTTCTCTTATCTTTAGGCACAACCATTCTTTCTTTATATCTTAGACCATCATCTTCGTGAACTTTCCACTCTTCTGATGCTTCTCTAGATATTCTTTAACAACTCTACTTCTGGATCATCTTTCTATTTAACATCAGTTCTTGTTGTCAAAACACCTTCAACTAAAACCTCTATTTCATATGCTTCAATAGTTCCAAATATGTCATTTTCAGCCAACATTAACCTTAACAATGTACTTCTCGTTTTTCTACTCAACGCATCAGCCATTACATTGGCTTTTCTAGGATCATACAACAATTCAAAGTCATAATCTTTTATATACTCCATCCATCGCCTTTGCCTTAAGTTCAGATCATGTTAAGTAAACAAGTATTTGAGGCTTTTGTGATCAGAATAAACATAAAATTTACAACCATATAAATAACACCTCCAAATCTTCAAGGCATGAACTATAGCAGCTAACTCTAGTTCATGAGTAGGATAGTGCTTCTCATGTGTTTTCTACTATCTTGAGGCATAAGCAACTACCCATCCATTTTGCATCAGCACGGCTCCTAATCCTTGTCCCGACGCATCTGTGAATATTTCATACAGATCCTTACTATTTGGCAACACCAATATCGGAGCAGTAGTCAACCTTGTCTTATGTTCTTTGAATGCAGACTCACAATCTTCACTCCATGCGAACTTTACCTCTTTTTTCGTTAAACAAGTCAATGGAGTTGCAATATTGGAGAAGTCATTTACAAACCTTCAATAATATCCAGCTAACCCAAGAAAACTTCGAATCTCAAAGACATTTTTAGGTGTTTCCCAATTCAACACTGCTTCTATTTTACTTGAATCAACTGAAACTCCTTCTCCAGAAATTACATGCCCAAGGAAACGCACTTCACTTAGCCAAAAAGCATACTTTGACTTCTTTGCATAGAGTTGGTTATCCAGTAAAGTTTGTAGAACTATCCGGAAATGAGTCTCATGTTCGTCTCGAGTCTTAGAATACACAAGAATGTCGTCGATGAAGACAATCATAAACTTATCCAAGTAAGGTCGAAACAGATGATTCATGAGGTCCATGAATGCAGCAGGTGCATTTGTCAATCCAAAACGGCATAACAACGAATTCGTAAAGACCATAGCGAGTGCGAAAAGATGTTTTAGGAATATCTTCTTCTCGAACTAACTGATGATAACTAGACCTTAAGTCAATCTTTGAGAAGTACCATGCCCCAAAAAGTTGATCTAACAATTCGTCAATCCTTGGCAAAGCATACTTGTTCTTTATCATCACCAAATTCAACCTTCGATAATCGACGCACAATCTCAAGGTCTCATCTTGTTTCATAACAAATAGAACCGATGCTCCCCAAGGTGAAGTACTTTCTCCTACAAATCTTTTCTTGAGTAACTCTTCTAATTACACCTTAAGTTCCTTCAATTCCACCAATGTCATCCTATATGTTGGCAAATAGATGGGTTTAGTTCCTGGTACCAAATCAATTCTGAACTCCACTTCTTGATGTAGCAGAACACTTAGTAAGTCTTCTGGGAACACTTCAGGAAATTCATCTACTACAGGGATCACCATCCACTCATTAGTATTCTCTTCAGTAGACACGATGAGTGCATAACATAATAATACTTTGTTGTTCTGGAAACAATTCTTTAATAATAAACTCTGCTTTAAGAACTTGATCTTTCACCACCAACTGACACGCCCTAAAGATTTGATTTATAGATACTTTCCCTAACAACGGTACACTTAGGGTCAAAAGTTTCGTCACAAGTTCAAATTTCAACCCTAAGAAACTAGACAACGATACAGATATAAATGAATGTGATGCACCAATATCAAATAATATTCTAGCTTCAGTATTGGAGAAGAGAATCGTACCATTCAGAATTATCTTGTTACTTACACTAGCTTCATCATCTTTGGTCAAAGCATACACTCTGCCACTTCCTTTTACAGGTGCACTATTTCGAGCTCCTCGACCTTGGTTCCCTTGGTTGGTCTTTTGAGATGCCTGCTGATTACGTTATGGTTGCTAAACCATTTCTGTTTTAGCTCCTTGCTGAACTCGAGACCGATTAACAACTGCAGAATCAAAGCCTTCTCTTTTGGGCCATTTTGGGCTGATGTGCCCAAATTCACCACACATGTAACATTCGAGGCTAGCTTGCCTTTTACTTGGTCTTCCACTGCCATTTGAACTCCCAGATTCTTTTCTCACCTTTTTTTACCCTTGTTTCCCCCAGATGCACCAGCTGAGGCTTTCTTCTTCAAAAAACTGAGATGATCTTGCTCAAGTGAATAAGCAGCATCTATAATCTCCTAATCTCCCTATAAGTCTTTGTTCCTTGACCCACATATACCTTTTGATGCCATCTTTCAAGCCCAACATAAATTTTACTGCTTTCATATTTTCATCAGCTACTAGAGCCTTAGCATATTTACCCAACTCCGTACACTTAGAGACATATTCAGACATTATCATGTCGCCTTGCTCCAGCTCAAAGAACTCTTTAATTCGTGTTTGTTTCAAAGAAACCGGAAAGTATCGATCATAAAAATGTTTCTTGAAATCATCCCAAGTCATTTTTTTATCTGTATTTTGATCACAAACGGTATCCCACCATGAGTCAGCTTCACCTTCCATTACATGAGTAGCTAACTTAATTCGATTCTTAGATGGCACCTTCAAAATATCAAGCTTCTTTTTTATGTTCTTGATCCATGTGTCCGCCTTGTCAGAATCAGGTTTACCCCAAAACTTCGTAGGCTTCAACTTCAGGAAACGATCGAGATAGGTAGCTTCTCGCTCACTTTCTTTTTCTTCCTCATTTTGCTGGTTTGTTATTTGACTAGCCAAAAAGGCTTGAAATAACTCAACCATTTGTTGTTCACAAACTTGTGGGTTTGGCTGAACATTGGGTATATCGACATGATGCTCTTCAGGGGCACTTTGTTGTGTGCGAGGGTTTTCTTCAGGTTATGGCAGCATCTTGTCAACAAAATCAATAAACTGAAACAAAATGCATGTCTGAAGAAAATTTATATCGAAAGTATTAGACGATATGGGATGACTAATGCTGCATACCACTGATACTGTGTATGACTGATGCTGCATAAGTCACCCCACTGATGCTACGTATAGATATTAGACGATATGGGATTTGGGGTGACTGATGTTGCCAGGTTTTATGTTCCCTCTTTCCATATAATTCTCTGTTAAGTCTAATCCCTTAATTTGAGGAAGATTGACATCTAGATGACTTGTTGATAGTTGTGTGCTAGCTACTTGATGCACTCCCTTAATTTAAGGAATGACATCTTCAAGGTTTACTGAGTTAGTAGGATTTTCCAAGGAAGGGTTGCTTGTAACCTTCTACCTCATTATATATCCCCCCTTGTACATTCAATCAATACTATGAAAAATACATTCAACAAACTTAAAATTTTCCACATGGTATCAAAGCGGGTTCTTTCGTAACCTGTCTCTGCCATTCTTGCTGCTGCGTTATTCCTGTCATCTTTGAGCCATGGCTGAAGAAAGTTCAGTAAATCGCTATAAAGAAACTCAGCATAGCCTCTCCCCAAATTTCTCATACGTTAAGGTTAACACCAATCAACATCTGTGTTCAATTCTCTTGAATGAGTTCAATTATCTTCCTTGGTCTTGAGTTGTTTCACTAGCTTTTGGAGGCAGAGGGAAATTAGGGTTTGTCAATGGAAGCGTGATGGCTCCAGATAGCTCCTCGTCAATATATAGTGACGAATTTGCAAGGATCATTTTGTGATGTCCTTACTCCTCAACACCATGGAGAAACATGTTGCTGAGATTTTCAGCTATTACGATTCGTCACTTGATCTTTGGAAAGCCTTACAGGATATGTATGGAAATCAAAATAATTATGCACGAGTTTTTCAACTTAAGAAGAACATTGATAGTGCCTAACAAGAAGGAAAGGCGTTTATTCAACACCTTAGGAGTCTTAAGGCCATATGGAATAAGTTGGATGTTTATCTCCCTTATACAATAGACCCTACCACTCTCCTGAAACTAGCTGAGGAAAGCAGAATCTATTAGCTATTAGGGAGTTTGAACTCCGAATACGAGGACCTATGGAGTCATATATTGATGAATTAAGAATTACCCACATTCAACAATGTTTATGCAACTATTCAATGAGAAGAAGCAAGGAAAAAAGTGATGAATGCTAAGCATAAATCAAGATTGATTGAGACGCGTGCATATGCCTCAAACTACAAGAACTCAGGGGCAAAGGGGTACAAGGGAAGAAATACACACCTACAATGCAAATACTGCAATGGTGTTGGTCATGTGGAAGACAAGTGTTGGGAACTTCATCCTAAACTCAAGCCTAAATTTAGCAAAGCTGGGAAGATGATACCAAGATCCTCACAACAATTTCACTCTCAACCTAAGGCTCAACTTGCTAATGCTCCCTCTCCTACTGTCTCACAAGGATCCATGGAATTCACGGCCAATCCATTGTCACTCATCAATGAATTTGCAGCCTATCTTTAAAGTAAGGGACATTGAGGAGGTTCACAAGCTCAAGGCCAGGATGAGGGCAATCATATAGCTATGTTGGGATAATTTGTCGACTTTCTTGCTGGAAATGAGAAGGTATCATGAAAGGAAGCACTAGGTATACTCAAAGCCTTCACTATTGCCCTTTTAACTAGTACTGAAAATGATTGTTGGGTAATAAATTCAGGCACCACAGATCATATGACAAACAAAGTCACAAACTTGCATCATTTTAAATGTTTTTCAAGTCCTTCACATGTTTCAGTTGCAAATGGAAAAAATGTCTTAGTTTTGGGCAAAGGGGAAGTAAACTTACTCTCACACAAAACACCCTCGACTGCCTTATATGTACCAACCTTTCCTTCTCAACTTCTGTCAATTGGAAAAATCACAAACACCTTAAATTGCCGTGCTATTTTCTCACCAGATAATGTAATTTTCAGGATGTTCTTACCATGAGGATGATTAGTGAAGGGGTCTTCATAAATGGAATTTACTACTTGTGCAAGAATGATTGCTTTTCTTAGGCTCTTCAAGCTCAATCGAAGTCCATAGATGAAAACCAACTTTGGCATAAGAGATTAGCTCATCCCTCAGAAGTTGTCTTGTCAAAACTATTTCCACATTTTTGTAAATCTCATCTTACTTGTGATACTTGTCAATTTTCTAAGTTTACTAGACTACGTTATGGTAATTCAATGTCTAGGACAAGTAAACCTTTTGAAATGGCACACACTGATGTATGGGGACCAACAACTGAATCAATGGAAGGTTTTAAGTATTGTGTTCTATTTGTTGATGACTTTTCTCGAATGAGTTTTTTATACCTTATGAAGTCAAAGAGCGAAGTCCCAAACATTTTGAAAGACTTTCATCTACATGTTCAAACTCAATTTCAATCATACATTAAAGTCTTAAGATCTGACAATGGCACTGAATTTCTATCCAACAATGTGACATCCCACATTGCCCAGGGAAGTGATCCTTAAATGCATATTCTCATCTTTACTTAGCATGAGACCTTTTGGGAGCTCACTGGCTTTGGGTTTCATCAGAACTCTGAAGTTAAGCGAGTAGTGCGCAAGAACAATCCCATGATGGGTGATCCACTGGGAAGTTGCTCGTGAGTTCCTAAAAACAAAACCGTGAGGGAATGGTAAGCCCAAAGCGGACAATATCGTGCTACGATGGTGGAGCAGGCCCGGGAAGTGATCCGCCCCGGTCCGGGATGTGACAATTTGGTATCAGAGCCTAACCCTGGTCGCGTGTGTGCTAACGAGGACGTCGGGCCCCTAAGAGGGTGGATTGTGACATCCCACATCGCCCAGGGGAGTGATCCTTAAATGCATATTCCCATCTTTACTTAGCACGAGGCCTTTTGGGAGCTCACTGACATCGGGTTCCATCAGAACTCCGAAGTTAAGCGAGAAGAGAGCTAGAGCAATCCCGAGAAGGGGGCTAGAGCAATCCCATGATGGGTTACCCACTGGGAAGTTGCTCGTGAGTTCCCAAAAACAAAACCGTGAGGGAATGGTAAGCCCAAAGCGGACAATATCGTGTTACGGTGGTGGAGCGGGCCCAGGAAGTGATCCGCCCCGGGCCGGGATGTGACAATTGGTATCAGAGCCTAACCTTGGCTGCGTGTGTGCCGATTAGGATGTCGGGCCCTTAAGGGGGGTAGATTGTGACATCCCACATCGCCAGGGGAGTGATCCTTAAATGCATATTCTTATCTCTACTTAGCACAAGGCCTTTTGGGAGCTCACTGGCTTCGGGTTCCGTCGGAACTTCGAAGTTAAGGGAGAAGAGAGCTAGAGCAATCCCATGATGGGTGACCCACTGGAAAGTTGCTCGTGAGTTCCTAAGAACAAAACCGTGAGGGAATGGTAAGCCCAAAGCAGACAATATCGTGCTACGGTGGTGGAGCGGGCCCGGGAAGTGATCCGCCCCAGGCCAGGATGTGACATTTGGTATCAGAGCCTAACCCTGGTCCCTTGTGTGCCGACGAAGACGTCGGGCCCCTAAGGGGGGTGGATTGTGACATCCCACAATGCCCAGGGAATTAATCCTTAAATGTATATTCCTATCTCTACTTAGCGCGAGGCCTTTTGGGAGGTCACTGGTTTCGGGTTTCGTAGGAACTCCGAAGTTAAGCGAGAAAAGGGCGAGAGCAATCCCATGATGGTTGACCTACTAGGAAGTTCCTCGTGAGTTCCCAAAAACAAAACCGTGAGGGAATGCTAAGCCCAAAGCAGACAATATCATGCTACGGTGGAGACAGGCCCGGGAAGTGATCCGCCCCGGGCCGGGATGTGACAAACAACATGCTTCAATACATAATTTCTCAGGGCAACATCAAACCAATTGTGTAGGAACTCCCCAACAAAATGGAGTAGCTGAGAGAAAGAATAGGGATCGCTTAGAGAAGACTCGTGCTTTTATGCTTCACATGAATGTTCCAAAGAAATTTTGTTCATTTGCAATCTTCACTACCACTTATCTTATCAATCGACTCCTAAGTCAAGTGCTAAAGTTTAAATCTCCCTATGAAGTACTCAAAGGTAGAAAAATTGATTTGGCACACCTCAAGGTATTTGGATGTGTTTGCTTTGTTCACATTCAAGCCTTGAATCATTACAAATTAGATGCCAGGGCTACCAAGTGTGTGTTTATGGGTTACTCTTTCACCCAAAAGGGATATACGTGCTTCAATTCAGCCACTAAGAAGTGCATTGTGTCAAGAGATGTGAAGTTTGAAGAAGATTGTCCTTATTTCACTTCCAAATGAACTACTACAAATCAGGGGGAGGAATTGTTTGAGTTATTTCCATTCCTTCATAACTTTAATCCTTCTATGTTGGAATAAAGCTTAGTCTCTGTGATTTCTGATGGTGAAGAAGTGCAAATTGATTCGGTCACTGCTAGTCTGATTCCTGCTCATGAAGAGAATGATGAGTCTTACTTTGATCACTCGCAACCTCTCACAGAGCCTTAAGTGATTAAAAGAAATCCTCCTCGAACAAGGAAACCTCCAATTAGGTTGCAAGATTATGTTACTTATGCTTCACGGCACCCTATCACTGAAAGCATCAGTTTACGTGAGTTCTCTACATCTCATGCTGCATTTCTCGGTGAATTTGATAAATACTATGAACCTAGGAGTTTCCGAGAAGCATCACTCCTCCCACAATGGAATCAAACCATGGCAGATGAGCTTCATGCACTGGAAGAAAATAACACCTAGAGTTTAGTTCAACTACCACCAGGAAAAAAGATTGTTGGAAGTCATTGAATTTACAAGATCAAATTCAAGGCTAATGGTTCTATCAAGAGAGACAAAGCTAGACTTGTAGCTCGAGGTTTCACCCAGACCTTTGGGGTAGATTACAAAGAAACATTTATACCTGTGGCCAAGATGAATTCCGTGAGGGTTTTACTTTCAGTTGCTGTAAATTATGGGTAGTCTCTCTATCAAATGGATGTGAAGAATGCTTTTCTTCACGGAGAGTTACAAGAAGAAGTGTATATGCAGCCTCCTCCAGGCTATAATGGTCTTGAAGGCAACATGGTGTGTAAATTGCACAAGGCAATATATGGATTGAAACAATCCCTAAGAGCTTGCTATGCCGAGCTCAGTTCAGTACTCGAGAAGGCTGGTTTTATGCGAAGCAATGCTAATTCTTCACTATTTGTAAGAACTGGTACCAGTGGGGAATCAGTTATTCTCATCTACGTGGATGATTTCATTATCAAATGAGACAGTACTATTGAAACTAAGGAACTGAAATGTTCATTACATCAAATATTTGCTATCAAAGATCTGGGGTGGCTCAAGTATTTTTCGGGTAATGAAATGACAACATCTTCAAAGGGGCTATTTCTACATCAATGTAAATATGTACTAGATTTTCTTCAAGAAGAAAACATACTTGACTGCAAACTTGCCATCACACCTATGGATTGCAAACTGAGGCTCTCAATATAAATGGAGAAGCCATGCATGATGTAAGTTATTGCCAATGGTTAGTAAGGAAGCTTATATATCTCACCATCACACGTCCAAATATCACATATGCAGTGAGCTTGGCAAGCCAATTTATGCATTCTCCCACTGTTGATCACCTCCACATTGTTAAAAGAATTTTGCGTTACCTCAAAAGGTCAATCGGGCAAGGAATCATCATGCATAACAATAAGTCCACTACCATTAGTGGCTAGACGGATGAAAAT
The DNA here is from genome assembly GCF_963583255.1 of Pyrus communis. Taxonomy (NCBI): domain Eukaryota; kingdom Viridiplantae; phylum Streptophyta; class Magnoliopsida; order Rosales; family Rosaceae; genus Pyrus; species Pyrus communis. Next base: position 11,376,657 of record NC_084805.1, on the reverse strand, counting down.
TGGGCAGGGAATGCACTTGATTGAAAATCCACCACATGCTATTGTACATTTATGACGGGGCAATCTTGTTACTTGGAAGAGCAAGAAGCAACAAGTAATTGTTCGTTCCAGCATAGAGGCTGAATATCGAGTCATGGCAACCACTGCCTGTGAACTTATTTGGCTTAAAGGGCTTCTTTCAGACTTAGGGTTCCCTACTCCGTCCTCTATATCCCTTATGCGCGATAATCAAGCAGCCATGCACATCCCTGCCAACTCTATGTTTCATGAAAGAACTAAACATATCGAAGTGGACTGCCATTTCATTAGAGCTCAAGTTCAAACTCAAGTCATACAGACCATCTTCACACGAAGCCATGATCAACTGGCAGATCTCTTTACCAAAGCACTGGCATCAGCTCCATCTCATCGTTTTTTGGGCAAGCTTGGCTCAATTAATCTCCTCGATCCAGCTTGACGGGGAGTATTAGACGATATGAGGTGACTGATGCTGCATACCATTAATGCTGCATATGACTGATGATGCATAAGTCACCCCACTGATGCTGCATATGGATATTAAACGATATGGGATATAGGGTAACTGATGCTGCCAGATTTTATGTTCCCTCTTTCCATGGGATTCTCTATTAAGTCTAATCCCTTAATTTGAGGAAGATGGACATCTAGATGACTTGTTGATAGTTGTGTGCTAGCTACTTGTTCCACTTCCTTAAATTAAGGAGTGATAGCTTGAGGGTTTACCGGGTTGGTAGGATTTGCCAAGGTAGGGTTGCTTGTAACCTTCTACCTCATTATATATCCCCCCCTTCCACATTCAATCAATACTATGAAAAATACATTCAAACGAATTTAAAATTTCCACAGAAAGAAAACAAATGACTCAAGGGAAACAAATGTTGCAAAAAAATAAATAAATAAATAAAATTTTGAAATACCAAATTTTTTTTTCTCTGGTTGCTTGTTATTTTAAAACATGTTATAAACCATGCTTTGATACCATTTTTTCTGTCACGACCCAAAAATGTAACGCGACAGCGCCTCAAGTCTTAAAAACGCATGAGAGTTGTATGCTGCATTCTCAGAACACGACAATTCTCCTGTTTTTTAAGATACGCAAGGCCTCTAAAACTAATAACCAAATAAACATTTGAGTTCAAGCAAAAGCCATAACATTCAAACCATTTCATAAGCAACCTTTTTACAAAAGAAATCCCAAATATTTTTTTTTCCCTTTTTTTTTATTTTTTATTTTTATATTTTTTAACACACAACCCACTTTAACCCATCTAAACCTTTACAAGCTCCATATAACTAAATATATATTTCTAGGGTTTTACAATTTTCATTTTGGTGTGCTACCTTTTTTGGATCTATTTGTGAAGGGTAGAGCTATTTGATTTGTTGGATTTACTTTGTTTGCTGTTTTGGGATCATGGTGGTGATTGGGTGATGCGATAGACTCATGAGCGTCGTGCTCCTTATCTCAATTTATATTTTGACATTTTGTTCTCAAATGATTTGCTTGTAACATGAAGTTTAACAATTTTATTGATTTGTGTAATCGTGTGGTTCCCGATGTGCTCGAACAAGTGCTTGAAGTCTACTCATTGTTTTACAATACTGATGCTTTATTGTAATATTTTTAGATCTAATTTGCAAGGACCCTATTAGGGTTGAAGTCTTCATAATATGTATTTGTAATGTCCTTTTATCAATATATGAATGAAATATCGTAGTTTAATGGAAAAAAAAAAATCGATGTCTGATAAAAAACTACTCATGTGCGTGTGTATAAGCTATATATATAAGTTGTCATTGCTTCTTTAATTTTCTTTCTGAGTAGAATTGGATCACATCCAATCAGTGTTATTGGTTATTGATGAAATTGTAGCAATGGTTCCTCAACTTTAACTTAATTGGAGTAGTGGTCCCTCAACTAAAAATTCATGACCATTTGTCTCTTAACTCTTCAAAACGTGCAGCTATGGTCATTTTCGTCAACTTTATTAGAACTTTCATCAAAATGAGTTACGTGTCGAATCAAAGGGCAAATATGGAAAACAAAATGAGAAAAATTGTAGCAATGGTCCCTCAACTTTAACCTAATTGTAGCGATGATCCTTCTAATATGACTCATTTTGATGGAATTCTGATTGAGTTGATGAAAAGGATAATAGTTACACGTGTTGATGAGTTAGGAGACCAATGGTCATGAATTTTTTAGTTGAGGGATCATTGCTCCATGATTAAAGTTTGAGGGATCATTGCTACAATTTTCTCTCCGTTATTTGTATGTGAAAACGGTATTAACCCCACCAAGGTGGCAATCTGCTTTTTTTAATACATTCAACCTGCCTAAATTGCCTTTAAAAGAGTCAAATTGTCTCGATGAGAATAGTTTCCCAAAGATATGAATTGGAAAGTAGCTTGCAGCGGTTGTAAATCACCACTATTATTTTTTGGGTCAATTTGCTTCACTATAGATGTTCCGAAAACATGAACTTTTTGGCGCAGTAAAGCGATGGAACTAACAAAGTCCATGGGTTTCTGTTGTCTTTTTACTATTATTAGATTCCCAGTATAGCATATGTTGCCAATTGGGCATCTATACAACATTGTTATGAAACATTTGCCTATGTTTTTGGGCATATATTGTATATATATACTTCTGAAAAACAACCTTGTGGCACTAATTAATAAATGAGAGCTTGTGGCACTAATTAATAAATGAGAGCTTGTGGCACTAATAAAACTTAAACGGATAAACCCTTTCATATATTTTATTTGCATGGCTACGGGTCTGCGACATATTATTATCTCTACTCACTGTTCTAAAAATCTCCGCCTAGCGCTGTCTAGGTGCTAGGCGGCTGGCCACCGTTCTGATTAATGCCTACGCATTTGAAAATTAAGAAAGGGCGCCTAGACCTACTAAGGCGCATGACTAGACCGCCTAGGCACCTGCCTAAACCGCCCATACACCCGCCTAGGTTGCAACTCACTTAGGTAATAAATAGATAACGTTCATTTTGCTTTTTATTTATTTTTTTCAATAAATTGTAAGAGACTTGTTGAATACTTAAATGAGCACACATTATGTAACATCCCACATCGCCCAGGGGAGTGATCCTTAAATGTATATTCCCATCCTTACCTAGCACGAGGCCTTTTGGGAGCTCACTGGCTTCGGGTTCCATGGGAACTCCGAAGTTAAGCGAGTAGCGCGCGAGAGCAATCCCATGATAGGTGACCCACTGGGAAGTTGCTCGTGAGTTCCCAAAAACAAAACCGTGAGGGAATGGTAAGCCCAAAGCGGACAATATCGTGCTACGGTGGTGGAGTCGGGCCCGGAAAGTGGTCCGCCCCGGGCCGGGATGTGACAAATTGGTATTAGAGCCTAACCCTGGTTGTGATGTGCCGACGAGGACGTCGGGCCCCTAAGGGGGGTGGATTGTAACATCCCACATCGCCCAAGGGAGTGATTCTTAAATGTATATTCCCATCTTTACCTAGCACGAGGCCTTTTGGGAGCTCACTGGCTTCGGGTTCCATGGGAACTCCGAAGTTAAGCGAGTAGCGCGCGAGAGCAATCCCATGATGGGTGACCCACTGGGAAGTTGCTCGTGAGTTCCCAAAAACAAAACCGTGAGGGAATGGTAAGCCCAAAGCGGACAATATCATGCTACGGTGGTGGAGTCGGGCCCGGGAAGTGGTCCGCCCCGGGCCGGGATGTGACACATTATATGCTTGTTCTCCGTGTTTTCATTATGCTCCAATACTTCATAATATATGTGTCATTCTATTTTGTAGTTTACGATGAAATTATATATATTTTAAGTATAAACATACACTTATTTATATGAAATATAATTAATTTAGTTAAATTCGCCTAGTCCGCCTAGGCGCTACCTAAACCCCGCCTAGGTGCCTAGGCCCTAGGCCCCAGCTCGTCACCCGACTGGAGTTTAGCTTCTTTTATAACCTTGTCTCTAGTATTATAAAGGCAGCCCCTTATTTGGGGTCACAAGGTTTCATAAAAAATAAATGGACCAAAATAACCATGAAACAGAAAAAAAAATTGCAATTGTAAAGAAAACATAAATAATAAATAGTATGAGCAATATTGTAAATCTAAAATGACGAAATTTAAAATTACCTTACAGTTGCCTCTCCATCTCTCAAATGATCTCCTTAATTTCTCCGCTCAAGACAGTTATCACTACCACTACGTTACAGTTGGATAAAACTCCACCTCTCCATGCATCTTCTTCTGTACAGAGCCATAGGAGAAAAAATCTCCGAAATAGTTAATCAATTTTGTATAACAAACTGCCCAGGGTCGTCTCAGAGATTTCAAAGGTCATGTGCAAAATTTGTAAAAAGGCCCATTCTTAAAATTTTCTAAAGAAAAGTATGACAATATATTGATGCTAGAAAACAATAACTTAAATCAAAACAAACTTTAGGACTCTCAGATTGTAATTTACATATGTCATTAAGTAATAAGTAAAAAGCGCTACAAACATCACCTTAACTAAATAATGGAAGCAATTCAATATAAGAGAATAGTTGTCTTCTAGCGATTAGACAACATACACCTACCACCACCCCCCACCCCCCACTCCCTCCAATAAACAAAATAAAAAATAAATAAATAAAAAACTCCTCGCTTTTTTACTCCTCTAACCAATCTTTTTTTTTCTTTTTTCTTTTTTTTTAAATCTCCAACTCGTGAATTTAGCCAACACAAATAAAATTTTTATCTAGCTAAGATATGCCTTATTTGCAAGATGGAAAACCTGTAGATATGGTCTTGAACCCATTAACCCATTAGGAGTGCCTTCACATGTAAACCAGACCCCGCAATTTTGAAAGGCTCAACAAGAGGCTGTCTCTAGTCTAGTCTTGGTTTGAAAATAGATGAATTGCTAGTTGTGGAATATTACTCTCGTCAGACTTAACCCCAACAAAAATAAAAAGGGTTCAGACAATTTTGTCCTCTCCATTTTGACTTAAGTAAAGGTATCATATAGGGTTTAGGATCATGGATCTCGATCGGAAAAGAACCAACAGAAAAGAAAGAAATGGAATTGATCTATGTATTTCTTGAAACACAAGAAAAGGAAACGAAAGATGAAACACAAATCATGGATCAACTGTGCCTTCTCAGAGGCTACCAAACAAGAAAAAAGCTTCAAAAACTCTAACTTTAAAGTTTCACTTGAACATATAGCATTATTATATAATAAAATTGAAAAGGAATTTGCTTTTCAGGGTATTGTTATTGGGACTCTAAATATCTTATTGTGCACTCCAAATTTAATTTTAGAAAGAAAGAGATTTACATTATAAAGAGTGCGCAATGAGATTTTAAAGTGCTAATAAAAGTAATTTTTTTAATAAATAGCATTATTACGTACAAATAGTAGATGACAACATTTTTTGGAGACTATGCAATTGCACCTTTCACTCCCCCCAAAGCTGCCTTTGAGACTGCAGGGCTATAAGCACGATGGCTTTGCAAAGCGTAGTTCATTTAACCCCTTGCATATCCATTCATCAAATTTCTTATCCACTAATTAGTTACTTAATTGCTCTATTCTTAACGGTTAATTGATTTTGGGATTCAATTAGAAGTAGAATACACTGGGAATTGCTAGCTAAAAGGATTTTTGAAAGTGGTCGTTGCATGCTTATATATGTGGTAAATTTTCATGTTACAATCGATGATGGCTACACTGTTAGAACTATATTCGGGCACTGCTGTGAGTGGTGGTTGTGCACAAACTCGACCAACTTGCTAACTAGTAAACAATTGTGAGCAAGCCTAAGACTGGAGGGACGGTAATACGTAACACCATAACACGACGGTCAAACACAAATGTGGAGAAAAAAGGTAAAATTTTGTACGTAACACGTTGTGATTAAAAAATGTATTTTGCACGCGCATGATGACACACCCAAACCCCAAATAACACAAGTTACGAGGTCGTGATGCGTTGGCCATTAATAAATTGACCATATGACCTCATCGAGAGATCACGTTACAACCCAACATAATAACGAAGCCATAGTAATATAATTATGATGTGAGTGAATTTGAACCAAACATTCATTATTAATAAATAAAAAGCCACTACAAAGTTTCTTGATGAACCCAGCCTACTTAGGGACACATGTTCGGGGAGTAACTCCTGTTATTATGTGGTTATTACAAACTAGAATTAACAACAATAATGGAATCATCACCCAAAATCCAAAGGATGGATACCTCACTGCCAAGCCCACTCGTCACCTCAGAGGTTCTCTTCCCGTTGCATCCTAAGAGGTTGAAAACAAAGCGTGAGTGGATCAAGTTTATCTAGTTAAAATCATTCGAATATAATAACCACCGTTTGGAAATCACATATATAGTAAAAACTATATACATATAATACTACAACAATAGTAGTCAAGTTCACATTAGATCACTCGTCATTTCAAAGAAAGTAATATCAATCACAATAATCAAGTAATCAAAATGTATAGCAAGCAGGTGAAGCGGCATCTACCTAATCAATAACTAGCGTCTACTAGCGTTTCAAGCCTTTACTAGAAAATAAGTTCCTACAAGTAACCTACGGTTGTAGCTAGCTATACAATATGTATGTAGTGAAAATAAATCACCAATGGACTCAAGATACCATTATAATTTAACTAGATATAAGTCTTCTCAAAGACTAACAATAATTTTCATATGCATCAACATATATTAATAATTTAAAAACATTCAGTTTGAAGGGATCCACTTACAGTTAAGTAAAGGACCCTTCCTTGTTAGGCTTTTTGCCTGATTTCTTTTTAACCTCTAATACGCCTGTTTATTAATTGTAAAGCTAACATAAGCTTTGAATGAACATTCAATGTAAATTCATCCAAAAGTATTGTTTATACATTGAATTAGCACAAACAGAGGGCGCCACATAATTTCGAACACATAAAAACCTAAGGTTAGGTTTTAGGCCCTGCACGAGCTGTCATGCGTCACCATGTGCTGCCCTGGTGATGCCACGCACCGTCACACACTAGGAAAGACTCGCGGCCGTTTGGTCACCATAGTTTTGGTGCCACGCGCTGGTTGACGGTGAGAGTATAGAGAGTTAACAGAATATACCTTTTCTGTCACTAGATTCGTTAAGTCTAACGAAACTGCTGACATCATCGTTAATCCTAACGGTGACCGCCATCTGCTGTTGATCGCCGGCGCTGGAAATACACTGGAAATCTGCAGAAATTTCCTGAGGGTTGTAGAGCATGAATTCAGTCCTAGATGCCATGAATTTAACTTCCAAACTACAACTAAGAAGCTCAGAGACTTACAGATTTCCTTCGAACGCACTCGCTGGATTTTGGATAACAAGAATAGAGTGCATGCACGAGTAAGAATTCAAGATTTGGACTTCAAATAGCCCACATTACTTTCCCATATTCACATAACTAGAAACCATAAGGGAAGTAACCTTCACAGGCTTCGAACTCAACTGTTTTTTATCGGAGTTTGTCGTTGGAGTTAGGCATGCATGCACAGATAATTTACAGAGGTTAAAACCTCAAATGTTATCACAAAACCAACCCCAACTCAATACCAAACAAGATTAAACTCAAGAACTTAGAGACTAAGTGAGAAATCTTACCTGGTTTTCAAGAATAGAGATTGAGGCCTCGACTTTAATGACAAAGCACCTCACGATGCTCTGATGACACATGCAAGGGCATGGTTGGATTCTAAAAGACGTTAGGCGCTAGTCTAGCAGTGGACTGAGACCTAGTGCCTAGGGGGGCTAAGCGGATTTAAATTTTTTTTATTATATATTGTGTAAGTTAATTAAATTTACTAAATAATATATATATATATATAATAAAAATAATAAAAATATGAATTAATTTTTATTTTTTTATTTTTTTATTTTTTTTAAACAAAAGAATAGAATGTGTGACATGAGAGTTTTAAGTATATAGCCTGACCTGATCTTCAAAAGAGAGAAACTTTCAAGTTTCAAGATCTCAAAAAATCCCCCTCTTTATTTAGGATTTCCCATATAAAACAATTTAATTTTTAATAATAAAATAATAATAATAATAATATAAGATATTTTGAATGAAATGAGTGTTAAACGCTTTCTTTAAACCACATGGTGACCCCACCACCTCCCTCCCTCACATCAGAAAAGGAATTTCGTCAGATCCCTTTTTTGATGATTATGAGGATCTCGTGATCGAGGTCGTTCATTGTACATCGTGCTGTTAAAAATCATTTGAAATTTAAAATTTAAAATTAAATATAAATAGTACCTAATGAAAATTGACCATATGATGTACGATAAACAGTCAAGATCACAAATTCTCAGCATCCCCTGAAAAATGATCCTACCAGATCCTTTTCCCCTCACATCATCCAAGGTTCCAAACTGTGGAGCCACGTCAAAGATTCATCCCACATCTCTCACATAACCCAAGGTCCCAAATTGAGACTCCAAATCTTATATCAAACATACGATGGTGTAAAAAAAAAGGATAGAACTTGGCTACTGAAAGAATCAGCAGCATCCCTTGCTGATCACCAATCACGATTGGATACGTGTTCAAGTTGGATTAAAAAATCAACAACTTAGACATGTTTCCAACCGTGATTGGTTATCAGCAGGGGGTGCTGCTAATTCTTCAGCAGCCAAGTCCCCTTTGTAAAAAAAATTAAAAATCAGCACTAGCATTTAAAGATAAGAGTCAGTGCACACACCAACACATTTGACGCATTAGAAAGCGGAAAGCTTATATTTGGGGTTTCTTTTTTGTATCCTCTTCCTCCTCTCTCATTTTTGCTTCGTCTACTTTATTTTCTTCTTCTACTTTGCTCTGTAACTTTGCTCCTTCTTCGATGGAGTGCAAATTTGCAATTTGAGCTGAACTCTTTCCCATCTTTCCTTTTCTCTTTAGATCATTCATGTTCTGCTAAAGATACAATGGCGAGTGAAAACGAAAGATGTGATGCGCCTACAACAACCAAAGCAAAATAAATAAATAAAATAAAATAAAAAAACCGCCATGGTTAGCTCCTAGGCCACCTCTCAAGCTGCCTAGAGCACGCCCAAGCTGCTTAGACTGCCTATAGAGCGTCTAGGCGGGTGCCTAACTCTTACCCTATTTACCTAGATGATTTGGCCTAAATTGCGGGGGCACTCCATCGCCTAGGCCAATTTTTAGAACACTAATAAGTTTTGAGGTGAAGTGAGGAGGAGAGCTCTCAGAGCTAGAGAGAGTGTGAAAGTGAAAGAGTTAGAGACAGAGAGGGTTTGTAGAAGTGTGGGAAAAGAGAGATGGAGTGGGATAATCCCATTTAAACTTTTAGTAAAATTACAAAATTACCGCTCCCTAATTTAGATTATTACAATTAAGCCCTCGAGGCTTCGATTCGAATTTCATTTTCGATTTCACATTCATGTACATGAATATAGTTAGGAAAGTATAAGAAATTGGATTTCAAGTCGAGGCTCAAGAATTACTCAAGTGATACCTCATATATTTCATGCATTTATACCATCAATTTCTAGTCTCTTTGTGATGTTTTTGAGTTAAACTTGTTGCATTTTACCTTATTTTGTGTTAGTGTGTAGTTACATGTACTTTAGGATCAATTTGAAGGCAAAAGAAATGAAAACATGCCATTTTTGGGGTTAACCCTTATTCAAATGTGGAAAGAAGTTTAGTGGCCTGTTTTGAAGTCCAAATAAAGAATCCAAGATGAATCTGGCTTGTTAGAAGACCAAGAGCAAAATGGAAAAGGAATTGGGATATCTAGCCTAATTTGGAGGTGCCAAATAAGGCAAAAACGTGCAAAATAAAGGCTAAGTTGCTGGGATCACTTTGGAATATCTTACAGCCCCATTTAGCATATAAATACTAGGGTTTCAAATCACTTTTAGACTAACCCCGCTTGGGGTTGCCCAAAGCTCTCTCTCTTCTCTTTCTCAGGCCTTTCTTCTAGAAACAAAAATCTATTTCCCTTCACCATCTGCTGCCACCAAAGAAACCATGCAGCCGCACTGTTCTTGAAAGATTTCCACATCAGAATTGCTTCAAGAGGTTTCTTCTATGAATTTAATTTCACTCATGTTGTTCTTAATCTTTATATATTTTGTAATCATGTTGTGTAATTAAGTTCATAGCTAGGGATTTCGATGTAGCCTTGCAGAATTATTCTATGTTATTAAGTTAAAGTATTTGATTCATCAATTCGTTTTCTGTTTTCTTGTGTCTTTTAGTTTTATTTTATTTTCATTCCACCCGCTCTGCCTATTTGCATTGCATGCATTCCATTCATTTTTAAGCATCGAGGACAATGCTTAGTTTAGGTTTGGAGGTGTGGGATTGAAAATTTTCGTTTGTTTTTAGTTTTGGTTAAGTTTACTTTTGCTTACTAATGTGAATGTATATGAGGGCTTTGTTTACAAACGAAACTACAGTGTTTTCATGAAAAGTTTCGTATCTTATTTTCTTTTACAAAGCTGTTACTCTTGGAATTATGATGGTAAAAGTACCATGCGCAAATTCTGGAAGAAGAATAGTGGAGACTACCCTAGTGAGCTATTTTGAGCCTATTTGCTTCTTTGAGAGGGTTTAAAGTTTCTATTCCTATTTTTTTCTTCCAAACTATCTTTAAATGATCTCATTATTTCTTTTTGATTGAATGCTAAGAATAATCATATGTTGCAGATACTATGTGTTTATTATCACATATGAATGAACTCATTGAGACGATGTTAGGCTATCAATGTTTTAACCACTAAAAGGCCTATCTCCCATCCCATTGTGTGCTCCATTCACCCTTGTTACAGCCAAACACTTTTAGCCTAGTTCTTTCATCACCCACACCAAACTCTACCTTATAGTTTGGGGAATACTAAAGTGACGAAGACACAAATAGATTGAGCTCTACATCAAGAATGTGGTGTGTACTGAGGTAACATGTGCTGGAATTGCAAATAAAAAAAATAAAAGTTACAGAAATAAAAAATCAAAGAAGATGCAATTCCCAAATCTTCCCATTATCATGCATGGGTCCTGGACGCCAAGAACAAATAACAAAGACCAATTCAAGTGAAAAGCCTGCTTATTTCATAACAAAGACACCTTGGTATGTCCCAAGCTCTCGTATTTCCTATCCTTTCTTTCATGGCCCATAGCCTAAGCCTTACATTACAACCTTGTGAAAGACCTAGCTGATCTTTAGGGATGTATTCATATATAGGTGCTGGTAAGTACATATGCTATCCATATTCTTAGTATTTGATTCATTTCATGAGATCTATTCATAAATTGTGCTTTTATTTCATATTTCATATGTGAAAATTTTTGAATCCCTTTTACATAATTTCACTCACATGTGTTTGTGGAGAGACTATACCTTACGATATGAGAGAATTTGAGTTATATCTGTGAGGACTAGAGTTGAGGCGAATTCTATCTTTGGCATTTTAGTATGGTGTCTTTGAAGTCATGAGTCATGGAGTAATATTTTTACACTCTACATATGATACGATTCTTTAAAGTGGCAAACTTTTGGTTTGAATGTATGACTAAGCTTTCATTGGTTCTTATTAGTTTGTTTCAAGTATGCTTTAATCAATTTGTTTGCAAAGTCTGTAGATGTTGGTGGGCGTCATTGATAACACAATATTTATACATTTATATTGCCCATATTTCCTAAGTTTTATGCTATGTTTTCTTGTGAAATTGGTTGTTTAATGTGTCTAGTGCGTATTTTTTAGATAATGGACCGTAGAGAAGACTTTGGAGTCCTTTGGTGATTTTAAGGCTAAAAAGGATCAAAGCTGAGAAGAACTGAAGTCAAGAAGTATTCCAACAATCATCAGATTCTAATTTGTTCAATCCACAATTTAATGGTTGCTGTTTGGAAATTATAAATGGAGCTAGAAGGTGCTGCACAGAACTGTCATTTTTGTTGGGATGTCAGAAATTCATCAGGACGAACTGAGTGTCGCGCCACATATTTATGGAAGTCTCTGGATGTCTAGTTTCGGTAGAATTTTACAGATCATGATTCGGATGCTTCTAGAAGAAGTTATACCTGTTTTAGTGAGAGAAGGTCAGCTTAGGAATTCTACGCGGAAGTGGAGGCCAGTTTGGATCAAGAAACATGTTGGGATTCTTGTATGGGCTGGGATTCGATAATTGCGGCAAAGCAAAGCCTAACCTAAACGTAACTATATATTCCTTGGATGGTTGTAAAAAGAAGGGAGAGCAGCAACGTGGAAAGGGGGAGGAATGCACTTCATCATACAGTTTTAGCAAATTGACCTAAGGAAGATACCAACACCGAGGGGGTTCTCCATTGTTTTCTTTTACATCTTTTCAGACTTGGTGATCATGATTGTGATAATTATATCTTATTATAATTTGATGGTCGTGATAAACTAATTCTTTGTTAGGGATCCGATGTAGCCTTCATGATAATTCTATGTCTTAGTTAACTCTACTCTTTTATCAATTCAAGGGTTTATTATGACGACCCGTCCCTAATTTTACATTTTTACAAATTTTAAAAGCGTGATTTTATGAAAATTCCCTTAGAGGCGAGGGTCTTGACTTGATCAACGTATAGTGAGGTGTATGAATTAATCCTTTAGCGTTTTCCTGAAGTACTCGACATTACGGACTCGTAGGCACAAGCAGAAAAGGATTTAGGGTTACGGTTAAAGTTTTACAAAACTGTAAACTCGAGAAGTAGTTTTGTTTTAGTCACTATTTATATATTTTTATAATTGGTATATTTATTTATCATTTAGTTATTTTTTTAAGTTGAAGAAGAAGAGAAAAAAGAAGTGGGTAATGAGAGAAGACAAGAAAGAAGGGCTACTGCCCAATCAAAAAGAAGAGGGAGTGAGTGACTAACCAAAAGAAGGAGGTGAGGAGATGGCCAATCGGGAGGTTGGAAGAGAGGGCCAAGGATGGAACGAAGAACAGGGGATCAGGAACCTTTTCTCCTTGACCCATTTCAGACCACGACCCACATGTAGACTCGGCGGCTCCAATCCAAATTACGGGGTCCTCTAGCAATTCTTCAGGTGAAATTCACTGAGCTTTTAGCTGGGAACTTGTTCACGACCTCTCCTTTCCTATTTCTACCAAAAACTTGAGTCAATTAGGGCTCCAATTCGTAGAAATCAAACCGGGAGCCCGATGGGTGCACGATGGCGAATCCGCCATTCCTACAACCATTTCCTTTGATTACCACCACAGTTAGCCTTCCCTTGGACCCAGGAATAAGACCCAACCGGTGGTTGGGTCGGTGGAGCTTGGGAGACGACGAATCAACAACCACCATTTTCTAGGGTTCCGTTGGGTTTAAGCAAAATTGGAGTTTTTCCCGGCCAAATCAGACTTGGCCACAGGTATAAAGTTTACTCTACTCATTGAGATCTTCATTCCTATAAATTTTGGTAATTTTTGGAAATAGTTGGATTTTCAGGCGAGTCGGGGTGGCCGACCGCCACCCATGGTGGCGTGTGTGGCGGGGCGTGGCCAAGGGCCGTCGATGTTATTCTTAGGCTAAATTAGATGTCTTGACTTCAGTTTTGGTAATTGTATAACATAGGTTGATCGTTTTGACCTAAATTCATTAAGATACGTTACTTGGTAAAGATGTGAATCGACGATCCGACCGTTGGATCGTCACCAAACTTTAACACGTTGTAGTACGTAATATTTGAGGACCATAGGAACTTATGGATCGGGAATCTGATATACCAATCTTGTCGAATTGGATTTGTAAATTCATAAAATAAAATGTTAACCGCCACTTGGTTTTTGCAATTGGCGGAGATCCGACCGTTGGATCTTTGGAAGTAAGGGATCAGAAATCAGTAATGCGGATCTTTCGAATAAAACTACATATGGATGTGTGTTATGTAAGTTACATATTTTATTGATAAGAATTATGAGTTGTGATTTGATAATTGTTCTAAGCGCCAACCGTTCGTGACGCCTCTATGGTTGTGCTAGGGAGTTGTAGCGTGAACTCTAGGTGAGTGGGCTTTTGTTTTCAGTATATATATGTATGTTGGTATTCTTCCCAGAAAATGCGTTTAAATGGAATTATGTTTTCAAATGCCATGCCTCATGATTTACACTTAGATTATGAGTTAGTATAGTATGCATATTGTGATTTGACGTTGTGGACGCACTCAGGTAAGTACCAGGTGAGTTATAGATTGTTAATGTGAGTTGATGAGTATGTTGAGATGTATTGAGAGCTCATAAACCTGCACCCCGGTGTTAGTGCTCTCTCCCGTGGTTATGGCACAGTCCTTCACGTGATGTTCACCTTCCGCACCATACGCTCATCTTGGATCCAAGTTAGGTGCACAATCCTGTCGTACAGACCACTATAGGTGGTTCCGACTCATAGGTGACCCGCGATTACTCGCACAATCTTCACGTGATCATAGCACTTGAGGGTATTTATTTACACCTAGTCCTGTCGTACATACCACTTTAGGTGGTTCCGACTCGTGTGCAGGTATATTTGTTGAGATGTGGATTTGAGCCGTACAGGTCACGTTAGGTGACTCCGGCTATATGGATGAGCTCTAGATTCAGCCGTACATGTCACATTAGGAGACTCCAGCTGACATATCATTTGCATTGATTGGTATCACCTATCTTACATATTTTATGTTGAGATATTTGACATGGCATATATGTGGATTTTGCTAATTCGAGTATGGTTTCGATATATGTATATATTATATTTTCTAGGAAATTATACAGATTTTACAGTGAGGGGTTACTACCTTTGATAATTGAAATGATTTTTAAAAAGCTTTGTTTTTGCCCACTCACACTTTCTGTTTTGCGCCCCTCCAGGTTTTAATTGCTAAAAGTTCGTATCGACGAGGATTCTTGGTAAATCTCAAGATAGGTGGTTACTTTTGAGGGTATAATTCTTATCCACACCATTGTACTTACTTATGCTTTAACATCACGTGTGAAGTGGGTTCATTCCTGCTCACCAGCGCACTCTTAGGTTTAAATTTATTCTCATTTTTCCACATCAACACACTTTATGGCTTTGTCACCTCCCAGGTGTCGGCCAGCACAGCTCGATTCGGAGTCCTAGTGGACATTCCAAATCAGGGTGTGTCATTTATAGTTTCATTCATTATGCTTAAATCATTGTTTATGTTCATGTTGTTGATTAGCTACCTTTAATATGAATTTTTAGATGTATGAGACAAGGTTATAGTAAACGCCATATGCTTAGCCTTGAGATAGCTCTCTTGGATGAATGAATTGTTGTTGATGCAGACGCCATGCTAAGCCACTTTTTGGTTTTCGTTGTTCTTCTTTCACTTAATGGATTTTTGGTTATTGACTTAGACTAGACGCCATGGTTAAGTTGATGATTAAGAATACTTGGTTACACCCGAACACCTAATGGATAATCATAATAAAGAGAGAACGAATCCTAGAACCTGAATTGAATTATTCTTACTAAGTTATCTAATGACATTGAATTGGATTGATATGATGAAGTCGGATACCTAGCTAGTGTTTCAACCATTGTTTTCAGAAATTATTTACATAAACTCTCTTTAATTTACTACACTTAAGATTACTTGATCAACTTCTCTTTGGTTAATTATTTGAATTTCGTAGCTTAGTTGTTATCATTATTTTAATTCTAGTGGGTACTACAAAATTGGATTTAGTTAGGTGACTTTACAAAACCTTGTGGGTACTACACTCGTATTTGCTTGCTATACTATCATATCAATTCGTGCACTTGCGAGAAATATGATTTGTTCATCAGTCATCACTGTAAACCCTCAAGAGACACAACTCCTCCGACTAAGGACACCTAGAGGTTTAAAAGCTTATTTCATGCATTTACACCATGCATTTCTAGTCTCTTTGTGATGTTTTTGAGTTAAAACTTGTTTCATTTTACCTTATTTTGTGTTAGTGTGCAGTTACATGTACTTTAAGATCAATTTGAAGGCAAAAGAAATGAAAACATACCATTTTTAGGGTTGACCCTTATTCAAACGTGGAAAGAAGTTTAGTGGCCTGTTTTGAAGCCCAAATAAAGAATCCAAGATGAATCTGGCTTGTTAGAAGACCAAGAGCAGAATGGAAAAGGAATTGGGATATCTAGCCTGATTTGGAAGTGCCAAATAAAGCAAAAAGGTCCAAAATAAAGGCTAAGTTGCTGGGATCACTTTTGAATATCTTGCAGCCCCATTTAGCACATAAATACTAGGTTTCAAATCACTTTTAGACAAGCTCCCCTTGGGGTTGCCCAGAGCTCTCTGTCTTCTCTTTCTCAGGCTCTTCTAGAAACAAAACCCTATTTCCCTTCACCATTCATTGCCACCGAAGAAACCACGCAACCACGCTGTTCTTGAAGGATTTCCACATCAGAATTGCTTCAAGGGGTTTCTTCTATTAATTTAATTTCACTCATGTTGTTCTTGATATTTATATATTCTGTAATTATGTTGTGTATTTAAGTTCATAGCTGGGAATTTCAATGTAGCCTTGCAAAACTACTCTATGTTATTAAGTTGAAGTATTAGATTCATCAATCTGTTTTCTTGTTTCATTCACTGATTCTATAGTTTAATTTGTTTGTTTATCTTAATGTTGATGACCATTAGGGTTTCTTACTGATTATTTGATCAAGATTATAGTACACATCATGCTTAATCTTGGTAGACATGTGAATGAATGAAGAAACTGCTATGCATACATCCTGCCATGTGTTTTTTTGGGTTCTTCAAAGTTTTCTTGTTCTTAATGGATTCTTAGTTGGTAATCTAAGTTGAACATCACAACTAGGTTGCAGATTAGGAGTACTTGATCACACCCACACATCAAATGGATGATCATAAATGAGTAAAACGTACCCTAGTTGCAGATTGGAGAGTTGAATGTGTTTTGACTTAATTTTCATGGAATTGGCTTGAAATGGTGAAATTGGTATCTCTAGTTCCATTCCTATTATTTTTTAATCAACCTATCATTTATCTTTATCTTTCTTGCATTTTTAAGTTATTTTAGTTTCCAATTGGAAAATCTAAATTCAATGTTCATTTTCATTGTTTAGTTAAGGTTCTCATAAAGCTAGTAATTTGTAGAGTTCTAATCAATCCCTGTGGTTCGATACCTTACTTGTGCCATTATACTATCCTTATATTTGCACTTGAAAGGAACACAACATCAAGACACCCACTTAAGGGCAAAATATTCATTTCACATGTCTCGGAAATAAAATACATTATTTTTAAAGAACGGGTTGTAACACATGAGCGCGTGGAAAAAGACTAATGTACTTTAATCCTAGCAATTAGGGTTGTGTAGGTGAATTGAGAGGTCAATCAAAGCTCAATCCTTATCACTGTGATTCCTCAAATTGCTAAATTGATTGAATCGAGCTTACATCATAATTTTTGGGTTCAACTGTAAACAAAAAATATCTGGCACTATGGTACATGCAGGTCTTCAACTTCAAGTACTCATCATCCAGGCATAAAGCAAGCATCGATAACATTAATTATGGCACATATAGTATACCTTTTGTACCCGAAATTCAAAGCACACAGCAGATATTTTGGTTTTGGAAAACCCTAATGAACTGGCAAACAAAATACCACGTGTGAGATTAATTCCAAGAAATAACAAGAACGAAGAAAGAGATTAATTCTCTCCTAGAAAACTATTCAAGATAGTATAAAATAAGAAAAATATTAAGGAGATTCTCTCAAGGTCGTACTCTCCATGGACTATAACATTAATTCATGTGCCAACAGTATAAAACATTGATCCAAAAACTTGAGGTGGCAAAAAGTTCATAGAGAGCTCCACTTTTGAGAGGGTCTCCTTAGATTTCTCATAAAATAGTAGCAAAATATAAACAATTTATGTGACAACTTTCTATTTGTTCTATATATCATTATATGCATGAGTTCAATATCTGAACATGTAATTACTTTTAACCAACAAATAATATATTCTTATTTTACATGCCATATCATTTCGTGTGACTGTTTGGGTCGAGACAGGTTGACACGAGGACCAGGATTCTCGGCCCAGTATAAGTCCTTTAGGCCAATGCTCTTTAAGCCCATATATAGGATCAATCGAGTTCTTATAAAGGTAGTAGTGTGAAGAGATCAAACGTGGGTGGTTCAGTGGAAACTCATATGAATTAAAATTGCTAGATCAGATTGAGCCTTGGATAAATGTGAATTATTCTATGGATTAGAATGCATGTGTGATTAGGTAAAGATGAATACACCTCCTAACAGGGCTAGGTTCAGAGTCCTAGCAATAATCAAAGACGCCAAGACATATGAAGATGAACTTTCAGCTAAGAAGAGATGAAGGAATATTCAAGCGAATGCCGAGCTAACACAGTCCCATCGAGACTTTACCTCGATATGCTTGTTTTATAACAGATACCTCACCTTTCAACAAAATAGGCTCTGCAACATTGAAAGCCCATTCAACTCAACCAAAAATTCAAAATGCTCTACGTGAAAACCTTTACCTTATGCGAAACCCTTCTCACATTTTCTGAGAAAAAAACTTACTATCTTAACCTTCCCGTCAACACATCTTCAGTTTGGACTAACAACACGGTATTGACAGCCTATAACATCTTCAATTTTGATTAATATCACTGAAGCCGTAGAATGAGGTGATTCAAGAGACTACTTTGTTCGAATTAGTGAACAACACTACTACTGGTTGGTTTGTTATCTATCCAACTCTTGGCGGACAAAGAATTGCCAAATTTCTCGTCTAAATAGGCCATCTCATTCACTTCGGTTAAACAAGGTGTTACTTGCCACCCCTTGTTCGGCATAACGAAAGTCAAACCTATTTATTGAACTTTGTAATGAGCTAGTAACCTTGTCTTTATGTTCTAGAACCTAAGGTCGAGACCCTTGACAGTAATCGCTTTGGTGCAGAAGCCAACAACGCATTCGACACCATCTCCACCTATTTTACCCACCCGACCGAGCTCAGAGTGAGTTAGCACGCCCACATTCATAAGAATGACGTAGTTAGCTTATAGTTAATTGACCTGTGCACAACATAGGCTTTGTAATTTTTAGGGTCAACATTTTGACATGCCCGATGGGATCAATGCTAAGATAACTACGATTAACGTGTAAATTGGGATTTAAGTATTTAATGCAAAATAGTGGGCAATTTAAAGCATATTTGCTTCTTAGAAACCTTCAGGCCAAGTGTCCATGACAGAGGGTTTCAAAAGCGACGTTTTACCTGAGGACCACGGTTCTCGACCCAGTATGCGTCCTTTAGGCCAATGGGCTTTTGGCCTATAGATAGGATCTGCCAAGTCTTTATAAAGGTATGATTGTGAAGAGATCAAGTGTGGGTGGTGTGGTCGAGTTGTATATGAATTGGAATTTCCATAGATCAGATTGAGCCTTAGATAAATGCGAATTATTCTTAGGATTAGAATGCCTGCGTGATTAGAGAAAGATGAATAAACCTCATAATAGGGCTAGGTTAAGAGTCCTGGCGATAATCAAAGAAGCTAAGATGGATGAAGATGAAGTTTCGACTAAGAAAGGATAAAGGAATATTCAAGCGAATGCCGAGCCAGCATAGTCTCATCAGAACTATACCTCAGCATGCTTGTTTTATCAAAGATACTACACTTATAAATTAAAATGCTCTACAACATTGAAAGCCCTTTCAACTCAACAAACAACTCAAACTGTTTATGTGAAAACCTTCGCTCTATTTGAAACCTTTCTCACATCTTCTGAGAAAAAACATTATCCTAACGTTCCCTTCAACATATCCAGTTTGGACTAACAACACTTTGTTGGCAATCATGGATATCTTCAGTTTAGATTAACAGAACTAGAGCCGTAGAACCAAGTGATTCAAAAGGACGTTCAATTCAGATCAGTGAACAATATTGTTACTCGTTAGTTGGTTATCTATCCATGTCTCAGCAAATAGAGAATTCCCAATTTTCTCGTCTAAAGAGGTCATCTCATTAGCTTCAGCAAAGTGAGGTGCTACCTGTTACCCCTAGTTTGGCACACAAAAGACAAACCTGTTTATTAAACTTCGCAATAATCTAGTAACTTTGTCTTCAAGTTCTAGAAGGTTGAGGCACGTTCTTACCTCGACTAGAATTGTTATGGTATAGAAATCAGTAGTGCATTCGACACCACCACCACCACATCTATTCCACTCACCTGACTGAGCTCGGTTGTGAGTTGGCACGTCCGCATTCACAAGAAAGACACAAGAAGGACGTAGTTAACTCATAGTTACTTGACTTATCCACCACAGAGGCTTTGTAATTTTTATGGTCAATATTTTGGTACGCCCAATGGTACCAATGCTAAGGTAACTATGAAGTTAGCATATAAACTAAGATGGAGGCATTTAATGAAAGATAGTAGGCAATTTAAAAATAGAAAAAATTCACTTCTTAAAAACCTTCAGGGCAAGTGTTCATGGCCAAGTATTTCAGAAGTGAGGGAGCAATATCTAGGCTTAAAATAACAGCTTAGGCCGAGATGTGTTTACTCGAGAACCACAGTTCTTGGCCTAGTATGCCTCACTTAGGCCAATGGGCTTTTGGCCATAGATAGGATTGACCAAGCCCTTATGAAGGTAGGACTATGAAGAGATTAAGTATGGGTAGTGTGGTCAAGTCATATATGAATAAATACTAATTATTCGAAGGATCAGAATGCATGCGTGACTAGGTAAAGATGAATACACCTTGTAACAGGGGTAGGTTCGTAGTACTAGTGATAATCAAAGAAGCCAAGACGGATAAAGATGAAGGCTAAGAGGGGATAAAGGAAAATTCAAGTGAATGTTGAGCAACACAGTCCCATCAGGACTTTGCCTCGGCATGCTTATCACAGATACCTCACTTATAAATAGAAATGTCTCTAAAACATTGAAAGCCCCTTCATCTTAACAAACAACTAAAAAAGTTCTACGCAAAAAACGCTTGCTTTACACGAAACCCTTCTCACATTATCTGGGAAAAACACTATCTTACATCTTCAGTTTGGACTTACAACACTCTGTTGACAATTGGCAACATTTTCAGTTTGGATTAATAGCACTGGAGTCATAGAATTGGGCGATTCAAAAGTACCTTCAATTCTGATTAGTGAACATCACTGCTACTCGTTGGTTGGTTATCCATCCAAGTCTTGGTGAACGAAGAACTCCCAATTCTCAAGGCTAAAGAGGTCATCTCATTAGCTTTGACGAAGTGAGATGGTACCTATTACCCTTTGTTCGGCATAACGAAAGCCGAACTTGTTTATTAAGCTTCACAGTGATCTGGTAACCTTATCTTCTAGAACCCAAAGCCAAGACGCATTCCTTTCTTAATCGTAATCGCTTCGGTGCATAAGTCAACAGTGCATTCGACACCATCATTCTACTTGCCCGACCAAGTTCGGTTGTGAGTTGGCATGCCCGCAGTCATAAGAAGGACGTAGTTAGCTCATAATTGCTCAGCATGCGCGCCACATAGGCTTTGTAATTTTTAGAGTCAACATTAACTTAATCACCCCCAACTTCACACTCAATTGGTGTTACAATTACATATGCGTGAATGACTTAACATGTTGATATTTCATGGACCTAGAGAATAATATTATAAATATAATAAGAATATATTTGTAACACTATATGACGGTGTCACAGTCATATAGACAGTCACATGTCGGTGTTTATTAGTGTAGCAATCTATCATACATGAACTTTCTTCATAACTTGAACTTGGGGCTACCTATAAATGAATCCTGTACGTTGTCATACACCACCAAATATACTAACACCCATCAACTTCGAGCTCTTTAAGGACTTTTAAATGTAGACCTTCAAATTGGAAGATGGAGACCTGACTTAGAGTGTATTTAATCGGGCAAGAGTCCATTCATGTTAGGGACGATAAATGGAAATTAATGGACGAAATCTTTCCATGGTACCAGGAGTTCGAAAATGACCAAGTATATTATCATCAATTGGATTTGGAATCGTCGAAAGTGACTTTGAATCTCAATGAAATCTCAACGAAATCCTTTGCTTGAAGCCCTTAATTGCTTATGTAACTAAACTTTGAAAGATTGCATGGAAGTGACTTTGTCCATCATATATTGTGCTGACCAAATCTGTAGAGTCAAATTAATGTTGTGAGAGTTATAGGCACTAGAACAATTATTATTTCGTAACACACCGAAAGTTCTGTACTTTTTGCGTGCGTATCAATATCACATAGAGTTGATGTAGATTAGAGGAATAAAAAGAGGATGTGGAGGGAATATTTTACTTAAAGCATATAAAAACTTTAGTATGCACTTAACGTCATTGCATTACTCTTTCTAACTAATATTATTTGGTTTTGAATTTGATACTCGAACTTAAACAGCTCAACTTGTTTAAGAGTTTGAACTTGCACGAATAAAAAATCGATTAGAACCAGAATTGCATAAGACGTTTACGTGGTTTGTAAATGATTTTAAAGTATAAAAAACTAACGAGCAGTACGTGGAGGTTTATCCTCGCTACGGCTACCCCAATTTGACTTATACCATTACAGAGTTTCTTCATTGCTCGTAATATCACACAGGAATATATCGATCATGATGTATTCTTTTGTATGTCGTGAGGGAGAAGTAAATGTCACCTTTTGGGGGTCATAATGTGCAAAAGGAGCATCCCGTGGGTCGAGCAAAACCGCAATTGCTGATTTTTATCTTGTGCAGAGGTCAACAGACCTTGTGGTAATCACAAACTGATCGACCATGTTACTTCTTTAAAATTGTCGTCATTATTATCGGAGTCTATTTCTACATGCATGAACAAGAAAATTGAAAACTGTAGTTCTTTTTTTATTATTTCATAATGCTCTTCCTCCTAACTCCGCTGTTCCCTTTGTTTTCCATGAAAAAAATTTGATACGGAGTCAATGCAGGTGAAAGGTACGTCCATACAAATAAATTAATAACAAAAATAACCCTTATTGCTTTTTAAACCCACAGACTCAGAATTGCATGAGTTCCAATAAAACTATAAAAGGACCTACTTAGAGTTAGTTGTTGCAATCTTGTGAAGCTTACCACCAACCAACATTCTGAAATTTTCATGCAACTTTTGAAGCCCTCGAATTACAAATGGATGGAAAACGAGGGACTCAAGATTTTGGTGTTATGGTTCTTCTCCTTCTTCTGTTGAGTTTTAATCTTCTTGGATTAATGGAAGCTCGGCGATTAACCGATCATACAAGGACAACGGATGGTTTGTTAGTTGGGATGATGAAGTATTCAGGACCAAGCAAAGGTGGTGGAGGACACAGAGGGAGGTTGCCTGTTCTAAATCAAATCAAAGACAACTCTGGTCCCAGTCCAGGGGTTGGCCACCATTATCCTGGTGCCAGTAGCATGCACCACTAGCTCACCTATTTTCATTTTACTTTTGTTGGATATGCTCGTGAGTTTAGCATATTAGATATTATACAAGCTGTATTACTTGTGTGATGAATTAATGTTATTTGTTAATAATTGCTGGAAGAAGTTCTCCGCTCAAATGTTATGATTAAATCAAGAATAGCATATATGTTAAAAGTAAAAGGACTAGAAATGTAAAAAAATAAAAATAAAAAATGCATGGGGTTCAAAGCTCTTCACCTGTTTCAGCTCATCCATCATTATTGATGAACTCAAACTACATGGGCTCGTGAATCAAGAAATACAGAATAACAAGCAAAACATGAAAATGAAGCTTCGATTATTTTAAGGGTAAAGATGCATACTTCATCTACATAAACACTTAAAAGATCGCGGGAAGAAAGTTCAAACTGTCTGTGAATATGGTTTGGCACACTTATTTTATTGGCTGGTACCAGTCCATACTTCGGAGCTGGTATATTGTAGCCTATTGTCAATTAGTATGGTGTAGGGAATTTCGAATCGACAAATGATGCTCTTCCCAATGAAATACTTGATGATTGTGGCCGTGATTATTGTTAGTGGCTCCAGTTTTATCCATTTTGAAAAGTAGTATGTTGCCACGAACAGGTACTGCCTGTTTCCTGAAGCATTCTTAAGGGGTCCTACTAAATCGATGCCCCATTGCATGAAAAGCCATGAACCTATCAGAGTATTGAGTTCTTCCTCGTGTTCATGGTTCATAAGAGCGTACCTTTGACATTTGTCGCTAGTTTAGGCGCAGCTAATTGCATCTTGTTGGATGGTGGGCCAATAATAACTTGCGGTCATTGCTTTTTGAGCTAACAACCTTCCTCTGGCATGATTACCACAGACCCTAGAATGGATGTCATTCATAATTTACAGGCCGATCTCTGGTATGACGCGCAAGGTATGGGGTCCAAAGTAGGAACATGGATAGAGCTTCCCACGGATGACTGTATATTTTGACGTCTTCTGGATTAATTTTCCGGCTAGATTGCAGTCTCCTGGTAGTATTTCGTCCTGTATAGTCAATGATTTCATCCATTCAATTTTCTCAAGCATCGATGACGGCTACTACCTCGAGATCCATCTGATGGATATTGTGGGCTTCTAAATATTTGAAAGGGATCGCTCGTTGGAGGGAGTAACCTATGTTTCAAGCCATCCCGGCATATACGTCAGCGTGGCTGTTCTCTCCTAAGAGAATTAGTGTGATTTCATATTTCTTGAACTTCTCAAGTAGCGCTTTAACTCTACTCAGGTAGAGTCCTACGATGGGATGGTGGGCAGCATGATCCCCTGTGACTTGGTTAACTATAAGCATCAAGTCACAATGGATTAGTAGTTCTTTTACCTAGAGTTCTTCTGCAACCCAGAGCCTTTCCAAGAGGGCTTCGTACTTTGCTTCGTTGTTGCTTGCCCCGTCAAAAGGGCCTCATCCTCTGCTTCGTTGTTGCTTGCTTTGAACCCATGTTCCAGAGCTTGTCTAAAGTATGGATCCATCCGGTGTTTGAAGCACCATCCTTGCGCTGGCCCCATGTATATTGGACAATCCGTCTATGTAGAGCTTCCAAATGCATAGGTTTTCCTAGTCACTTTGGGAACTGACTGTGTCTGTGGTACCTTGAGCTACTGGTGTGAATTTAGCTACGAAGTGTGCCATTGCTTGAGCCTTGATTGAGGTCCTAGGTCGATAAATTATCTCATGTTGTTCTAGTTGGATGGCCTATTTGGTAACTCTAGACGAGGTGTCAAAGCTGTGTAAAATGGATCTCTATGGATACTCGATTATGTAGATTACTCTGAATGACTGAAAATATTGTCGGAGTTTTATAGCTATCGTTACTAGTACCATGATGAGTTTTTCCATTTTCTGATACCTCGTCTCTGGTTTGAGAAGATCTTTTGATATGCAATATACTAGTTTATGCTCCCTTGAGTCTTCTTGAATCAGAGATGCGCTTACCACTAAGTCGGATACAGCCAAGTACAAGTATTGTTGGATATATGTCAACAATCTATGATAAAATTATATATGCTAATAAATAATAAATGTGAATAGGAAATTAACAGAGTATGAACAACGAAATAATATTGAACATAAATATTGAAGATCGAGTCTTGTGTATTGCAATGCCCTTGAAACAGAAATTTCGTCCCTACTTAGTGCTTGTAGTTCTACGGACGTCTGCTTCACCAGGATTCAACGATCAAGTCAGAATTCCAGCATCGGAAAACTTGACTTCTGGCGAATTTCTATGTGGTTCTCTCAGTGAGGATGTTTTGGATTATAGAAGAAGAATTGTTTTTTCTGTGTTCTAAATGCCATGCAGATGGATGTATATATAATATGATTATGCATGTTCACAACAAGTATGAGGAAAGGATGCATCTGTTGGGAGACATCTTCTCAAATGGGTGTTTTCTTTCTGCGTTCTTTCACATTTTAGACTTCATCTGAAAAGATGAGTCTGTTGGTAAAAAACAATTAATTAATTAAATTCGAAATTAATTAAAAATAATTAATTAAATTCAAAAATAATTAATTAATTAAAAATAATTAATTAAATTCAAAAATAATTAATTAATTTAATTATTAGAGCCTGAGCCTAAGAGCCCCAAGGCCCAAGGCCCATCTTGATTGTTAATTATATATTAATTACCAATTAATTAGTACATCCTAAAGCCCAACCCCAAGGGTGAGCCTAATTTTAGTCTCAAAGGCCTATCACTCCAATCACTTTCTATAAGGGACAAACCCTTATAAAGTGAGGAAACCTATTGGGAATGACTAATGTGGGACAAAGAAATTTCTACTCAAAATTTCCAACAAGTACAGGTCATCTCTGTCGATCAACTTGGATAACAGTAGGGGTTTGAAAAGGTACTCCTTGAGTTTAGTGAAGGTTTCTTCGCATTCATCCGTCTAAAGTAGACCATTTCTCTTCTTTATTGCCGTGACGAACAGTTTACATTTGTCAGTAGATCGTGAGAGAAATCTGCTGAGAAAAGCTGCTCGTCCTGTCAAACTTTATATTTCTTTCATAGTTTTGGGCGATCTCATTTCTATGATGGCCTTGATCTAATCCAGGTTAGCTTTGATTCCTCGCTTGGTAACCATATAACCCAAGATGTCGCCTGACGCTACTCCGAATGTAGATTTATTTGGATTTAGCTTCATGTTGTATTTCCGGAGTAAATCAAATGACTCTTGAAGGTGTGTTATATGAACCTTCTTTTCTTTGCTCTTAACAACCATGTCATCCACGTAGACCTCCATTGTGTCACCGATTTTTTCCTTGAAGATTTGCTTGATAAGTTGATGGTATGTTGCCCCTGCGTTTTTTAGTCCGAAAGGTATAACTTTGTAATAGTATGTTCCTCGGACCAGGACAAACGAGGTTGTTTCCTTTTCTAGTTCATACATCTTTATCTGGTTGTATCCAAAGTAAGCTTCCATGAAGCTCAATAGTTCGTGCCCTCATTTGAATCTACCAATAGGTCAATCTATGGGAGTGCATATAGGTCTTTTGGATAAGCCTTATTTAGATCCGTAAAATCCACACATACTCTCCACTTATCTTTTTTTTTTCTACACCAGCACAACGTTATAGGGAGTCGGGCAATCCATCACGTGAAAAGTCATGAAGTGATTATAGAGTTTTACTTGGACTGCTACCTTCATCATTCCCTGGGATCATACCGGTTACCCATTGAAAGGGTGAAGAGTTGTCTTCCCTTTATTGATGTTGTCGAGAATTACCATCTTTTCGGCAATGTCTTTGAACATGACGTGGACTCTCGAGCCATTGCCGACCAAGGCGTGGCTTACCAGAGTGTTGGAG
Source organism: Pyrus communis (assembly GCF_963583255.1). Lineage (NCBI taxonomy): Eukaryota > Viridiplantae > Streptophyta > Magnoliopsida > Rosales > Rosaceae > Pyrus > Pyrus communis. Next base: position 11,349,257 of record NC_084805.1, on the reverse strand, counting down.
ATTTGGATCTTGACATAGATATGATTAACTCAGTTTTCTAATGGGTACTACTCTGATAGGGTGCGAAGCTGATAGGAGCATATTTATGCGACTTAAATGGCTTGTTCTCGTACATTTACGTTATGTTTCTTTAGTTATTTTAGTTCTTTATGCTTCTTTTGTGTGTTTTCAGGTTCTAAGGGCAAAGTATGCAAAAGGATGCCTTTTGGAGCCTTTTGGAGCAAATTAGAGATTGGAATGGATATCATATGCTTGGAGCCAAAAGGATGGACGAAATTGAAGACTTGAAGTAGGAAAGTTAAATCCTAAAAAGACCTCATGTTTGAGCATCATTGAAAACTCCTACGCATTTTAGAACACAAAAACAACATTCCTAGCAACCTTAGGACATTGTCGTGTGTTTCCTTGTGTCTCCCTTCCTTGCCATGCAAGGAAGGGCTTTGTTCCCTATTTTAAATACTTAAACACTACCACTTATCATTCACCACATATCATTCACCACTTATCATATCATACATTCATTTATCACTTATCATAATCATTCACTTATCACTTAACATATCATACACTTATCACTTATCACTCATAATCATCTACACATTTCAACCATTTAAACACATGTACTTCACCTACAACATCCACCTACTTCACCTACAACATCCACCTACTTCACCTACAAATGACATAGCCATATGTTCCCTCCACTACTCCTATAAATACCCTTGCATTCATTCATTCATGGACATCTCATTTCATACACAACACATTACAAACACATTCTCCCTTCCCTAGCCGTGAGCTTCCCATCCATTCCCTTATAATCCAAACACCACTCCTCATCCATTTCCATAATCCCCCAAACCTCACCTTAGACCTTGTGCCATAATAACGAAGAAGAGAAGAGTGCCTAAACGTTCATACAATTCAAGTTTGAGTTGTTGGAATGTTTAGGTGTTTCTTTGATTTCAATGTTTAAATTCAATTTTCTTTGTTTTGTAATGGAAGAGAAGAGTGCCTAAACGTTCATACAATTCAAGTTTGAGTTGTTGGAATGTTTAGGTGTTTCTTTGATTTCAAAGATATGAGGAACTAAACCCCCTTTAGCTAGGGGGTGATTCGAAACTATGTTTATATTTGCAATATGAATTGATTAACTTTCGTTGGAATTTCATAAGTTGTTGATTCAATTTGTTTAACCGTTTGATTGATAACTTATTTATGTATGTTTATTAAGAATGCGCGCTTAATTTTCATGCATGAATATGACGCTAGAATATAAGTGAGTTTCACCTAATCGTTATGAACTTATATTCACAAGTAGTGGAGGTTGCTTATAAACAATCGCGTTAAATGAATTCTTGGCACGAGTTTCATGCTCATCATAGTAACGAATGCCTCGTCAACACTTATAGTTTTCATGATGCTTAATGATCTTTGATTGTATCTTTATTGTGCTTTTCACGTAAAGGACTTTTGGAGAATGTGGTGAATTGCGTTGCGCTAACCCATCCAATTCATTAATTTAAGGAGAACTTGACGGTTAATTTAAGCGGACCTAATTAACCCGGGGCGTTGAGTTTCATAATTTATCGAAAGACCAACTGAGAATCAATCTTGTATGCAAGTGTAACATGTGTGGAGAAGAACCCCTTGGCTATTCCATCATCCATATTTTCATCACATTTATATTTACGTTTTGCCTTTAATTGCAATTTGTTCATTTAGTTTAATTTTGTCAAAACCTAAATCCCCCTTTACTTTAATGTCAAATTAGTTAGAAATCAATTTAGTTTGTGTTTTTAAGAGTTTTGAGTCTTTTGAACTTGTTAGAATCAGTTTAGTTTATGTTTTAAAGTATTTTTGAATTCTTTGAGTCTAGTTTAGTGTTTTATATTGTTTTTACGTTTTTAAGTCAGTTTCCAAGAGATTAACAATCCCTCCTAATCCCCGGTCCAGAACGATCCCTACTTATACTTATACTACAATTTGAAAAAAAGAGGGTTTAATTTGTGCGCGTATAAAACTCGCATCAGAAGCCGATATGATTAATCGAGTTTTCTGACATGTTAAGTTGGTAGAGTGATCTGGACGAGAGGAATATAAGTTCTCTCGCAATGAAAACACTAATGGTTAAAACCAAATTTGCGCACCACCGTGAACGGTAGTCGAGCATAAATCTAAGTAAATAAAAGCAACCTGCAAAACAGTGAAACAAAAGCAAGCCTAGGACTTTTTTTTTGGGGGGGGGGGGGGGGTGTCGGCCAAAGGCTCTCCAATGGTTAAGTTACTAAATGAATTTGGACTCAAGCAGTAGGCAAGAGAATTCAAGTGTTTAGATTGCGTTACAATAGATGAACCGTAGGGGGTATATTTATACCGTGGAGAGATAAACATTTTTAGGATAGAATTCTCGTTCTAAGCTGGGAGAATCCTAGAGCATATCTAGAAGTAGATATTTCATCCTCTTAGGAGTTGTGATTACTTGCCGCGCATGCCATTCCTTAGGTTGAAGAAACCCAAGACTTATAGGATTTGATTTTATCCATATCTGGATCAGATCATGTGTCTTGCAGAAAAGCATGGTCATCCAGCAGAGTCATTAAGACTTCGCCTAGTGCCCCGGAGTAGAATGATGGTGGCGCCACTACTTAGTCTAATATAGCTCCACTCGGAGCTGGTGAGTACATGACCAGACTTCTGAGGTAACTGTATTCAAATCAGCATTACTCGTGGCTGGAAAATCATGGTTCCACAAATACACTGAAAAGAAAACTCCTCCACCACATGGTTCGAAGCCCGTCTCCTTATGTTAGAGAAGTGACGAAAGGTAAAAGTATATTATTTCTCAATTGTAATTATATTGATTTTTATTTGGATTATTTGATTATTTCTTTAACATTTTATTTTCAGGAAGATTCTAAAATTCCAGATATCGACATGTTCAAGGAAGTTTATGTTCGACCCGGGGATGAGACAATTGAGCAGCTCCATGTAAGTTCATCTAACAATTACTTTTCTTTCATTTGTAAACATTAAAAATATTAATATGTAATTGCTCTTCTCCAAAACTCATAGTTATCCATTTAATATTTGAGCTCTGAGATGACTAATGCTCGATTTAGACATTGCACTTGAAAATCGATTTCTAAGGTTTCATAGATTTTTAAATCTCCCTAGAAATAGCTCACAACTCCCAGTATAAAACATCATTTGCCGTTAGCTAAATGTTGCAACTCTTATACCATCTCCAACCCTTGGGTTAAAACTTAAAACCTAGGTTTTAAACTAACCCAATCGTTCTCCAATGATTGGGCCTAAAATAAGATTTGGGTTAAAACCTAAAATTTGGACAAATTTAACTCAAAATTCTAGCTATGGTTAAAAAAGGCCCACTTATGTGCATAGACGCGCCCAGAAAAATGGAGGGTGCAACAAGGCGACACGCCCAACGTGCGAGACACGGGAGGGCTTACAGGAAGTAGCCCCACCCTTAACAAGAATGTTGACCACATAAATGAGCTCAACATCTATTCCTTCATCTGACAGTTTTAATTATTGAATCATCCAACAGTCTAGATTCAAACCTATTTAATTTAAAAATTTTAAACACATTAAATCTTACGATTGAGGTTGAATATGATCAAATCTAACAAAAAAAAAAAAGATATAATGCCCAAAATTAACTCCAATGGCTAAAACAATTAAAAAATTATTTAAATCAAAATTCACCCAAAAACTCTATAAGTACATGTTTCATGGGATCGGTTTAGTGAATTTTCAACTTTTATTGAATTCTAAATATTTTCATATTAAAATATTTATAAAAATAAAATATGATAATCTACATAAATTTTATTTTAAAAAAGATTACTGAATTTTTTTTTTTTGACTAAATTCATTATTTAATAATTTTGGGGTAAAATGTTAACCTAAAACTATTAGACCATCTCCAATGGTGGGCTAAATGCTAAATTTCCCCCCAAACCCAATCCAACCCAAGGGGAAACTTTGGGCTAAAAGCTAAATGGGGAACTGAGGCCAAATTCCGCGCAAAATTTAGCCTAAAAGTTGGTGTGGGCCCCACCGAAGGGATTGCATTTCAGCATTTGGGCGCCAAACGCAGCCCATTGAATCACCCAACACGCCTAACGCACGAGGCTTCCGACCGCGAGGGACCCACCCACGTGGGCCTATCGGCCACGTTCCGCATGAGCCCAACGGCTCCTTCCATCCAACGGTCGTGATCATCAGGCCGTTGGTTAATCCAACGACCTAGATTCAATTTTTTGTTTTGTTTTTATATTTATATATTATTGAATCCATTGGCTGAGATCGAATATAATCAAATCTAACGATACAAAAAAAGATCTAACGGCTCAAATTTAAATCCAACCGCTAAAATAATTAAAAAAAAATATTTAACTGAAAATTCACCCAAAAACTCTATAAATACCTATGTATTTGTTGAAACATCCACACAAAACTCAATTTTCTCTTACAATTTAGTGATTTTTCAATATTTATCGGAATTTAAATTTTTTTAGATTAAAATGTTCATAAAATTAATTTACGATAGTGTACATATTTATTTATTTTTAAAAAATTTAATTTAAGAAAAAAAATAGTCTAAGTGCATTCCTTAATAATCACGCGCTAAAATTTTAGGCCAGTACGGTTGGAGCAGAAAAACTGTTTCTGGGCTAAAAACTAAATTTTCTGGGCTAAAATATTTGGCTTTTAACCCAACCATTGGAGATGATCTTAGAAGAAAACAAATTGTTTCTAGATGAAAACCTAAAAAAATACATCATCAACATTTGGCTAGAAGACATCTCACCTCCAGCTATACTTGCCTTATCCTAGCCTTACAAAACCAGAATTGAGCTCCGCCTTACATCTATCATATTTGGATTGAGTGCACAGACTAGCCGTTACATTCTTAATCAAGAAAGTGATGAAGCTGAGAAACAATTTTGGTGCAAACAAGGCCTTTCCACATTGCATGGTTTGGGCCTTGCCTAATTGGCCCAAACTAATCATGTTGCCGATGTCTTAGCCCGCCCTTATTAACCGTCCCATTTGGGCTTATTATTAATTGGAGGCCCATAAGACATAAATTTACTGGCGCCGGAGACCCTCATTAATTTCCCGGTTTCTGAAAACCTATTTTGCGCAGCAAGAAGAGCGAAGGTAAAAAACCCGGAGTCCTCCTAAAACCCCAAAATTTCTAGCATGGTGGGCCCCATACTCCTCCGCCGACTTCTCCTCCCCCGTCCACCACCGTCCTCCGCCGAGTTCGGCAGCGCGAGAATATGCTTCTCAGCCTTCTACAACTGCCGATCTTACGCCGCCACCTCTGAAACAATTGACGAAGAGAAAGAAAAGGGCGGTCAAAAATGGTTCACTTTACCTTCGTTCACTGCCGCTGTAAACGGCGCCGCTGTGGGTAAAGAGCTCTCTCGCAATCGTTCAAACGGCGGCAGAGGTACAATCACAAATACTGCCTCTGCCGCCGCCGACACCACCACCACGACGGCGCTTAAATGGGTTACTCGGTGCTGCCCGGAGCTTCCTAGAAGCCTCGTTCAGAAGCTCTTTCGCCTTAGACAGGTCGCCACACTCGCACCCACATTGAATTATTTTGAAATTTGAAGTTTGATTGCAAATTACATATGGGATTTCAAGGTTGATTGAAAAGTTGTTGCTTGATTGCTGTTACAGGTTCGAAGAGAATCATGTTCTGGTCAAGCTGTTGAAGCACATGAGCGCCCACTTAAAAGGGTAACTGATATTTCTCTTACATTCATACTGTTTCGGGTTTTTATGTATGTTTTCGTTTGGGAAATTAAATTGATAGAGCTTTGTTTTGTGTAATTTAACATGGGAAAGGTTTCTATCTGATTTTAATTTATGGGAAGGTGGCGGCTAAAGATTCCATGAACATAGGAGATCGAATACATCTTCCTTTTAGTGTGCAAGAGTTCCCTGCTGACAAACACAAGTCGTCCAATTATAAACAAGAATGTCATTGTAGTGAAGAAGAAATCAACTTTATCCGGAGCCTGGAGTTGTATAAGGTTCTTAACGTTGGTCCCTGTTGTGTAAATTTCAGCCAGCTAAGCTTTTTTACAATATATGATCCATCTTACTCGTTATTCTGATATTAGGATCCAGCCATCATTGTCATCAATAAACCCCCTGGAATGCCTGTTCAGGTGAGTTGTTGATGCTTCAGTCAAGGTTACTGTTTGTACTTTAGGTTTGTAGGTAGTTTATTTCATACCGATATTAAAATGATGTTTGCACAGGGTGGGATTGGAATCAAACGAAGTCTAGATAAACTGGCTACCGCTTGTTTGAGTTATGACTTGTCAGAACCCCCTCGGCTGGTGAGTTTGTAGGCAATCTTAGTATCTTTATGTTAAATTCATATGTGTAGCTGTATGGTACGCAAAATATTGTCAGACTTCTAAACTTTGGAATGGGAGCCTTTCATATAATAGGAAAAATCTAGAGTGAGTATGGAGTGGAAGGAGGAGAGGGAGATTGATTGCATGGAATCAAGCCACAATTTAGAGCCATCTCATTGACTAGCAGTCTAGCAGCTTGTTCACGCATTTCCTGTTAAACGAGGTGGAACCAGTTGCGAGCTATATTGCTTCATAAGCCTGAGTGAATGCATGAATTTGTTAACGGAGAAGATACCAAATGTTTTAGACGTTCTGGTATTATGAATCTATACTTGATAAGTATGTGATATATTCTGTGTAATATTCTGAGTTTAAATTTTTATCAATACATTGTAGAAATGAAAAGAATAAACAGTTTGATAAATATGTGTAGATTAGAATTATCCTTGTTTTAGAATTTCAATCATTGCATCAAATGTGTACGTGCATGGTCTCGTCTATCGCCACAACAATCTGAATCCTATGCATGGTTATCCCCGTTCCTTGAACAACCTCTGTGTGTTGTTTGTTTGTCTTTTTCCTTCCCTTTTTCTGGATAAGAAGTTTGTATTTCTTAGGTACATAGACTTGACCGAGATAGTAGTGGTCTCCTGGTGATGGGAAGGACACAAACAATTGCGGCTGTTCTGCATTCCATCTTCCGTGAGAAAACTGTTGGAGCATCAAATGATGTGAGTGAATGTCATTCCTTTCTCTGTTGGTGTTTGTTTATGGAATGACCCGTGCATGCTCATGTCATGTTGCGAGGCTGTTAGTTTTGTTCCGTGTCAATTTACCTGATGCTCGTACTTATTTAAAGGTAACTGACGATGCAAAAAGAATTCTGCAAAGAAGGTATTGGGCACTTGTCATTGGATCTCCCAGGCAACGTACAGGATTAATCTCAGCACCTCTGGTAAAGGTTAGAATATTCTTGAATGCACTCATCCTGACACCCCATCCATGCGCACCTAGTGCGATTACCCTTTACAAAATAATAAAATTCAGTTATAATTTAGTTACCAATTTAATTCTTATGTGGTTAAGTGGTTCCTGGTTGCAGTAACTCAGGGATACATTGAACAAATATCAGTGCATAAACTTTACAAGTTATCTGAACCTATAATAATTTGGGGCTTTGATTACATCAGGTGGTGGTGGACAATGGTAAATCGGAGAGAATCACAGCTGCAAACGATTCACAAACTTTGTCTTCTCAGCATGCCATTACAAAGTACAAAGTGATTGGATCATCATGTCCTGGTAAGTAACAAACACTCTTTTTCCATTGCACATAAGTATTGTGTCAAAGTACAATTTAAAGGACTGTCTAGGGAAAGTTTGGTAGTGTGATGCATGCTGCAGTTTTGTTTTCAACGATCATTACTGAAGATAGTTTGGCACAAAGTTCTTGGTACATATTCTTTGAAGAATAATTTTCCCAGTAATTATATGCTTTCAATATTCAACTGTTAGCTGTGCAGGTTTCACATGGCTAGAGCTAACCCCTCTTACTGGCCGAAAGCATCAGGTATCGATCAGAACCAAGCACTAGTCATGATTTCTGTTTGCATTATTCCTTAGTTAAACAAGCTGCTTGTCACTGTGCACAACTCCTCTAACTCTGTGCGTTGAAATACAGCTGCGTGTACACTGTGCGGAGGTTTTGAGAACACCGATAGTTGGAGACTACAAATACGGGTGGCAAACTCATAGGAACTGGAAACCTTTATCTTCGTCTAATACTGAATCTCATTGGAATGAGGAGCTTCGCCCAAGAAGAAACCTCCCTTTTGATCTGAATATGGACAGTGGAAGTATCTCCGAAAAGACACCCCGCTTGCATCTTCATTGTAAGCAAATGGTTTTGCCTAATGTGTATCTGGCTTTGCAAAACGTGAAGCTGCATTCAGATTGTGATCTTTCTGAACTAGAAAGCCTAGAGTTGGTTGCTCCTCTGCCTTCATACATGCAAAGAAGTTGGGATATTACAAATTATTAAGCTACAACGAGAATTTTCGAAGCTTTCTTATTTATTTAATTATATTATTATTGTTTGATTCAAGTTCTTGCAAGTTTTTTAGGAACAAGGAAAATGAAGAGCCAAAGAACACAATTATCTTGGGTTGAGTAGTAGACAATGTTGCCTTCTTTAAGATGTTTTGCGGCTCTGCTCAAGGTGTGCAAGCAGTCACAAGTGCCACGCTGTCCCCAAGATAAAACAGCCCAGAATCACTCGTGAATAGACCTTCCTTTGCACTGAGAATATCCAAAGCTTTCACCCTCTTAACAACTCAATGCTCTCATAGTATTTCTCAGTTTTTTCAAGTGTATTTCCACCAAACTAAAACCCTCGTATTTATACACTACTTAGAAGGATATTAACGTTGGGATAGTTGAGGAGAAAATGCTCACAAAATCCCGCTACTAAATCAAGAAGCAATATCAGTTAGTTGAGAAAGAATAGGTCTTCTGAACAAAACAAAACTCTGCTGAAGAAAAAAGATTCTCCCCAAAATTAGGAGTCTAACGTTAACCTGTCTGACTAATCTAAATTTTAAATAAACATATAACCCCAACAATCCTCCGCTTGGTTATTTAAACTTGAACATTGAGTAAACTGTCAAAAAAAATAAAAAATAAAAATACAAACTGTCATAGAGTCGTGTATAAATGTTGGTGTTATTTAACTTGAACCATAACATAGTGACATTGCTTTAGAATAACAAGAGTAGCACTTGGTTTTGAACCCAATCTCTGAAAACAAAGCACACACGACTCCTTTTGGGTGAAGCTCAAAGCCAGCACAATTCGGCAATGTCCTTGTATCACAGTTTAGTGATAGTGCTAGAAGTTAGCCCTAGGAACATTATAGTAGGCGGCCTCAGCTTCACTATCACAATGGTGAAACAATCAAGGATACTTCTATAGCTAGATATCCTACCCAACTAGAGTATAGTTTTCATTAAAAGTTTCATAACTCATCCTTTACATGTGCTACATGATTTCATGCCTCTACAGACAACTTCTACAAGAAGTATGGCATGAGTCCATATCACTCCATGACTTGTTATTATCTATTGAACCAATTTCTTGGGATCTCTAGTCCAAAGGTTAGGTTACCATCACAAGTGACTCAACTTATCAAGGGCTTTAACCCCATTCCACTAGAGGTTTTCCAAACTTTTTCTTGTGCTAACCATTTCGTCAAAGGGTCAACTAGATTATCTTCAGACCTTACATGATCTATTCTAACAGTCCTTGTGGAAAGAAACCCTCTTATCGTGCTATGTTTTCGACGAATCTGTCGTCTCTTTCCTTATAATATCGATTTTCCACTTTTGCAATGGCTGTTGTGCTATAATAAGCACACCATAACTGGTTTCTCCCACAGCGGAATGTCAGACAAAAGATCTCTCAATTATCCTGCTTCTTCCTTAGCTGTAGCTAGGGCAATCATTTCAGATTCCATTGTTAATTGATCAAGTATGATCTGTTTCTTAGACTTCCACGAGACTGCAGCCCCAGCTATATTAAAAATATAGCCACTCATGGCTTTAGAATCTTCTGATAGTGTATTCCAATCAGCATTGCTGTATCCTTCAAGAACAGCGGGAAACTTTTCATAACATAGGCTAAAGTTGATGGTCCTCTTAAGATATCTCATTACCCTTTCAACTGCATGCCAATGCTCCATATTGGGACTGCTCGTGTACCTACACAGAACCCTAACTGCATAGGCTTTGTCTGGCCTAGTGCAATCAGTAGCATATCGAAGGCTACCAATGATGCTCGCATACTCAGTTTGTCTAACACTGTCACCAGTGTTCTTGAACAACTTCACACTAGGATCAAACGGTGTACAAGCAAGCTTACAATCAAAATAATTGAACTTCTTTAGAATTTTCTCTAAATAATGTGACTGACTTAGAGAAAACCCCTTCTTAGTTTTGTTAACCTTTATTCCAAGAATTAAATTTGCCTCTCCTAAATCCTTCATATCAAAGTTATTGCATAACATGGTTTTAACTTCATTTACTAAGTGAATATTAGAGCCAAAGATAAGCATGTCATCAACATATAAACATATTACAACACATAGATTACTCTCAGTTTTAATATACATGCACTTATCACTTTCATTAAATTTGAAGCCATTATCAAGAAGTAAACAATCAAATTTAGCATGCCATTGTTTAGGTACTTGTTTTAATCCATAAAGTGACTTATTTAATTTGCAAACTTTATGCTCTTGCCCAAGTATTACAAAACCATCAGGTTGATCCATGTAAATTTCTTCCTCTAATTCTCCATTTAAAAAAGCAGTTTTAACGTCCATTTGATGCACAACAAGATTATGTAAAGAAGCTAATGCAGACATGACTCAAATGGATGTAATTCTAGAGATTGGTGAGAAAGTGTCAAAGAAATCGACATTCTCTCTTTGCCTAAAACCTTTAGCTACTAACCTGGCTTTAAACTTGTCAATTGTACCATCGGATTTGAGCTTGTTCCTCAGTACCCATTTGCAGGCAATGGTTTTGCATCTTGGAGGTTGCTCAACCAAGTGAACCATATCATCATTTATGGCTTCTTGCCATGAATCTGCATCCAAAGACGTCAATGCCTCTTGGAGTGTTGTAGGATCTTCTTCCAGTGCATAAGTTTGGAAGTCACCCCCAAAATCCTTGGTCACTTTTGTTCTCTTACTCTTTCTTGGTTCGAAACTAGTTTCGACCAAATCATTTAGAGGATGGCTGCTCGTTCCATCCTTCCTTAACTTAGTTGAGGCTAAACCCCCACTATTCCTTGACATACAAGGAAACTTGTTCTCAAAGAATCAACATCATTAGATTCAATAACAACATGGTTCCTTAGATCATAAAATCTATATGCTTTACTATAGAATGCATAACCAATAAAAACACACTCAAAAGCTCTACTCTCTAATTTTGACCTTTTTGAGTCAGGTTTTCGTACGTAAGCCAAGCAGCCCCATGTTCTTAAGTAGGACACACTAAGCTTCCTATTTTTCCAAATTCCATACGGTGCAATTTTAGTTTTTGAAAAGGGAACCCTATTGAGAACATAATAGACAGTTAAAATAATCTCACACTACAAAAAAAAAAAGTAATCATTACCAACGAAGAGTTTTTGAGGGCCCCAAAAAACCGTTGTAAAAAGAACATTTTGCGACCATAAAATACGGGTCGTCGGTAATATGGCATGAAACAAGTTTTTATTACCAACGCACATAATGTCCTCGGAAAAAAGTCTCAAGTTTAGTAGGAAATGCATTTTTGTTTGGCGAGAAGAATTGGCACCAGTTTTATTAATGACAAGTAAAGTTCTTATCGGAAATATAATGGTTATTTCCGAAGGTTTACTCATGTTGACGAAATTGATTTAGTATTCTTGAGGGGAAAAAAAAAAGTCCTCTTCGTAATGTTTTTATATTTTTTAGGGAAAAAAAGTCATCTCGGTAATGCTTTTATATTTTCAAGGATGATTAGTTGTTGTTGGAAGTAATCATATTTTTTCTGACAAAATTTTTTCTTCGTCAGAATAAAATTTTACGGCATGTGGTTTTGTTGGAATCAATTATTTACGGGGTAAAAAACTCTTCGTATAATTAGCTTATGTGCTGATTTTATAAATCAAAGATAAGCCCATCTAGCATATGTGCATAATGTTGTATATATTAACACTGTATAAGTCTTGGGGAAAAACAAGTGAATTTGTTCATGTCCCACCGACGATCCACAAGACTATCAACAAAATCCAATCTTCTTAAACTGGAAGAGTTTAAAAGAAAAAACAATAAACGCCAATTTGCTTAAATGCAAATCAACAAAATCCTCTTAGTTTCGATAATCCAATTCATAACTTGGACACCCAATTCCTAACTTAAAACTGATTAATTGCATGCCAGTAAAGAAGAGAAGCAAATAAAAATTCCAATTCATGTCAACTGATTAATTGCATGCCAGTAAAGACGAGAAGCAAATAATTATTCCAAATTCAATCTCAATTGGAAAACAGTAAAGAAGAGAAACAACTCTTAATCTTGGGTAGGTGCCCACCCTAAACCCTAATTGGAGAAGAGAACAAGCACTAAAACACATCACAACGGAACGGAAGAAAAAATTCAACAATGCCCAGATGATGGAAGAAATACCTAGAGTTCAGACGCCCGACGATGGAACAGAGGGAGAAATTCAAGAATGCCCAAACCATAGAACGGAGGAAGGAGTTCACAAATCCGAGCGTTGTTTACCCCAACTTAAATTACAGGTAGGTTTTGTTTGGGTTACTATTTGAACTGTGGACTTAAAGGAATGGAAACCCAAAAGAGCTAAAGTGAAGGAGCTCGCCCAAGGCCCAGCACCAAGCCAGCCATCCATCTCAAGACAATATGGCGACTCCTCATTAATAAAAAGGTTATGTGCTTACAAGAGAAGTGACAATTGATAGAAATCAACTTACTATTAGCCCAAAAGCACTTTCTAATGGCGGAACATGTAAAAAAAGATGATGACTCACTAAAGTGCTTTTAGGCAAAGCTTACAACAGCCAAGATAAAATGTCTATAAAAGGAGGGAGAGGCCCCAGACTCAAGGACACTCAACTAATCAAACAAACAAGCATACAAACTCTGTTCTCAAGCCAGTTCGTACCTTCCAACCCTTTTTTAGCAATAGTTCCCTTAGAAAGATATCTTTTGTCTAGTGTAAAAGCTTTGCTACCCTCTCTAGATGTTGTAGTATTGATTCCCTTGGGTAAACTTGCTTACTTTCCATCCTTTTTGTTGTATACAACCCCCTGTAAACCACAAAGATAAGAAGCTGCAAGACATTTACCCGACAAGGTAAAATCTTGCCCGACTCTCTTTGTCTTGTCTTTCAAATAGTAGATCTAATAGTACAATGTATTCTCCAGTATGTATTCAAGTCATGTCCAGTCATTTGATGATTCAAAGTTCTATTGGTTCTCAAATCTGGTTCACTTAGCAGTTTTACTGTTATAAAATGACTAAACAAGAATTAAACTGATGACTTAATCAGATCTGGACTTCCACCCTTTAAGCATACAAGATAATGAAACCAAAAGTCCTTGGTCTCAAGGCATAGAAAATAACTTAATGTGGACTTAACCCATCCACGACAATCCTTTAATAACGAGAAGTTAGAATAACTTGGGGTGCAAGTAATCAACTCAAACACACTTGTTCTACATCTACCATACTGAGATGGCAGTGGCACACCTAAGCACTCAGTTAGTTTTGATTGCGAACCTAAAGGCCTACACCTAAGGCCCCACAAAGGTACCATTCAAAACTAACTATGTCCTCCTCTTGCAGCCTCTCAACAAGCAGAAGCCCAACAACCAACCAAAGTGCCAACTCCTCGGGAAGCTGTGTGCTCAAGCCAGGGACTCTCTTCATGTGAAATTCCTGCTCGAATAGGTTTATTTTGGGTATATAATTAAGCAGTACTAAAGTGGTGGGTTGTATACATTATGTTCAGGTATTAAAATTTTACATAACGCGCCGAACAACAAAACCGTATTTTCGACAAAAAAATAAAAATAAAAATTGTAATTGAAGATTGAATTCGTTCGTCGTATTCTTATAGGGTTGAGGAGTGTAATTATAAAAAATCAGCAAAATCGGAGTTAAAATAACCGTTAACTTGTAAGTTTTGTTTATAACCGTCGAAAGGTTTCGTCCCGTTACCTAATATCTGAATGTTTGTTTTTGGCGATTTTTTTACATATGCGATCTTGGAGCATATACAAACAAGTTTAACAATTGGATCATTGAAACTAATTTTGTAGAATGTGTATTCCTTCAAAATGATAGATTCACCAAACACTTGGGAGTTTATTTTATACTTCCAGTAAGTAGAACATAATATTTTGTGGTATCCACTAGTGCAAATATTTAAAATTGAAGATCGAATTAGTTCATCATACTCTTATAGGGTTGAGGAGTGTAGTTGTAAAAAAATCAACAAAATCGGAGTTAAAATAACCATTAATTCGTGAGTTTTCATTTATAACCGTCGAAAGGTTTTGTTCCGTTACCTAATATCTGAATGTTTGTTTTTTGCGATTTTTTACATTTGTGATCTTGGAGCATATACAAACAAGTTTGACAGTTGGATTGTTGAAACTAATTTTGTAGAATGTGTATTCCTTCAAAACGATAAATTCACCAAACACTGGGAGTTTATTTTATACTTCCATTAAGTAGGACGGTTGGAACATAATATTATCCACTAGTGCAATATTTTAAATTGAAGATCGAATTCATTCATCGTACTCTTATAGGGTTGAGGAGTGTAGTTGTAAAAAATCAACAAAATCGGAGTTAAAATAACCGTTAAATCATGAGCTTTCATTTATAACCGTCAAAAGGTTTCATTCCGTTACCTAATATTTGAATGTCTATTTTTGCGATTTTTTATGTATGCAATTTTGGAGCGTATACAAACAAGTTTGACGGTTGGATCGATGAAACTAGTTTTGTAGAATGTGTATTCCTTCAAAACAATAGATTCACCAAATACTTGGAGTTTATATTATACTTCCATTAACTAGAACATAATATTGTGTGGTATCCACTAATGCAAATATTTTAAATTAAAGATCGAATTCATTCATCATACTCTTATAGGGTTGAGGAGTGTATTTGTAAAAAATCATGAAAATTAGAGTTAAAATAACCATTAAATCGTGAGTTTTCATTTATAACCGTTGAAAGCTTTCGTCCCATTACCTAATATCTAAATGTCAATTTTTTGCGATTTTTGGCATATACGATCTCGAGGTTTATAAAAACAAATTTGATGGTCAAATCATTCAAATTAATTTTCTAGACAGTAAATATTAATTTATGATAATGTTTAGGGTTTTGGCTCTTTTACTCAAATGAAAAAATATTATTTTTTATTTAAAAAAATGTTTGTAGAATTTAGTGTTTGACCGTTTCCCCCAAATAAATAAGGGTTTGGCTTCCCTCCTCTTTTTTCCACAATTCTCAAACTCTTGTTTTATGGAATTTAAGCGGGTTGGCTTCTTCTCCAAATTAATTAGGGTTTTGGCGTGTCCCTCCCTTTTCTCCCACAATTTCCAAAAAAAATTTGTAGAATTTGTTCCGCCCACGGCCAAAGAAAAGGGAGGGAAATTAAAAAGGATAGATTAGGGCTGACATTCTCTATATTAACACCTCTAACCTTGATTAGATTAGGGCTACATCAATTCCTCAACATTGTTTACCGTGTTTCAAACCCAGTGCATGATCGTGAACCAGTGCAATACTGACCTTCCGTTGTGCCTCTTCGCTATTTGAGTTGGTAAGAATTGGCCTACTATCCTAACAATTAGGGTTTATGTATATATTTTGACTTCTGCCATTGAAACACCAATAGTTCTCCTTGTTTTTTTTTTTTTTTTTTTGATCACTAAATTGTCAACATAATTCTGAATACACTCTACATGTTCATGGTACAATGGCACACTCTATGACAGTGCTCAATGGAACTCTATATTAACTTGTGTAATAAATTACAGCCCGTGTTTCGTACCAATAGCAGTTTAGTAGATCATCTCACTTAGAGGCAATGGCTTTGTGGGAAGGGAGGAGACATGGTCAAATATCGACAATCTAAGATGTTCGATGGGATGGAGAAACCAGCCGATTTTAAGTTTAGGGTTTATGTAAAAATAAATTTCAATTTTATTCATTTTTCATGGCTGCTAGGATTTCCTAACAATTAGGGTTTATGTATATATTTTGCCTTCTGCCATTGAAATATCAATTCTAGTAGATTTTATTTTAGCTTTCATGGTTTCGTTTTTTCATTTCCTATCTTTCAGTACTAGGCATCTAATTTTCTTGTCTTTGTATGATTGATAGATCAGGCAAAAAAGGGAAGGAGCCAAAAAAATTCATCAAGCACATGTCCTCTGTCATCTAGACTCTCTTTAAACCAACATGATACCACCACTGAACTACATGACAATGGAATGCAAGAGACCCAACATGCAAATATACAAGGTAATTTTATGTGGATTTTTCCATTTTTCTATCTTTTGGTACTAGGCATCTAATTTTCTTGTCTTTGTTGGTTGTTTTATGAACTTTGTCATATGTTAAAAGAAACTAATTCTCTAATAATTATGTCTTATTTAGCTTTGTGTTTTCTTTGTAAAATTGTAGCCACAACAACAAGAGGAATGAGTCAAAATAAAGCACCGCACACTACTACTTATTCACCTACACCCTCTTCAGACCAACTTGATGTTACCCAACCATCACATGATAGCTAAATACATGAAACACAACAAACATCTATTGAGAATCAACCTTCAAGTGTGGAAGGTACTGTATTTATATCGGTTTCAAAATGTGCATTTTTGTAATTGGTTATTTATTAAACATACAAGCACATTATTATTTTTATTGATTAGGTCCTACCAAAAAGAAAGGTAGAGGTAAGGCTAAGGGTAAAGATGGGAATGGCACTCCAATTGTAATACACGGTAACAGGTAATGAGCACAAGTTACTGAAAGCATGATTGTCAAATAGTTAACTATTTAGATATGTGATTGTTTTTATCTAATTTTAATTTTATAGAATTGTAACTACAAATGCTACAAGAACTATAGGGGTGCTATTTAATCAAGTTATTAATGGGCCTTGGATTACATTTAAAGATTATCCAAAAGAGCAAATGGATGAAATGTATGGTCGTTTTAAGGGAACTGGATACACATACACATGTTCTAAAGAAGAGATGAGGGTTGCTTTTGAACTACATATTAAAACAAGATATGCTGATTGGATGAACACATTGAGGAATTCAGTTTATCACAAGTACAAGACTACTGGGGAGAGATATATTAACTGCCCATCAAATGTATCTAAAGATGTTTGGTGTAAAATGGTTGAAAAATGGGAGAAGCCTGAATGGAAGGTAAAAGTTTTATTTAAGTAATATCATCTTATGATGGTTAATGTATTATTTTCCTTACATGTATATGCTTACTGTGAGATGATTGGGTTTTAACTTTGCTTTCTTTTTCATGCAAAAACAAAGTGTGCAAAATGCATGCAATAGGGAGCAGTCCACAATTGTGCACACCACAGGTTCAGTTCCAATGGCAAAGTACAAAAAAATGAGGTAAAAATACTATGTTTATGCTTTGTTTCCATACTGTCATTCTTGCATATTTAAAATTTATTTAACAAATTTTTTTTTTTAATCTTAATAGCTTGATCGTAGTGGAATTGAACCTAGCCCGATTGATTGTTTCAAAAAATTCTATGTGAGTAAGCGTAAGAGTGAAGGTGAAGAAACTTGGGCAAGTGAAAAGGCTAGAGAACTTTATGTATGTTATCACAATTTCAAAAAAAAATTTACATGATATTGTATGTATTACCTATGCTTACATATTACAATTTTATTGAAGGAAAAAATGGACAAGAAAAAGAATACTGCTATGGAAGAACAAAATGAAGTAAATGATTGGGTCATATACAAGGTGGTGATTGGTGGCCCAAGTCATGGTCGTCTTCGTGGTGTAGGTGTTGGCTTTAGTACTAAAGATCAATGTTCTAAAAAACGGCCTAGGTGCTGGGCGGGTTGGAACCGAGGTGATTTCGTGCATAACGGCTGGAAAAATCGAGGTGGATCTAGGCGGCCCTAGACGGCGCCTAGGCGGGCTAGGTGGCTGGGTGGATTTATTTATTTTTTTTTTTTAAATTTAAAAAATAAAAAATAAAAAACTTAAGTTCTAAGTATCTTACATTACTATATTTCCTTATTTTCTTCCTCCTATTTTGCATTTGATGTTGTTTTAAATTGTGAACTTGTTGTACATGTGCCATCCTACATTAAAATACTCCTCACTATGGTTATAATGGCATATATATGCTTAATGCATTTTAAATTTCAGACTCCTTTTGCATTTTATCATTCTTTTATTGTCTTATCCATGGATTTCATACAAGTATAATTTTTTGTAAGTGTCAATATGCACTTATTTACAAGATATACAAGAAATTTACCTAAATCCGCCTAGACCGCCTAGGCGCTAGGCGCTAGCCCGCTGCCCGACTAGCGTCTAGTGTTTTTTAGAACCTTGCTAAAGATGCATATCCCTCAAATAGCCACATTTGTAATAAACGTATGTGCTTAGAACATGAAGAAAGCCATGAGCAATTGAAGGACCAAGTCAACACTTTAACAGATAAGTTGAATTCTTGGCAAGAATTAGTTGAAAGACTAATGCGAAACAACCCAAATAAATATGCACGCTCAAGACCATCTGCTTCTATGGTAAAATGTTTTATTTCATTTTTATTATTTGTCTTACTGTTGAGTAATATATTATTTCTTTACTTAAGTACTCTCTTTATTGTTTGTTTGACAGGAGAATGTTAAAGGTTGGTCAGATGCTCAACAGGAAGATTAGTAGTGCATCATCCTTTCATTTTGATATTACCAAATATCTTAACTTGTTAAGTTTTATTCGTGGGGTATTGTTTATTTTTTTTTTCCCAATTTAAGTATTGTCTATTTTCTTTTTTAAATAATTTTATGAATAACTTCGTTTGGATGTTGAGAAATTTAATACAATGGTTTGGTTAATTTATTAGTAACGATTACATACCTATTTTTATCATATTTTAATTTCAATATATAATTTAATTATAAATAGAATAATAACTTTTTCGATTATAAATTCCTCTCGTTAATGTGCACATTTCTAACAAAAACGTTTCTATAGGAAATAGCCATTTTCAACCAAATATTGGTTTTGAAAAAATTTGCGACGACTAAATATGGTCAATAATATATATTTCCAACGAAGCTTCACTATTAGAATTATATATTACCGACGAAACTTCACCATTGCAAATATATATCTTCGACAAGGCTTCTTTGTTGAAAATATATATATATTCCCGACGAAGCTTGCCATTGCAAATCTGTACTACCGACAAAGCTTCACCATTGGAAGTACATATTTTCGACGTAAATTCCTCTCGTTAATGTGCACATTTCTAACAAAAACATTCCTATAGGAAATACCCATTTTCAACCAAATATTGGTTTTGAAAAAATTTGCGACGACTAAATATGGTCAATAATATATATTTCTAACGAAGCTTCACTATTAGAATTATATATTACCGACGAAACTTCACCATTGCAAATATATATCTTCGACAAGGCTTCTTTGTCGAAAATATATATATATTCCCGACGAAGCTTGCCATTGCAAATCTGTACTACCGACAAAGCTTCACCATTGGAAGTACATATTTTCGACGATGCTTGATCATCGCAAATATGTTTTTGTGCCTATTTCTGTCAAGCTGTTACATATTTTTGACAACCTCGTATGGTCAGTACTTGTAATTGCGATGATTGTGCACACTTATAAATAAAAATTATTTTGTCGGAAAAAGATTTTCTGACATAATTGTTTGGTCAGAAAAAAAAGTCATTGTAAAAATATTTGTCGTCGTTTGAAAAGTAATTTCGACAACTCTATAATTATTTACGACTACATTTCCATGTCGAAAATAAAATAAGTTTGCCATTTTGAAAATTCATGTCGGATAAAAAACTAACTACTAATGACAAGTCTTGTGCGTCGAAAATGAATTAATTCCAACGGCTAGTTGGAAAAAAAGTATTTCCAATGGATCAATCGAGGGCTTTTTCCCATCATAAATAAGTATTTGCGATGGCAAAATGCCTTTTTTGACAACATTTGACCCTCACTAATGACACTTCGTTTTGTACCAACATGAAGCACAACCTGAGTTAAGAAGCACAGCCACTGTTAATTCACAAAGTGTCCTATTTTTTCGTTCTGCTTTGCCATTCATTTCTGGGGAATAAGGTGCAATTGTTTCATGTAATATGCTTAGATTTATACAATGTTTATTGAAAGCAGCAGATTCATATTCATATTCAATTCCCCTATCACTACGAAACCTCTGAACTTTTCACTTAAATTGATTCTCTCCTTCAGTTAAGAAAAGTTTGAACATGTCAATCGCTTCACTCTTGTTTTTCATCAAGTAAACAAAACAATAGTTCGAACAATCATCGACAAAGGCGATGAAATAACGTTTTCCATTTCTTGTGATTATCCATGGTTTTCGGGTTTAGTTTCTCTATGTACTGATTTGTGTGGTTTTTTCGTGACCTTGCTAAGGATCATCGCCTCACCCTAGCGAAAAGGGGATTAGTTACGCATATTCATAAATAAAATCAACATAATTGTATTAAATCTTTTCCTGACTACAATACTCACATTTTTCAAAATCCTTTATTGAGATTTCAAGAATTAGTCCTAAACTACTCATTTGATTTACTAACTTCTTATTTACGTGACATAACCTAACTTGCCAAATATTGAAAGAAGATAACATGTAAGCTAGGGATGGCAATGATTCGGTTTAGGGATGAAAGTGCTATATCCATCCCTATAACCCCGAAAACTAATTAAATCCATAACCGCGAATGAACCATCGGGGATTATCCATAACCATACCCAATGGGTAACGGATTTCTCATCGGTTAACAGTTATATCCATCTTCGTTGATACCAAAAATATATTTGTTCAATTGATGAATTATAATATAATATATACTAATTTCGTCATTATAATATAATAGATACATTGGTGATGTTGGCTTATGTTTGATCTCTCCCATAAGCACCATTGAATTCTTATTGGTTTTGATTCAAAACTTTGGAACTTTCTCACAAAATGCAACTTTTGTAATTCTCAAGGTAATGAGTTCGGTAAATATATATATATATATATATATATATATATATATATTATGTATCATTCGAGTCTGCTTTGGGGACGGCATGGATCAGGAACCCCTATAACCATATCCAAAACCATAACCAGATAATATTTTCGATTTTTACCCATATCCACAATATATCCGAATTTTCAACTTAAATCTGTTTCATTCGAATGGTTATCCATGGTTTTCGGGTTTAATTGTTTGAATTGCCATCCCTAATGTAAGTACAAATAACATTTTTATTCATAACATCAACATTGAGTTTAAACATTCCATCAATGGCATACCCTTTTCCCACAAAGACACCATTCTTTGTGAGAGTATACAAGTCAGCCCCAATAGTCTGTGTGAACCTAGCCTTGTTGATCAGGTAACTCAAGACCAAATTCTTCCTAATCTCTAGAACATGCAGCACCTCCTTCAATATCACAGTTTTCGCTAAGGTGAATTCCCCAACTCCAGCAACATGTGTTAAGTGAAAGTAACCCAACAAAACCCTTATGTCTTCCACCTCAGTGTAAAAGTTAAAAACCCCATGATCATAGTAGACATGGCACGAAGTACCAATGTCCACCCACCACCCCTCAGATCCATCAACCAAGTTGATCTCTAACACTATTGCAATGAGTTGATCTTCTATGAGAATGGCTTGAGGAGCAGTTCTTTGTTTGTTGTGACAGTTACGAGCAAGGTGTCTAGGTTTGTCGTAGTTATAGCACATAAATGGCTCAACTGTTTCATCTCTTGAGGGGGTACTTTTCTGTTGTTATTGCGATAAGTGTTTTGTACCTTCATAAGGTTCTTGTTGCTGGAGCGAGTCTTAGTGACATTCTTCTTATTCTTACCATTAGGTTTGAGAACAACAACAGCATGGTTCTTCGAGTATGACTTTTTGTTGGTATTCGAGATAATAAGGAGCTCTTCTTGCAGATCTTGCTTCCTGACTTCTTCCTCGATTCAAAGACAAGTGATCAAGCTATCAAGAGAAAACTCCTTTGTCTTGTGTTGCAGATCCTTCTTGAACTCTTTTCAGCTTGGTGGGAACTTGTTAATGATCACAGTAGCCTGGAACTGCTCATCCAGGTTCATTCCTTCATATATGATCTCATGGGCAATGTTCAGCAACTCATATAATTGGGCCTCCATAGATTTGTCATCGATCAATTGGAACTTGAGATAACGACTAACTGCAAATTTCTTGGTTCCCGCTTCTTCAATATCATACTTCTTTTGGAGTGTATAATAGAGTTCCTTAGCAGTTTTACAAGAAGAGTAGTAGACATAAAGATCATCACATAAACCATTTAAGATATAGTTTTTGTAAAAAAAAGTCATTTTCATTCCACGTTTGAAACAGTTTGAATTGTTTAGGAGTTAGATGATTAAGTAGGAGTGGCATCTCAGAAGTGCAATTTGAAGCAATTTTCTTGGTGGTTAAGAAAAATAACATATTTTGCCTCCAACGTTTAAAGTGAAGCCCTTCAAACTTGATAGGTTTGTTCAAATCAGTGACGAAGAGAGTGATTTTAGTGTCCATAGTAGAAAATAAACATCTTAAAATTGTTGAAAACGTTGCACAAACTCAAAGACAAGGAACAAGTTTACCAAGAAAATTGAAGAGCCAAATAACATTGAATTATCTTGTGTTGAGTCACGCACAATGTCGCTTTCTTTAAGACATTTTGCGACTCTGCCCAAGATGTGCAAGTAGTCACAAGTGCCACACCGTCCCCTAGAAACTAGCCCAGAATCACCAGTATTGAATAAACCTTCCTTTGCACTAAGAAGATCCAAAGCTTTCACCCACTCAACTACTCAATATTCTCAAAGTATTTCTCAGTTGTAACCCTAGTATTTATAAACTACTTAGAGGGATTTTAACGTTGGGATAGTTGAAGAGAAAATGCTCACAAAATCTGGCCACTAAATCAGGAAGCAAGATTTGTTAGTTGAGAAAGAATAGGTCTTATAACAAAACCAAACTTTTTGTTGAAGAAAAAAAGATTCTCCATAAAATTAGGAGTCTAACGTTAACCTATCTAACTAATCCTAAATTTTAAATAAACATACAACCCCAACAAAAACAATAAACATGAATCAATTAAAAGCATTTATTAAAAAACACTTATGGGTATAATGTTTTCTAAATAAGTTGTCCCAGATGGATATAAAAGTCTAATTGATATAACAACCTCTTTTTTGTTGTAGGCCTAATTTACTGAACTATATTTAGGACTAGAGAGGGAGAAGGCTGATGGCAAGAGAGAGAGATGAGAGAAGTAATTTTGAGGTGTGTGTTGTATCATCCCATTGTGTCTTTATTTATAGTAGTAGGATAGGTTGAATCCTTACCTTAATAGGATTACAATTCTAATAGGATAATATCTACAAAAGGGAATATTCCAAGATATAATCACATTCCTAATCTAATAGGACTGCAACACTCCCCCTTGAATGTGTAAATACTCAAACAAAACTTCGCATCAGGTCTTCAACAATTGAGGTAGAACGGTTGACGCAGTCGTTGGCACAACTGGCAAATGCGAGTCTCAAATTTAAAGAAAGTATGCATTGGTAGTAAAACTCACAAAACCTCGCTATGGTAAAACTTAAGGTAGGTAAAAACCATAAACTAAGGAGAAAAGTGGAAGGTATGCATAATATCTAAAACAAATGTCAAACGGGACGAAAGTAGTGAACTCAACGAAGTATGATCATCCTAGAATAAGTGCCTCATCAAAACCTCGTTAGGTAGCAAAAATTTAGTGAGAAAAATGCTCATAATCGTAGGAAAAAGAGTACATTAAGATCAAGTGAGTACGCTTATGGATACTCCCCCTGAGTTAGACATAACTTCCAAATAAGAGAACTACAAGCAATTCAGCTTAGATAATTTATGCATACTGATTCCTTGGATGAGCTTCCGAAAAGTAGAGTTAGGCAATGACTTGGTGAAGAGATCAGCCAAGTTGTCCTGCGAATGGATTTGCTTGACTTCAATGTTCTGATGTTGTTGTTGCTGGTAAGAGTAAAAGAACTTCGGTGTTATATGCTTGGTGTTGTCTCCCTTAATGTATCCCTTCTTTAACTGCTTGATACATGATGCATTGTCTTCAAAGATTGTCGTAGGAAGGTCAACGATGGAAGTGAGACCACTAGTGCTTCGAATGTGTTCCATAACTGCTCTCAACCAAAAGCACTTACGTAAGGCTTCATGCAAGGCGAGAATCTTAGCATGGTTCGAAGAAGTCGCAACTACCATTTGCTTGGTAAACCTCCAAGATATAGTAATGTCTCCAACGGTAAAGATAGAGCCCGTTTAAGAACGTACCCTATGTGGGTCAGACAGATAACCAACATCTGCGTAACCAACGAGGCAGGAATCAACCCGAGGACCAAGGGGGCATCGGCTCTTCTTGAGGATCCATGGGTGTAGACCCAGTCCAAATTTATCGTACCTTTGAGGTAGCGAAAAATGTTTTTAACATCATTCCAGTGTCTGCATATAGGCGTGTTGCTGTATCTTAGCCAAAAGATTAACAACTAAAGAGATGTCAGGTTTAGTGCATTGAGCAAAGTATAATAAAGCACCAATTGCACTTAGGTATGGAACTTTAGGCTCAAAAATCTATTCCTCATCCTCCTTGGGACAGAAGGGATTTCGTTTAGCATCTAGAGTCTGAACAACCACATGAGTACTCGAAGGCTTCACTTTATCCTTATTAAAACGTCGCAACACCCTTTGGTTGTAGTTTGATTGATTTACTAGGATTTCATCCGAACAATGCTCGATCTCCAGGCCAAGACAATATCAAGTTTTCCCAAAATCCTTCATCTCAAATTCCGATTTCAAGTGAACAGGAATTTTCTTAAACTCTGCGGCAGTTCCGATGAGGTTCATTTTGTCGACATAAACTGCAACGATCGCAAATCTAGAATGTGACTTCTTGATAAACACGTATAGGCATAGTTTGTTGTTCACATAACCTCGACTTGTCAAATATTCACTCAGACAGCTATGCCACATTCGTCCGGATTGTTTCAATCTGTAAAGTGATCTCCTCTATCTAATAGAGAATGAGTTTAGTGGTCTAGAACTATTTGAACTAGTCAATGGAAGCTCTTCTGGAACTTTCATGTAGATTTCCATATCTAAATCCCCATAGAGATACGCAATTACCATGTCCATAAGCTGCATATTCGGTTTTTCGGAAACTACTAAACTAATAAGGTAGCGGAACGTTATGACATCCATTATGGGTTAATACATCTCCTCGTAATCAATCCTAGGGCGTTGAGAGAAGCCTTGCGCTACCAAGCGTGCTTTGTATCACATTATTTCAATCTTCTCATTATGTTTCCTTACAAAAACCCATTAGTAGCCCATGGGCTTCACATGTCGTGAAGTAGGAGCTACAGACCCAAACACCTTGTGTTTCGCAAGCGAATCAAGTTCGACATGGATTGCTTGTTTCCAATTTGACCAATTCGTTCTACGTTGATATTCATCAACGAAACTTGGTTCAATGTCATCGCTAAGCATGATGTCGATAGCAACTGTATACTCAAATGCATCATCGACAATCATCTCACTTTGATTCCAAACCTCATCCAAAACTCGTAATTGACTGAAATCTCTCAATTCTTGGAAGGTCAGTTTGTCTCGTCTAAGATATCACCATAATCTAGAATAACCTCATGCGTTGGAATAGATGAGTAAGCGGTGGTCAAATTCAGACTAGGGTCACTAGTTTGCGTCGTTTTCCTCTTCTGGGGTTGTGAATCCCTTGGACCAGAGGGTATGCCACGCTTCAAGGTAGAAGAAATGATAGGCTAGTCACCAGTGTACCAAGCTGTATAGGAGGTGCAGCTGCCCCACCTTTGGGGACAGTCCGGCCTTCCAAGGCGATGTTACGGCGTACGTTAAGTACGTCTATCCTTGTAGGTGCGTTTGCAGCAAGTATATGAGATCTCATCACCTTTGCTAGATCAATAAAAGCATCTGGCATGCTTTGAGCAATGCTCTGAAGAACCAGCATACGACGCACTTCAGTTTCAGACTGGGCAATACGGGGATCTAAATGAGACAAGGTAGGAGTAATCCACAACAATTCGTGATGTTCTACAGGAACGTTAATGTTCTTATCTTCCCCTAACGATAGGAAAACTGTCTCATCAAACTGACAATCTGCAAAGCATGCGGTAAAGAGATCTCTTGTCATGAGCTCTAAGTAATGAATAATAGATGGTGAATCATAATCGATATAGATTCTCATTCTTCTCTGATGACCCATTTTGGTATGTAGTGGCAGCGCTATTGGCACATAGACTGGGCATCCAAACACACGAAAATATGAGACGTCAAGTTCGTATCCAGTAACCAACTGTAATGGTGAATGAGGTTGGGTTGTGGTGGGCCACAGATGGACTAACATAGCTGCGTGCAATATTGCATGACCCCAGGCAGATACCACCAATTCGATTCGCATAACCAAAGTTCGAGCTATCGTTTGAAGGCACTTTATGAAAGCTTCTGCCAGGCCGTTTTGGATATGAACATGGGATGCATGATGTTTAACTTCAATCCTAACAGATATGCAGTAATCGTCAAAATTCTATGATGTAAACTTTCCAACATTATCCAGTCGAATTGACTGATAATCAGGGTGGTGAGCCCTAATTTGAGCTAAGAGTTTCACAAATGCAGCGTTGAGTGTGGACAATAAGCAGACACGTGACCAACACATCGATGCATCAAGCAACACCATGAAGTATCTAAATGGTCCGCATGTTGGTTGGTTAGGTCCACAAATATCCCATTGAATCCTCTGAAGAAACTTAGGGGGTCGTGAATAATCTTGGTAGCTGAAGATTGAATATTCAACTTCTCTAAGGAGCATGCTTTGCATGGTAAATGGCTGGGATAAGATTTTAGGTGATGCATAGGTGATACTTTGATGATACAGCGTATCATATCTCATCTGAGACGTCTCATTCGACCATGCCAAAGTAGGAGTGTGCTCTAGAACCTAGGCATAAGGTCGGCCACATGGTGGGTCTCCACGGATTGACTGGTTGTTATGTACAACCCACTCGAAAGACATTCCAGCTTCTCGTGGATACACTTCTGGCCATATTCGTAAGAAGTGATATAAAGAAATTTGGAACCACTATCTTCAGTGGTTTCAACATGATATTGATTATCTTAAATATCTCTAAAGCTCAGCAACATTCTTCCAGAACGTGGAGAATATAGAGCCTCTTTAATGGTTAATTCAGTGTCATTAGACAACATTATACGGACGTTTATGTATACTGTGAGCAGGTTGGATGGGCCTGAGAGGGTTGTTAAAGGTGCACTTTTAGGTACAAAGCTAATGCAATAGTGTTGCTCACGCAAGATGGTGTGCATGGTAGCACTATCAGCTAGACAACTAACTTCCCCACTAGTCATACCTAAAAATAAATTAATTGAATCAGTCACATGCATAAATATAATTCCATTCATTCAATTAATCAATCAAGAAATAATATCCATAAAAATAATTATCCATAATTCAAAACAAACCAAAAACCAAACAAATAATTCCAAAGACTTAGAAAAATAGTCCAAAAATTTAAACCATAAACGTAGAAAATAAGGGGGTTCGGCCATTAAGGGTGTAAAACACCCTAACATGTCTTAGAAAAATAAAACTTTATTCTTCCATGGGAGCGGATGCCTTCTAAAAATCCGAAACCTCTATAGTTGTAGTAGCATCTTCGAGATGTTCCATATGCACAAAGTTAGTCTCATAACGGGAATGATATTTGGCAATAGCCTCGGGGGTAGCTTGGCATACATGTGACCAATGATCATTTGATCCATAGTGATAGCACATGTCCAGTTCATTAGAAGCCGATTGAACGGTAGCTTTTCCCTTGTTCGTGAAGTTTGGGACCTTAGGGGTAAAAAGTTGGCGCTTCAGGTCAAATTTCCTCCCTTGGGTGTGCCTCTGCTCTATTGACCTTGGGCCCATGATGGGGTCTGCCACCTATTTCCACGGCCACAACGAGGTTTCCGTCTATTGTGGCTGTTACAATGAGTTGCATGTGCTTCAGGCATAACGTTCAAGCAATAGGTCGAGCTTGATGATTCTTCATCAAAAGCTGGTTCTACTTTTCAGTGATAAGTAAAACAGAGATGAAATCTAAAATTTTGATTAACTTTTGTGCTATATATTGTTGTTGCAAGACAATATTGGTGACATTGAAGGTTGAATAAGTCTTCTCCAGGAGATCCTATTTGGTTAAGTCCTTTTCACATAATTAAACAATGATGGGATTCTACAAACTTCAAAGTTGTATTCATTCACAAACTTAAAGTCTTGAAAGCGTAAATGCTGCCAGTCGTGTGTTGCTTCAGGCAAGTAAATGTTTTTCTGGTGATCAAAGTGATCAGCCAAAGTAACCCAAAGAGCGCGTGGGTCCTCTTCAGTGAGGTACTCAGTCTACAATGCATCATGGATATGTCTTCAGATGAAGATCGTAGCAGTAGCTTTCTGAGCTTCGTTGACTGGGTCATCGATAGGTTCCTCAATGGTGGCTTGAAGACTCTTTGCAGTAAGATGAAGCCTTATGTCTTGAACCCACTTTAGGTAGTTTCTTCCAGATACTTCCAAAGCGGTGAAATCGAGCTTGTTCAAGTTCCAAACGTTCCTAAAATAGGGAGGACCAAGAAAAACGTGGTTAGTTATATGGAAAGCCATAGACATATATTGTAAAATATTCAGGTTCTTTAACATGTATTGGTTTAATTTAAGCACGAAACCTATGGGTTTCATGTGGTATGTTTTGGATGAAAACTTTGGGTTTCAAAGGCGCTAAATTCGAAACTATAGGTTCGATTTAGTTATGAAAGTCAAGTTCATATATAGGGGTACTTGTAAGAACACAGAATACAACATACAACTAAGTGTAGTAAATGTTTGAATTGCTTCAGGAACCCAAGTGTGAGTGCGCCGGGACTACGAAAGATAGTCAATGGTTCAAAGAAAAAAAAATAATTTATTGAATCGTTTATTGCCAAAAAGTGAGCTTCAGACCAATAATTTTGGATTAATTGTCAAATTAATGGACTACGGGTCATTTAATTAATTCAATAGATTGTAACCATTCGGGTTTGATTGTAGAAGTAAAAGAATAACATTCGGGTTAATATTAGCTGGAATGTTAAAAATAGCTTTGGATTCAAAAAAGTATAGCCCAATATCAGTGGGCTGGTTGTCGTGTATGGGGCAAGGCCCTAAAAAGGTTTAATAGGCCACGAGTTGGCTGCAAAGGCAGCCTAAGCTACTGGTTTTGGGCTAAAATGGCGCTGGGGAACATAAGCCCAACACATGTGCTGGCCTAGGGTGTGTGCACGAAGCCCAACTATGGGCTAAAGCAATCCCATGATGGGTGACCCACTGGGAAGTTGCTCGTGAGTTCCCAAAAACAAAACCATGAGGGAATGGTAAGCCCAAAGCAGACAATATCGTGCTACGGTGGTAGAGCGGCCCGGGCCGGGATGTGACAGCAATCCTTGTGGGATCGGCCTTGTATTTGCATATATTACTACAATTAATTCTTGCGCTTGCGAATTTAATTTGGTTTAAATTAATTTATTATTTAGGTTAGTTTAAATATACATCATGCATTCTAGTCAAGGATTTGGCTTCATCAGAAGAAAATGCATGTGAATACAGCATGCAGCATCTCTCGATCATTTCAACCTTCAACTTTTTCCTCTATTCACATTATCCTACCTACTCCATTAATGGTGTGAGTTAAGGAACTTACAGACTAATCACAGATAACATTAGGTTATTGACAACAAAAATAAATAAATAAATAAAACACTCTAGACTAAATAAGATGCAATTTATCTGTAATGGATTTTATACTTTTGCGTCTAAAACACTCATTATATGTTTTCATGTAAGCTTACCCTCCATCATCTAAGGAACTTACAAACTAATTACAGATAACATTAGGTTATCGACAAAACAAAACAAAACTAAAAAAACTAAAAACTAAAAACTAAAAACAAAAAACCCAAAAAAAAAAAAAAAAAAAAAAAAAAAAAAAAAAAAAAACTCTAAACTAAATAAGATGCAATTTATCTGTAATGGGTTTTATACTTTTTGCATCTAAAACACTGATAGGAGCATATTCATGCGACTTAATTAGCTTGTTCTCGTGCATTTATGTTGTGTTTACTTAGTTATTTTAGTGTTTAAGGCCACTTTTGTGTATTTTCATATTATAAGGCCAAAGTGTGCAAGAAGATGCAAATTTGAGCTTTTTAGAGCAAAAGAGGAATAAATGAGTTGAAGACTTGAAGAAACGATGAATTCCGATGAATTCCTACCAAAACGAGGATTCCTACTCAAACAAGGATTCCTACTTGAAGTAGGAAAGTTAACCCTAAGTTTCCCGTTTTGGTAACCTTTCCTAATCTTAAACGTCCGTATTTTCTAGCCACTTTGAAGGCCTTGTAGGCATTTTAGGACACAAAACGAAGGCCCTAGGGCCCTTAAAACCCTTTGTCGTGCCCAATCCCTTTCTTTCCTTCCCTTGCCGTGCAAGGGGGGGGGTATTTAGGTCCAATGTCATTCACTTAAACCCTAATTCCCTCTCCTAACCTAACCCTAGCCGCACCTTGCAGCCATCCCCTTTAATTTCTGATTTAATTCCCTAATTCTAGCAGCCTTTAACTTAATTTTAGTTAATAAAAATAAACTAAGGTTTGAATTTCTGAAACCCTAGGTTTTCCACCACTTAGCCGCACCTTTTATTCATTTTAATCATTCAGCCACCTTAACCCTAGTTCTAATCTGAGCCGTACCACCTATTCTAACCCTAGCTCTCTCTCATTCATTCTTAATATTCATTCAGCCACCACAAAACATATTATTCACTCTAAATCTATCTCAGCCGCAAGTTCCCATTGATTTTCACCTTAATCACCCAAACAATCCATCTCAACCGCACCTAATATTCACCCTAGCACTCTCTTTTCTGAGTCACTTCTCATTCTATCATTCATCATCCTCACCTAGCCTAGATTAGGACCATCCGTACCCTTGTTCTTGAAGCATAGTAAGTATGAATAAATTCCTTTTGATTAATGTGTTGCAGAAAATAAGTGTGGGGGAAGGATTATTGATGTGAGTTATGTGCCATAGGCACGGAAAGAATAAAAAGAAAAAAAAAAAGAGAAAAGAAAAGAAAAAAAAAAGAAGTGAAAAAAAAGAAAAAAGGTGAAAAAGAGTTCCAAAGTATGGTTGGTTGAAGTAAGGGCCCAAAACAATGAATTAGGCCCTAAGAGTTGCTTGAATCCTACCTATGTGTCTAAAAGTTGATTTCTGCATTCTAAGTGAATTCTAAGTCTTAATTTCATTACTTTGCTACTATTGCTTAAAGAACTTTTGTTTACTCCTATCTTTCCTTGTTAGCCAATACCCCAAGCCCCGTTACAACCCTTGACTTCTATCTTGAGTGTTGTGCATTTCAATTGTGGAGTTTGAATTTGGTATGAGCATAAGGTGTCACTGGTTCTCGCATTTAAGTAGTAGCATTCCATTCATGAGATCATATCTAAACACGTTTAATTACTCCAGAAATTGCGTTCTTTGTTATAATGTATGTGAGTACTAGTTTTTCATGTTTACATCAATCTTCTCACATATAACTAGTGTAGGGTGTGTAGTCAGAAAATCTGAGTGAAAATTGAGTGCATAACTAGTGAGGAATTGAGGGAATTCTCTAAGGCATGTTACTACGTTCAAAATGTGTTTTAATTGATTAAAATGTGAACTAGTGAATGGTGACTATGATTAAGTATGTGCTCGAGGGGAAGGAAGACTAAAAACTATGTGAGTAATGATCTTTGACATGTCATGTTTCATTGGAAATCCCTGAGGCAAACGTTGGAAGGTTTAGGTTATGTTTTGTTTGTTTTGTTTCGTCTTGTTTACTTTAGTTGTTTTGTTTTGCTCGAGGACTAGCAAAAATTAAGTGTGGGGGAATTTGATAGGAGCATATTCATGCGACTTAATTAGCTTGTTCTCGTGCATTTAAGTTCTGTTTACTTAGTTATTTTAGTGTTTAAGGCCACTTTTGTGTATTTTCATATTATAAGGCCAAAGTGTGCAAGAAGATGCAAATTAGAGCTTTTTGGAGCAAAAGAGGAATGAATGAGTTGAAGACTTGAAGAAACGATGAATTCCTACCAAAACGAGGATTCCTACTCAAACAAGGATTCCTACTTGAAGTAGGAAAGTTAACCCTAAGTTTCCCGTTTTGGTAACCTTTCCTAATCTTAAACGTCCGTATTTTCTAGCCACTTTGAAGGCCTTGTAGGCATTTTAGGACACAAAACGAAGGCCCTAGGGCCCTTAAAACCCTTTGTCGTGCCCAATCCCTTTCTTTCCTTCCCTTGCCGTGCAAAGGGGGGGGGTATTTAGGTCCAATGTCATTCACTTAAACCCTAATTCCCTCTCCTAACCTAACCCTAGCCGCACCTTGCAGCCATCCCCTTTAATTTCTGATTTAATTCCCTAATTCTAGCAGCCTTTAACTTAATTTTAGTTAATAAAAATAAACTAGGGTTTGAATTTCTGAAACCCTAGGTTTTCCACCACTTAGCCGCACCTTTTATTCATTTTAATCATTCAGCCACCTTAACCCTAGTTCTAATCTGAGCCGTACCATCTATTCTAACCCTAGCTCTCTCTCATTCATTCTTAGTATTCATTCAGCCACCACAAAACATATTATTCACTCTAAATCTATCTCAGCCGCAAGTTCCCATTGATTTTCACCCTAATCACCCAAACAATCCATCTCAGCCGCACCTAATATTCACCCTAGCACTCTCTTTTCTGAGTCACTTCTCATTCTATCATTCATCAGCCGTAGCCACCATTTTCTCCTATATTCTCCCATAAGCCGCACCTTATTCTCTATTCTCCCATTCATTCTTTTCAGCCTTCACACACAAAACCTAGCAGCCGCAAGAATCCATCCCATTCACTCTAAGCCGCAGCCACCATACCCAAAAATCCATCCAACCCGTGCATTCCCCCTCCATTCCAGCCACTTCCCACCATTGCCGCAGCCACCACATCAATTCCAGCCACCTTCCACACCTCCATACACCTTCCACCACCCTTGCCGCACCACCAAACTTCCCTAAATCCATCCCCAACCCAAAATAACATCCAAAACACCCTTAGACCATCTATGCCGTAGCAAGGAGAAGAAGAAAGAGGAGCTTGGACGCGCAGAAATTCAAGTGGATTCGTTGTGCGTTCTAGGTGTAATCAATCTTTTGTTCGTTATGTTTAAATTCAATTTTATTTCTTTTTCTGTGAACATGAAACACTTAGAAACACTTGGGAAATAAATTGAATCAAAACATAACGAACAAAAGATTTATTACACCTAGAACGCACAACGAATCCACTTGAATTTCTGCGCGTCCAAGCTCCTCTTTCTTCTTCTCCTTGTTGCGGCAGAGATGGTCTAAGGGTGTTTTGGATGTTATTTTGGGTTGGGGATGGATTTAGGGAAGTTTGGTGGTGCGGCAAGGGTGGTGGAAGGTGTATGGAGGTGTGGAAGGTGGTTGGAATTGATGTGGTGGCTGCGGCAATGGTGTGAAGTGGCTGGAATGGAGGGGGAATGCACGGGTTGGATGGAGTTTTGGGTATGGTGGCTGCGGCTTAGAGTGAATGGGATGGATTCTTGCGGCTGCTAGGTTTTGTGTGTGAAGGCTGAAAAGAATGAATGGGAGAATAGAGAATAAGGTGCGGCTTATGGGAGAATATAGGAGAAAATGGTGGCTACGGCTGATGAATGATAGAATGAGAAGTGACTCAGAAAAGAGAGTGTTAGGGTGAATATTAGGTGCGGCTGAGATGGATTGTTTGGCTGATTAGGGTGAAAATCAATGGGAACTTGCGGCTGAGATAGATTTATAGTGAATAATATGTTTTGTGGTGGCTGAATGAATACTAAGAATGAATGAGAGAGAGCTAGGGTTAGAATAGGTGAGACGGCTCAGATTAGAACTAGGGTTAAGGTGGCTGAATGATTAAAATGAATAAAAGGTGCGGCTAAGTGGTGGACAACCTAGGGTTTCAGAAATTCAAACCCTAGTTTATTTTTATTAACTAAAATTAAGTTAAAGGCTGCTAGAATTAGGGAATTAAATCAGAAATTAAAGGGGATGGCTGCAAGGTGCGGCTAGGGTTAGGTTAGGAGAGGGAATTAGGGTTTAAGTGAATGGCATTGGACCTAAATAGCCCCCCCTTGCACGGCAAGGGAAGGAAAGAAAGGGATTGGGCACAGGCAAAGGGTTTTAAGGGCCCTAAGGCCTTCGTTTTGTGTCCTAAAATGCCTACAAGGCCTTCAAAGTGGCTAGAAAATACGGACATTTAAGATTAGGAAAGGTTACCAAAACGGGAAACTTAGGGTTAACTTTCCTACTTCAAGTAGGAATCCTTGTTTGAGTAGGAATCCTTGTTTTCGTAGGAATTCATCGTTTCTTCAAGTCTTCAACTCATTCATTCCTTTTTTGCTCCAAAAAGCTCTAATTTGCATCTTCTTGCACACTTTGGCCTTATAATCTGAAAATACATAAAAGTGGCCTTAAACACTAAAATAACTAAGTAAACACAACATAAATGCACGAGAACAAGCTAATTAAGTCGCATGAATATGCTCCTATCAAATTCCCCCACACTTAACTTTTGCTAGTCCTCGAGCAAAACAAAACAACTAAAGTAAACAAGACGAAACAAAACAAACAAAACATAACCTAAACCTTCCAACGTTTGCCTCAGGGATTTCCAATGAAACATGACATGTCAAAGATCATTACTCACATAGTTTTTAGTCTTCCTTCCCCTCGAGCACATACTTAATCATAGTCACCATTCACTAGTTCGCATTTTAATCAATTAAAACACATTTTGAACGTAGTAACATGCCTTAAAGAATTCCCTCAATTCCTCACTAGTTATGCACTCAATTTTCACTCAGATTTTCTGACTACACACCCTACAGTAGTTATATGTGAGAAGATTGATGTAAACATGAAAAACTAGTACTCACATACATTATAACAAAGAACGCAATTTCTGGAGTAATTAAACGTGTTTAGATCTGATCTCATGAATGGAATACTACTACTTAAATGCGAGAACCAGTGACACCATATGCTCATACCAAATTCAAACTCCACAATTGAAATGCACAACACTCAAGATAGAAGTCAAGGGTTGTAACGAGGCTTGGGGTATTGGCTAACAAGGAAAGATAGGAGTAAACAAAAGTTCTTTAAGCAATAGTAGCAAAGTAATGAAATTAAGACTTAGAATTCACTTAGAATGCAGAAATCAACTTTTAGACACATAGGTAGGATTCAAGCAACTCTTAGGGCCTAATTCATTGTTTTGGGCCCTTACTTCAACCAACCATACTTTGGAACTCTTTTTCACCTCTTTTCTTTTTTTTTTTCTTTTCTTTTCTCTTTTTTTTTTCTTTTTTTTTCTTTCCGTGCCTATGGCACATAACTCACATCAATAATCCTTCCCCCACACTTATTTTCTGCAACACATTAATCAAAAGGAATTCATTCATACTTACTATGCTTCAAGAACAAGGGTACAGATGCTCCTAATCTAGGCTAGGTGAGGATGATATGGGTTAACAAAGAACATGGGCTAACACGGCTCAATGGGGTTAAACTTAAACACGAAATGAGTGAAGGGCACACGGCTATTTGGTTTTTATGGTGGTCACTACACAACTTTCATCTTGAATATGTGTTATGCAATTCAATAACATGCTTTGAATGAAATGGGCATGAGTTCTAGCATTTGGAACTAAGTGATGAAACGCCTTCTAAGTAGTAACCAAGCAAAGAATAATGAGATCATGCAACGACTTTAGAAAACAATAATGCACAGATTTTAACTCTCCAAATAACGTTTAGGCACAAGTCTCACAGGGATGTAGCGTTAGTTTGAGTTCATTCCTTCAAGCATGTTACAAAAACTTATTTTATCCTTTGTGATTACATGTGAATTCGTAAACTATAACTACAAACAAGCATAAACCAAAGAGTATATCAAACGTCCATCCATGTTTGTAACTTTCTTTAACCATCATGCAATTAAAAACCAAATCCTCATCATTGTGTTGGAAGGTACCCTACGACACAAACAAACACACAAAAACAACTCTTTTTGGGTTTTTTGAAAACAATTTTTCAAATTTTTAGGGGATTTTTAAGTTGACATGTGTGGAGAAGAACCCTCTAGCTAGCATTCCATCCATATTTTCATCACATTCATCTTTACTATCTGTTTTAAATTAGAATATGTGCATTTTAGTTAATTTCGTCAAAAACTCAATCCCCCTTTACATTAGTGTCTAATTTAGTTAGAAAGTGTCTTCGTTTGTGTTTCTAAGTGTTTTGATTCAATTTATTTCCCAAATTCGTCCAAAGTAGTCAAAGTGCTTAAAACTGCCCAGAAAGTGTTTTTAAGGCAGTTTTGAGTGTTTTGGGGCTGTTTTGAGTCTTTTGATTTGTTTTAGTGTTTTATTGTTTAGTTTTGCATTCTTTGAGTCTAGTTTAGTGTTTTAACCTTTGTTTTACGTTTTTGAGTCAGTTTCCAAGTGATTTTGCAATCCCTTCTAATCCCCGGTTAAGAACGATCCCTACTTATTCATATACTACAATTGTCAAAAGAGGGTTTTAATTTGTGTGCTTATTTAGTTCGCATCAAACACTCATTATATGTTTGCATGCAAGCTTACCCTCCATTATCTTCTATTCATAAGCTTGGTAGATGGGTTGTTGTGCCTATCTTATCTTATTGTTTGGACTCAAATTTTACATTAGGCGTATTCAAGGCGCAATTCTTTTATTTTTATTTTTTCCAACTAAAAGCACAGATAGATATTTACTATGAAAGGAACGAACAGTGCGCGTGTCCAAAGATTTCATAATAGGTACTTTACACATGCAGTTGTGGACCGAACAACCCTCTTTCACACTGAATAAAGTTAACTCGGTCGGTTTGTACATAAGAAAATTACTTGCTGATGGCATTTTGGTAGTTTTGGGAGGATAAAAATTCTAGTTGCAATGTAAATTCTTATCTTCCACCAGCATTTAGATCAACGATTGGGAATATAAAGGATTAATTTGAGAGGTAAGCTTAAACCGGAAGAAAGGCCTATTTTCTAAAAGGCAGAAGATAAAGACACTTGACTCACAATTCAAAAAGATTAAAGATCTGCAGCCTACCTTTTCCAAATTCCTTTTTGTAATTCGACACCTTTGCAATTGCATTTATATTTAAAGCTCTGCTACATTGCCTATACTATCAATTTTTGTATTAAAACTTCATTTCAAAGCACTTCAGTTACTAGCAAGAACTTGCCCGACTATCAATAAGACTTGTCCGAATAAGTTTAAAGTTTACACGATTGCTTATATTTCTCATTTCTTTCAGGTTATTACTTTGTTGTTGAATATTTGATAAGTGTTAACGTCATTCCTTTATGTCTTTTCGTTTTTTTTAAGTTTGGCATACATTCTGTGGTTGTGTTTATATGAGATTTGCAAATTGAGTTGAACCAAAATCCAATCAATTTGTGGTCATCACTTGGCATACACAAAGAAATACTTGGTGTCCTTTACTTAACAAGGCATACAAAAGAACTTAACATAGATTTTAACTCTTCTACGGCACAGTCTCATAATTAAGCTCAATTTACTTGGTGTCCAATATCAAATAGCTCATTTAAAAGAGTCTGATGCCTACTTAAGGCTTCCAAAGGCATTTTTAAACTAACAAAGAGTACCAATGCTCACAAGGAAAATTGTGGTGCTAACATTTATTGCCCGTTGCACTTACGGTCAATTTGGGATTGTTGTGTTTTTTAGCTGTGCTTGAAGAATAATCATCTATAAAATAATGTAATTGGGCGTTTGATAAACTGTATTTTTAAAAGTGTTTGAGGAGGAAAAACGGTGTAAAAGCGTTTAGCAAATTTCAACGTAAAAGTGATACAATTGTATGTAATGACAAATATAGACATAGGGTGGTGGCAATGACAACAGTGTCGAGGGTAGTAGCGGTGATGACAATAACAATGGTGTGGGTATGGTGGTGGTGCCAATAATAGGGTGTGCTTATTGGGGTGTAAAGGTAGCAGTGATGGCAGGGGTAGTGGTGACGATTGCGCATTGTTGGCGGTGGCAATTGTGTCATGTCGATGGTTGCAGTCGTATGTGGTAGCGACAACAATGGTGGCGGTGGCAATGACAGTAGCAATGGCGATGGTGATGGTGATGGAAGCAACAATTGTAAGGGTATGATGGTGGTGCCAATAGTGGAGTGTGGTGGTTGGGGTGCAGAGGTTATAATGATGGTAGAGGCAATGGCAGCAGCATTGATGGTTGTGGTGGTAGTGATGGCGGCAATAGTGATTGCAATTATGACGACAATAACAACGACGATGGTGGTGGTAATGGTAGTTGTGATTGTAGTGCTAGTGGTGGCGGCTGTGATTGTGGTTTTGGTGGTGGTAGTGTGGTGGCAACAATTGTGATGTAATGGCAGTGGTGATATAAGGTTAGTCATTATAGTGGTATGTGGTTACTTTCTTCTCTATGGGTAAAATGTACATACAAGGATAAATAATGTTGTTTTTAAAAATTAATGAGAGTATAACATGAATTAAAAATATTTATTAAAAGCTTAACTCTGCTTTTTATAAAAGCAACTTACAGACTATTTTCAAAAGTTGTTGTTTGGAGGCTATTGTTTTAAAAATAAGCATACTATTTTATTTTTACCAAACACTATTTATTACTTAACTTCAAAGTGAAGCAGTTTTTGGTGTTCACAACGTCATTTGCAATTTTGCAAATATGGCAAGTTTTATAAATCTAGGAAAATTGGATTATTCTTCTAAATTGACAAGTGATTGGTTGCGCATGGCCTCAGATTGAAACCCTATTCTTCACGAATTGTCAAAATCAAGTGGGAAATTAAACTGAAAGAATCTTGGAAGCAAAACCAATAGACAGAAGACATGATGTACTTTCCTGTAACTTAAAATTAAAAGATGGTGGCACTAATTATCGCAAAGCCTATCTGATTGATTGAACTTTTTGTACAATCATATATTCTGCTCTACAAAGACGAATATTTAGTTTAATAGTAATTAATTAGGTGTCAAACTCACTTGTTAGGTGACTTGAATCCGAATTATGCCACTTATAATATAGAAAAGTATCATTAATTTACAATATCATGTTTGCACGATATAACATTCAGGAGGCTTGGCATCACTAAAATATGAACTCAGTCTTCTTCTCTAAGGAGGAAGCTATAAGTAATGCAATTATGAATGTCATGGAGAGTTCAATCTTGGCTTAGAATGAATGTTGGTGGCATTGCTTAATACATGCAGAAGAGAATGCTTTGAATGTGTTAATTGTATTCTTCTCATTCTGAGGTATATATAATCATGTACAATCCTACTACAATAAGGAAAGAATAATTACAATCAATTCACAACCTAAACTAGGAAACCCAATATTATAGGAATCCCAGAATTAACTAGAAATATCACACAAGTCAACATTCCCAATCAAATTGGTGCATGTATGTCACACATACCCAACTTCTCCAAGATGCTTGAGAACTTATCACTCGAACCAGCCTTTGTGAGTATATCAACCACTTGATCCTCGGTCCTAATCGGGGGCAATTCAATTTTTTTTCTCCAATTTCTCTTTAATGAAGAATTTCCACATGCTTTGTCCTATCATGTTGTATCGGATTATAAGCGATATCCCTAGCATCTTTGTTGTCACAAAATAACTTCATCAACAAACTATGGTTGACCCTCAAATCTCGTAATAGAAACTTAAGCCATAAGAGTTAACAAATGCCAAGGGCCATACCTATATATTCCGCTTATGCACTTGAACGAGCTTCTACATTCTGCTTTTTACTTCTCCATGTTACTAGATTACCACCAACAAAAGTGAAATATCCTGACGTTGAGCGTCAATCATCTACCGAACCCACCCAATCGGCATCGGTATACCCTTCGATTCTGAAATGCTCATTTTTCTTAAACAGAATTCCTTTACCTGGACTTCCCTTCAAGTAACACACTATGATCATCACCGTACTCATATGTTGTTCTCCCAGATTATGCATACACTAACTGACTACACTCTAGGCATGAGCAAAATGAGGTCTTGTGTGTGCCAAATACATCAATCTCCCAACTAACCTTTGATATCTTCCTTTGTCTACCGGCACTTGATTCTTGTCGAGGCTTAAATTCGTTCCTTTAGCCAACGGAGTTACTACAGGTTTACAGGCTGACATCCTGGTCTCCTTTAACAAATCAATGATATACTTTCTTTGGGACAAGAATATCCCAGACTTACCTCTTGATACCTCAATCCCAAGAAAGTATTTCAGAGATCCAAGATCTTCCCTTTCGAACTTCGTAGACAAATACTTCTTTAGAGCCGATTGTTCCACTGTGTCATTCCCGATAATCACTATGTCATCCACATATACAATGAGTGTTGTAATCTTTTTATTCTTTCGTTTCAAGAACAAGGTGTGATCCCAATTGCTCTGGCTATACTTGAAGGCCTTCATTGATTTAGTGAACCTGCCGAACCATCCCCTTGGTGATTGCTTTAATCCATATAATGACTTCTTTAGCTTACATACCTTACTCTTGCTTAAGTCTATTCTAGCACATCCCAGTGGAAGCTCCATATAAATTTCTTCAGTTAAATCTCCATGTAGGAATGCATTTTTGACATCGAACTGTTGAAGTGGCCAGTCTAGGTTCGCTACCATGGACAAAAGAACTCGGACAGTATTGATCTTGGCTACTGACACAAAGGTGTATGTGTAATATATGCCATACTTCTTAGTGTAACCCTTTGTTACTAGTCTTGCTTTAAATCGATCAACCATTCCATCTGCTTTGTATTTCATTGTATAAACCCATTTACATCCCATAGGTTTCTTGCCCATTGGCAAGTCCGATAGTTCCCAGGTAGCATTCTTCTTCAGCAACCTTAGTTCCTCATTTATTACTTCTTTCCATCTAGGATCAGCTAAGGTTTCCTGCACACTGTTAGGAATATATATAGTAGACAATTGATTCACAAACGACTTATTTGATTCAAACAGGGGACATGTGGACACATAGTTGTTTAATGGGTACCTCACTCTTGAGTTATGGGTTAGTTCGCTCACTGAATACTTAGTTTTACAATTAGGGTTTGCCTCATAAGTGGGTTTAGGAATACCTTGATTAATTATTTCCGTAAGACTATGGAGCAGTGGTCTATCTGACATACAAGACGATCGGTTATGAGAATCACTGAGAGACGAATCAGCATGTATTGTTTCTTCTACAACCCGTGTTCCACCTGCAAATGGGCCGAGAGGGCCATGTCTCATACTATCTTGGACTCTGCTTTGAACTTGGCTGTCATGCAGTTAACACAAGTTCGGTGGTAGGCTACTACGCTGTGGCTTACTGCTCGGTGGCTGGCTGATGCACTATAGCTTGCTGTAAGGTGGCAGGCTGCTGTGGAGTGGTATGTCGTTCAGTGGTGGGTGGATGCACAATAACTTGCTACTCGATTCCATAGTCAAACATACAAACTTCATCGCCTTGAAACTCCCCCTGAAGTGAGGACCCAGAGGAACCAAAATACATCTCTGTTTCATGAAAAATGACATCGGTAGTAACAAACATTTTCTAGCGGGAGGGTAATAGCACTGGTAGCCCTTCTGAGTGGTAGCATACCCCATAAACACACATCGAAGAGCTCGAGGTTCAAGTTTGTTTTGCCGTTGTAAATGATGCATGTGGATAAAAGCCACGCAACCGAGAACTCAAGGGGAAAGGTTAGGGACTGGCAAGCAGTTGAGTAGAGACATAAGTGTCTAAAATGGTGTCTGAAACTCAAGGGTACGAGAGGGAAGCCAATTAATAAGGTAAGAAGCAGATGTAAGGGCCTCACCCCAATAATACAAGGGGAGACGTGCCTCAATAAGAAAAGCATGAACCATTTCTAACAAGTGTCGATTCTTCCATTCAGCCACCCTATTCTGCTGAGGAGTATACAGACATGTGGTCTGATGAACAATACCATGAGCATCAAAGAAAGAACGGAGTTCAGTATTAACATACTCGTCTCCATTATCACTTCAAACCACCTAAATGTTTATATTGTATTATATCGAAACCATTTTGTAAAATTTTTGAAAGCCATACTCACATCGCTTTTTAGTTTAGCAAAGTAACCCAAGTCATTCTCGTACAATCATCAATAAATGTGACAAACCAATAAGTTCTACCAAGAGAGGCAATTTTGGAAAGGCCCTAAACATCCGAGTGCACAATCATAAAAGGAACGAAACTCTTATATAAACTTAGAGGAAAATAAGTTTGATGGCCCTTAGCCATTTCACACACATCATACTTAAACTAAGAAACATCGTTTTTCACAAACAAACTAGGAAATAACTTAAGCAAATAACCAAACGAAGCATGGTCAAGACGACGGTGCCACATCCACACATCGCACCCTTTATTATTCTCGGCTGGAGTCCCATTCACTGACAGTGCTCAAGTAAGCAATCCCGAGCTACTGGAGTTTAACTCGAGGTATTACAGCTGCCCTCATCTAATACCATAACCAATCGTCTTCCACGTCCAGATGTCCTTAAATAAACAAAAATAAGGCCAAAACACCACCAAACAATGTAAGGCAAGGGTTATTTGGGCAACTGATAATAAATTATAATTCGATGAGGGAACCACAAGAACAGTATCAAGTTTCATGGTATCAAAAAGAGAAACCGTACCTTTCCCAAGAATTGGGGCGGCATCACCATTAGCCATATTAACCTCTATGTGAGTAAAGTTTTTTAGTGAGGAAACCTGTCTAGAATCACAAGTCATATGTTCAGTAGCTCCAGAATCAATTATCCATGTATTATTCATAACAGAAGTAGAGACATTAAGTGTCTTACCATCGGTACCTGTCGTGACAATCAGAGCTGATGCTTTGCTTGCTACATCCTCTTAATCATCCTTGGTTTCTGCAATAGAAGCTCGAGGTTTGTTGAAGCGAGGGTCACGTGTATTATCCCAATTCTCGGGATACTTAATTAGCTTGAAGCACCGGCTTTTGGAATGTCCCGTCATACCACAATGGGGACATTTACCCTGAGGACGATCATGACTGGGTTAGCCGGTTCTTGACTATCCACTTTTATTCTCGGATCCACCTTAGTTGGTACGGTTGGAGGGGTCGCTGGCCTTGGCTGCCATTGCAGCTGGCTTTGATCTTTGGCCCTCCATCTTCATAGCTTCCTTGCGATCTGCTTCACGACGAACATACGTATAAACAACCTGAAGTCCAAATGGTGGGTATTTACGCAGTATTTCTCCA
Source organism: Pyrus communis (assembly GCF_963583255.1). NCBI lineage: Eukaryota > Viridiplantae > Streptophyta > Magnoliopsida > Rosales > Rosaceae > Pyrus > Pyrus communis. Next base: position 11,305,403 of record NC_084805.1, on the reverse strand, counting down.
CAAACCTAATCAAACCCATCATCAAGCCCACCAAGAAACAAATACAACCTTTGTCACTCGGTTGTCTTCTGGAAAATCAAAACATCTTTTTCACATGCCATGGCCACTTTGTTAAAGTGGTCTAATTCCTGGAAAATCTCTATTAATTCTCCAAAGTAACAAGCCAAATGCCACCCATTTTGTCTAAGACGTGAAGCTTTCTAATCTAATGAATAAATTCTAGCCTCATCATTCTCATCAAAATAAGCAGTCTTAAAAGCATCCCAAATCTGTTTAGAAGTTGCCAATCGAATATAACCTTTCATGATCTCCGGCTTCATTGCCGACAAGAGCCAACTCTTAATTCTCTGATCTTCAGATAACCAATCATCATATTTGGGATCATCCTTTCCAAATGCCTTAATGGACCCACAAAGATATCTCATCTTCTTTATTCCAGTAATATGAATTTGAATAAGAGGAGCCCATAAATCATAGTTCTTGTCATCCAAAAACATCCCAATGTTGAAGCTTGAGTTATCCAGCTGAATCATGATCGGAGCAGCACCAGAAACTATTTGGTTGTTCTCGACAAACATCCTTCATGAAGAACACGAAACCTATGCAGCGGAAAAGGTACTTGGGGCAGCAACAACGCATGTTGCTCACCGGAATTCGGGGCAAAAGATTGAGACACAGCAACAACTTCACGTGGCTCGCTGTTCGTCAGAGGCACCACGATTGTGACATCTCACATAACCGAGGGGAGTGATCCTTATATGTATATTCCCATCCCTACCTAGCACGAGGCCTTTTGGGAGCTCAGTGGCTTCGAGTTCCATGAGAACTCCGAAGTTAAGCGAGTAGCGCACGAGAGCACTCCTAGGATGGGTGACCCATTGGGAAGTTCTCGTGAGTTCCCAAAAACAAAACCGTAAGGGCGTGGTTGGGGCCCAAAGCGGACAATATCGTGCTACGGTGGTGAAGCGGGCCTAGGAAGTGGTCCTCCCCGGGTCGGGATGTGACAATTTGGTATCAAAGCCTAACCCTGGCCGCATGTGTGCCGACAAGGAAGTCGGGCCCCTAAAGGGGGTGGATTGTGACATCCCACATTGCCCAGGGGAGTGATCCTTATATGTATATTCGTATCTCTACTTAGCACGAGGCCTTTTGGGAGCTCACTGGCTTCGGGTTTCATGGGAACTCCGAAGTTAAGCGAGAAGGGGGCTAGAGCAATCCCATGATGGGTAACCCACTGGGAAGTTGCTCATGAGTTCCCAAAAACAAAACCATGAGGGAATGGTAAGCCCAAAGCGAACAATATCGTGTTACGATGGTGGAGCGGGCCCGAGATGTGGTGGGGGCGGCGCCGGGATGTACATATATATATATATATATAAATCATGCTCAGAAAAATGCCATGCCAAATGCCTCGAAATAAAATGCAAGTACTCAGGTAATGCCAAACAATGCCATGTAATTTGTCAGCCGGAATCACCTAACGTGACCTGTACGACTGAATCTAGAGCTCAAATCTCCAACTCACTAATCTACACCTGCACACGAGTCGAAACCACCTAAAGTGGTCTATACGACAAGACCGGGTGTAAAATAAGTACGCTCAAGTGCTACGATCACGTGAAGACTGGGCGAATAATCGCGGGTCACCTATTAGTCAGAACCACCTAAAGTGGTATGTACGACAGGATTGTGCACCTAACTTGGATCCAAGATGAGCGTATGGCGCGGGAGGTGAACATCACGTGAAGGACTGTGCCCAACTCTGGGCGGGAGCACTAACACTGGGGGTGCAGGTTATGAGCTCTCTATGCATCTCGAATCACTACTAAACATAAACATAAACCATAACTTACCTGGCACTTACCTGTACGTCCGCATCACCAAACATATATATCTATGCAACAAATAATGCATAATCAAACGACAAACACAAGTATATAGATATATACGGAAAACCAAAAGCCCACTCACACTTTCTGTTTTGCGCCCTTCCAGGTTCTAGTTTTTCTAGCGCTTTTGGTGGCTCCCCCAAGGATTTCCCGGCTTTTCTGACAGATTATCACCAATGTCGGACCACCTTTGGGTGTGTTTATTTAGTGTTGTTTCTCCCGGACTGCACTAGGTCTTCCGTGCTCTGAACTTTGTATTTCACACTTATGCTGTGTATAGCTGGATTTTTATTTATTCGTACTTTATTATTATTTCTTAGCTTCCACACTATGCACATGGTTCCGTCACTTCCACGTGACGGCCAGCATGCCCTGATCTCAGTCGGGGTGTGTCAGTTTGATTGTGACATCCCACGTCGCCCAGGGAAGTGATCCTTATATGTATATTCCCATCCTTACCTAGCACGAGGCCTTTTGGGAGCTCAGTGGCTTCGGGTTCCATGGGAACTCCGAAGTTAAGCGAGTAGCGCACGAGAGCACTCCCAAGATGGGTGACCCATTGGGAAGTTCTCGTGTGAGTTCCCAAAAACAAAACCGTGAGGGTGTGCTGGGGGCTCAAAGCGGACAATATCGTGCTACGGTGGAGTCGGGCCCGGGAAATGGTCCCGCCCGGGTCGGGATGTGACAATTTGGTATCAGAGCCTAACCCTGGTCGCGAGTGTGCCGACGAGAACGTCGGGTCCCTAAGGGGGGTGGATTGTGACATCCCACATCGCCCAGGGGAGTGATCCTTATATGTATATTCTCATCCCTACCTAGCACGAGGCCTTTTGGGAGCTCAGTGGCTTCGGGTTCCATGGGAACTCCGAAGTTAAGCGCGTAACGTATGAGAGCACTCCTAGGATGAGTGACCCATTGGGAAGTTCTCGTGTGAGTTCCCAAAAACAAAACCGTGAGGGTGTGCTGGGGGGCCTAAAATGGACAATATCGTGCTACGGTGGAGTCGGGTCTGGGAAGTGGTCCAGCCCGGGTCGGGATGTGACAACGGTGGTGCTAGGTACGGCACGGCAACAAACCCTATTAGGGTTCAAAACTTTCTTTCCTTTTTTTACGACTTGGCTCTGGTGCCAAGAAGAGAATGCTTTGAATGTGTTAAGTGTATTCTTCTCATTCTGAGGTATATATGATCATGTACAATCCTACTACAATAAGGAAAGAATAATTACAATCAATTTACAACCTAAACTAGGAATCCCAGAATTAACGAGAAATATCACACAAGTCAATACATGCAAGTCGGACGGGGCAGTCATTCCATCAAATAACTTTCTATTTTTTTCCGAATAAGCATAAGCATTGACCGAGAAAAACTCATTATAGGTTATATCAAACAAGCTCAATGAAAACTGGAGATAGTCAAAACCCATCAAGTAGCAAGATAAAACAACCAAAAAAAAAAAAAAAAAAAAAACCTAGTCTATATCCCACAAAGGCAAAACACATATGCCAGTACCACCACATTAGCAACCACAAAGGTAGCGTCCCAAGAAAACCAACTCCATGTTGAATTCGGCGAATGTATGGTAGCTAAAAAAATATCAACCCATAACACAAAACCATCTCCAACCAAATTTCGCCAATAAAACCACCACACTAAGGAGAGTCACCAGTTCTGAACCACTAACAAAGTGCTATAGAGTTAATATCAACTAACAAAATTGTAAGATATTTCACCCTTTTTTCAGTGGTCCAATAATGTAGCTCAATCAAAACTAAAAAGTTCAGCTCCCCTAATAAAAAGGTGTACGATACTCTGAATTTTATAATATTTCAATTTATTTTAATTATTTTTTTGTTTCTAACTAATCATTTTACCGTAAAAAACCCTATAGCATCTGATACTCTTTAGTCTTTAGAGTTTCATAAAAAGTCATCTCGTCTAGTTCACCAACTCCGCCATAATTGGTTCTGGATTGTGACGTACAAATGACGCAACAAATGATTACAAAATATTCTTTCACCAAAAATATAGGTCACAAGCATTTCAACACCGTCCAAATTTAGGAGGGTGTCAATGATCGAGAAATTTTTCTGGGTACCAAGTACACCAATTGAGTTGGTGTTAGCCAAACACCTAATTACCTAGTTTTTTAATTAAGAAAATGTCAACTAGTATACTTTTTTGTCAATCAGAACTCCTAATTTACCCTTAAGTGAAACAAAAATTGAAAAATAATCGCCCTCTCTCACAGCATAACCCACCCTGCGCCGCCAAGAACTCACCCAACCACCGCGCACCTCCATCGAAGCAAATATTTTCATCGGAGAAAACCCATCAAATTCTCTCACTTCCTACTTTTTCCTTTCTCCTCTTCCATTCTTAGCTTTACATGGTACCCAGATTGACAACAACTCCGACCTTTAGATCTAAGTCACCGATCTCCGATCGAAGTGTAAGGGTGTCGTTGGCAATTTCTAAGATCCTTCTCCGGCGTAAGGGAGGATTAGAATTAAAAATAGGAAGAGGAAGGGAAAAAGAGAGACAGGTGAGGGAGAGATGGGTGGGGTGGGGTGGAGGTTGAAGAGCCAGAATGAGAATCTGGGTTCTTTGTTTTATTTAACTTTTTCTGTTTTTTTTATTATTATTTTCTGAAAAGTTGAGTATTAGGGACTAAATAGTAAGATGCAACTCAAGTGCCAACATATGCAATATAAAAAGAAGAAACTCAGGTGTCATGTGCCTATTCGTAAGGAGCACCAGCTATCTCGTGTATCCGGTACCTCGAAAAATTTCTCCCCCCTCCAACTCCATGATACATGAATGCAATCGTGGGACCCACTAGCTCTATTGCTAGTGAGTCTTCCTTTTCCACCTCAGGGTGGGAGGTTCATCGAATGAGATGATATTCTCCAGATTCTCTTTGAAAAGATCTTAGGATCAATTCATGGTAGTCGTTTATCGTACATCATACGTTCAACTTTCGTTAGGTACTATTTGAATTCAATTTTAAATAAAAAATTCAAAGTAATTTCTGACCATAGGATAACTAATAAACGAATAGGATGAATTGATTTTTAGAACCCTGACGAAGAGGATAGGATCCTATACCAGGTTCACCTACTACATACCGGTGATGTGTCAAGCTTCTGAGTTGGCCTTTGTTTTTCCTTGTGTATAAATATATGCTTTATTTGCGTTTCTGATTTCCCAAAGCCAAAACCCACTTACCCAATACTCTCACCAACTCATCCTCTCCCTTCCTCCCACACCACCCACCCCCCCCCCCCCCCCCCCCCTTCTTCTTCTTTTCTCCTCCCTCCCTCTCTCCGTCTCCCCAAAACACATTCAGAAGGAAAAATGGGCAGCCTTGAAGTAGAGAGAAAGACTACAGGATGGGCTGCAAGAGATTCATCTGGAATACTCTCACCCTACACCTACAATATTAGGTAAACCAAAACATTATATCTCAAATCCGCTAAATTTATTCACCAAATAACGCATCTCAATACGCACGTATTAACACGAAAAAACATTGTTCATTTGATAAATAAATTTGCCGAGTGGATCAGTGTTTATATTATATGTAGTTATCCTTTTGTCTACTGATTTTTAATCCTAACACAAAAAATAAAAATTGCAGGAACACAGGGCCAGAGGACGTTTACGTCAAGGTTCTATGCTGTGGAGTTTGCCACTCGGATCTTCACCAGATCAAAAATGACCTTGGCATGTCAAACTATCCCATGGTTCCCGGGTACGATTAATATATAAGATTTTCCATACCTAATCCCACGAATTATTTTCTTAATGTCATTTCCTTATATATGTTTGTAATAATTGTTTACAAAATCTTCGAATATTAACCAGGCATGAGGTGGTTGGTGAGGTGGTGGAGGTGGGATCAGATGTGACAAAGTTCAGAGCAGGAGACGTGGTTGGAGTTGGCCTCCTTGTTGGTTGCTGCAGAAACTGCAGCCCATGCAAAACGGACAACGAGCAGTACTGCAACAAGAAAATCTGGTCTTACAACGACACTTACACCGACGGCAAAACCACCCAAGGCGGCTTTGCCGGTGCCCTGGTCGCTGATCAAAAGTAATGATCACCAAACCCTAAATAACTTTTCTCACATAGAATTCACGAGCACAAAAATTTGTACATTTTCTGGCCAACTCTTAATAATTGCAAGTTTCGGATCATTTGCGAATGCTTTTTTATTCAATAACTTTGATTCATGAGATTTGAATTCAGAACTTACATCTGACAAACTGAAGACTAGCTATCACCATATATATACTGATTTGTTGATTTTAGATTACCTAGTAATTAAACCAGTCCTGTTTTTTACTGATTTGTTGATTTGTTTGGTTAAGGTTTGTGGTGAAGATACCGGAGGGAATGGTGCCGGAACAGGCGGCGCCGCTGCTGTGCGCCGGGGTGACAGTATACAGCCCGCTGAGGCACTTCGGCCTGAATGTGAGTGGGTTAACAGGAGGAATATTAGGGCTTGGAGGTGTGGGACACATGGGGGTGAAGATAGCCAAGGCCATGGGACACCATGTGACTGTGATAAGCTCATCAGATAAGAAAAGAGAGGAGGCTTTGGAACATGTCGGGGCTGATGCTTTCTTGGTCAGCTCAGATGCCACAAAAATGCAGGAGGCTGCGGATTCATTGGATTACATCATTGACACAGTGCCTGTTGGTCACCCACTTGAGCCTTACCTCTCTTTGTTGAAGCTTGATGGGAAATTGATCTTGATGGGTGTTATTAACACCCCATTACAATTTGTCTCCCCAATGGTCATGCTTGGTAAGCCCACTCCACTCACTTCCATCACTATCTAATCTCTCCTTGTGAAGTGGGGAGTGATTTCTGCGTTCTCCTTTTCATCTCTTGTTCGTTGATTCTCCTTTAAGTTGTTCATTTTACTGGATTAGTTAGAAATTATGGCTTCAAAAACTTGGATTGTTGTTTCTGATCATATTGGGTACGTAATTTTGTATGTAGGGAGGAAGAAAATCACCGGGAGCTTTGTGGGAAGCATGAAGGAAACTGAGGAGATGCTTGAATTTTGCAAAGAGAAAGGATTAACATCAATGACTGAAGTGGTTAAGATGGATTACGTCAACACAGCGTTTGAGAGGTTGGAGAAGAACGATGTTAGGTACAGGTTCGTCGTCGATGTGGCCGGCAGCAATCTTATTTAATAAAGAAGAAAGGAGAAAAAAACACAGAATCATGACTTTGTGAGAGTTAGCTGTTTTGTATTATAACAAATAATGAAATACGATATAGTATTTTCATATTATTGGATGTTTGTTTCGTCTTTAAGTTTACTTTTAATCGAGATGTTTTAGTGCATTGTGATTGAGGTGATGGGGCTTATTTTATTTGGTGTGGATGATGACTGTGAAAGGTACCAAACCTAGGCGAGAGAGATGTTATATCTACACACATACACACACACATACACACATACACACACATATATACCAAAACACATGTGGTTGGTCAACTGTTTTGGCTAATCATGATTTCACTAATATGGATGGCCTTGTGAGAATGTGTGTCACCAAATTGAAAAATGATAACGTTTGTAGTTTGTTTACTAATTCGTAATTAGAATGAGAGTTATTGAATTAAGGAGGAATTGAAATGGGGTGAAATCAAAACCAGATTCTCATTGAAACTGTTTACTAACATTTTGAGGAATCAGAGTAGAAATAGTACTAAACCATATAAATATGAATAAAAGTCAATGTGATTAATTACTAAAATGCCCTATTCTAGTAATTAATCTATTTTATAAGTGGTGACATAAATTCTAACACTGTAAATCCTTGGTTGATTTAGTTTACACTTTATTTCTCTTTCCTCATCATTTACTATTAGGGGGTGTAATCAATTTGGATTTCATAGGATTTTACTAAAAAAAAGTTTAAGTGACAGATTTCGATGGATTTTAATACTCTTCAATTTTATATGGATTTTGACAAATTTATATGAATTTCTATTGTAGATTTCAATGGATTTGTGTGGATTTTTTTTATGAATTTCTAAGCATCACCAAACCAATACCAACATGACCAAATCAACATAGAATGAATTTCTTTGAGATATTTAATCGAACCAAATATACAGATACTTCGCGAAATAAATGAAATCTTTTGTCCTGCTTTACAAATGTTTTGATCTAAGAATATTTGGATGTTTAATTATTTTCATGTCTGCTATATATTTGAACATGTATCAAACAAATTCTACTCCATATTCTCTGTCCCAGCTTGTTGCGTTGTGAACTTGGCAAGTAGGGAAGGCAATTAAGCATCACTCAAAAATCTTCAAGTCAAGTGATTTCAGTTCTACATAAATTTTGGCAGGGAATCAAAATAGTTTTTGTGTAAAAAGATGAAAATTACAAAAGAGAGAGAATCGGGAATTATAAAAAATAAAAAAATAAAAAAAATTGGGAATGTCATTGAGGACAAGATTATCTGTCTCACGAGCAATAAGAATATTCATATGAGGTAGGATACTGATGGTCAAACAAGAGTTGTTAGACCTGCTCTCCGTTTTAAAAATCGTAAGAATGCTTATGGTCAAATTGAAGACCCGGCCCTAAACTCTTTGAGGTAAGGACCTTGAAAAGCCCTGAATGTGTACATGGCCAATAAGACAACATTCAAGTGCCTCTTCTTATCTAATTCCATGTCATCATGTTGTTCTTCTGGATTCAGGATTTCCTTCTCCTTCCCTTTATCTTCCATCTTATTCTCATCCTCTACTTCCGGCTTTGCTTCGTATGGATTAACAACCCATTATCTTACGTGGAATCAAGTCGTAACAATCGGACATCCTCCTTGATATACATGGATGACGAGAGTTTTGTGAGATTTTGTAGCAACCAACCCGCTAGGAAGAGAAGCAAGCTAGTGAGGAAGGAAGGGAGTGATAAAATGTGAACATGAGCTGGATTTGAAATCCTATGAGTTGAGGTGGGATTCTTTTTTCTCTTGGCTATATGTATTTATACTCATAAATCCAATAAAATCAACAACTTAATGCAATACTGCCAAATCCTTGATTTTTTTTAAGTACACCTTGATTTATAATCACTCTAAAAATATCCGTTAAAATCTCAATTGACTACCCATGGATTTGATGTACTTTTTAAAATCCTCTTAAATCCTAATTTGACTACAATATGATTCCTCTTTTAAAAACCTAACTAACTATACTCTGATTTTAAATTCTATTAAAATCCTATCAAATTCTATTAAATCCTAATTTGACTAAACCCCACAAGCAAAGGGAAATACACATCCCTGAAGTTCCTCAATTCTCTTTCTCTCTACTTTACCTCACCACTCAAAGAAAATAGGCCACAACATGTCAGCACGCTCTTGTCGCTACGTTAAGAAACTTAAGGTTTTTCTACTACAAACCGGTTCACAAGATTCATCATCGCAATCCATGTTTTTCTAAACACGGTCTTAATTGTCGATAGTTTTTCAGCTTGATTGCATGAAACATTCATCGTTGATCATGAACCCTCATTTTCGATTGCCGAATTATATATTCTACCCAAATTATTGTTCGCAATTATATTATATTACTGCTACTATAATTCTGGTGAATTGATTCTGTGTGAATAAGCTAAAAAAAAAAAAAATAGGAAGAAAAAACCCTAAAAAAAATCCTCTTGTTTTTTTCAGAAACTATACTGGTTGGGATCATGGTGGTTTGGAGTGGCGATTTGGTCAGAATTGATAGTGGTGGTGCGGGTGGTTGGCTCTCATTGGAAAGTGAGAGGTAGAGAGGTGCAAAGGTGAGAAAGGGGTGTTGGAGAGGAAATGAGGATGAAGAGAGCGTGAGGTTGACATCCCATCTTGAATTTAATATTATTTTATTCTCTAACTTTGAGAAATTACCATTTTGCCTCTTATTGGGAAACGTGCATAAATTATCCGATTTAGAACACATGCACCTAGAAATATGTGCAACGAAAATGCCCTTGACAGGTGGAAATCCTTCGTGGACATTCTAGTCCTTATCACTCCTTGTTCCTTTGCACATATTTCTAGGTGGCACGTTTCCTTACAAACACATGAGCACGAACGAGGCATAAATCTGACGATTTATGCACGTTTTCCAATGAGGGGCCAAATGGTAATTTACACTCTTGGGAATTTTTTACTTATTTATCGAGACAGAAGTGAGTTATTGGTATTGTGGGTTAAGGACTGTAATATCGATGATTTATTTGTTGGGTTCGTTACGCAAGTAGGCTAGTCTACGTTAGTATTTTAATAATTAGGCCTCATGCCTAATTAATTATTATTTGGGCATGACCCAATGACACACACACATATATTACCGTAGTACTTGGCGATACGAACGCGTGGGTGCAAGCAGAACCAAAAATAGAGTTACAATGAAGATTTAACGAAATACGGAACATTTAGGGTAATTTGGTAATTTTACGTTGCGCAGGAGATATTTTGGGTTTTCTTTTTGTGGCTTTGTTTTGTGAGCCAGTGGGGCCCACACCCCACTCTTTCCCTCTCTCTCATGTCCCCTCAGTGATTTCCTCACTTTGTCTCAAGCTCTCTAACTCTCTTGGTATCCCTCTGACTTATCTCCTTCTCTTCTCTTTCTGCCCATTTTCTCGACCTCTTTCTCCACACTTCCTTTCTCACTCAAACTCTGCACTGTCTCCCTCTAAAATCTATTTTTCTCTGTGAATCATAGAGAAGCTAAGATGAGCTCCCTCACTTCACACTCTCCCGTCCCTCTTCTTTGTGCATGTAGGCACTAGAGCGGCGGAGCAGCCGTTTCGTCGTTGATCTCAGACCACTCAGATCACCACCATGTTTCACACGTCCTTCCCAGAGCCCAATAACGATCACCAGCACCATGTTTTCGGGAAAATTCGCAATAACTCCACCATGGTGAGCCTCGAGACCCTTCAACCTCAAATCCTCCTTGTTTTGAACTCCTAATAATGTTTTTAACCTTAAAAGTGTGATTGGGTTTGAATTAGTGCAGAAAAAAACCTTGGGCGAGATTTCCTAGAAAACTGGTGAGGAAAACCATGGCCACCAAGCCATTTTTTTTATCATTTTTTCGCCCAACGCCGACCATAACCCGGCCTCACTTTGCTATAGATCTATTCCCTACATTTCTAACTTCATTTAGGTTTTTGAGTCGTTGATTTTGGTTGAGAAATGAGTCGGTTGGAGCTCTAAAAGTTGAACCTGCAACCTAAAATCCGCAGACCTTCGTGAAGATGGCGAGTACGATTGCACTCACGGCGTGTGAGGTGCGCGTGGGAAGCCAAAGCAGCGCATGGTTGCCTGTGCAGCCATCTTGTGGTGATACATGCGGCAGCACATAGAGGGACCCAAGGTCCCTCCTTATGTTTCTCAAAGTGCCAAACCCGAATCCGCCTTCTGTTTTTCAAAATTCGATTGTTTTAAAATAGTTTTTTTTATTAGCCATATTTTGTACGAAAACGCGTAGTTACGTTAATATGTTATATATCCATGTTAATGGTTTCGTTTCTAGGTGAAACACATCGTAAGGATCTTCGATGCTTGCAAGGCAAGTTCGTTCTAACGAACATGACTGTGAGTGGATCTTTACTTTTAAATATTATATATTTATTTAGTTTCCATCCATATATATATATATATATATATATATATATTTTAATAAATATTTAGAATAATGTTTATAAGAATTAGCGTATTGATGGAATTTATGAAATTATTCTAAGTCCTAGGGGATGCACAAGTATGTGTAATATTATGGTACACCTTAATTATATTTACGGTCATGAATAGTATTTTATTGACTAGAATTGTCGAATTACCATTGTATGATCATATTTATGTTAACTGTTCATCGTGTGCTACACCGGTGTTAGTACTCGCCCAGGCCAAAACCAGCCTTCTTATGTATGTTCACATCGCACCAATACGCTCACTTTGGATCTATTGTAGGTGTCAGTCATGTCCTAGATTGTTATAGGCAATTAGAACTCGTGTGTGACGCGCATAGCACCAGTCTTCATGTGATTGTAGTACTATAGCGTAAATCATTATTACACCCAATCATGTTCATGTCAAAATATCTTTGCATGAGCTTGTGTGTCAGCATCTGTCGATGAGCACTGGATATGATATGTTTGTTTATGCAAGATATTATAATTACCGAATGCTATATGTTTTATGTGTGAAATATTGTGATTTATCGTATTTCTGAAATATTACTGATTACGGTAAGTATTTCATACTATATATGTTGTATATATATTTGAAAACTATACTTTTTTTACAGTGAGGGATTATACGTTTTCAAAAAGGTTCTAAAAAACTTTATTTTCAGGCCCACTCACCCTTGTTTTTTGTCCCTCCAGGTGTTAGTGGCAAAGCTCTTATGTTGACGAGGATTTTTGGCAAAAGTTGATATAGGAGATTACTTATGATGGTTTAATTCTTATTCCAATTTTACTGTACTTTACTTATGCCCTAGCATTACGGTTCAATCCCACTCACATGCGCACTATTGTATTTAGTCACTTTTAGGTTTAAATTTATGCACATTTTCCAGATCACTACACATTATTGGCTTCGTCACCTTTCCGGTGTCGCCCAACACAACTCGATTAGAAGTCCAGGTGGACCTTCTAGATAGGGGTGTGTCACCGCATGCGGTCTTAAACCACTCAAATTTTTTTTTCCACGTGAATTTACTATTTTGCCCATCTTTAACCAAGAACAAAACTTTGTCTTTGAATTTTCATAAGTCCGCTTTTTAATATGTTTTCACCCATGCATTTGTGGGTATGAAAACTAATTGAAAAAAAAAATAGAAAACACGAGAAAAACGAATTTAAACTCAATTGTCCATAATTATTCAATACAAGTCTCATCAGAGCATTTTAGTCATTTCACACTTTTAGTAATTAAATATAATTATTTAAGGTACAGGTCATAATAACAGGTGCTAAATATTATTGGACCAAACCAAAAGGTGAGTATTCACTGATGAGTACCAAATATTATCATTTTGCAAATACCTGATAAGTCTGCAATTAAAAAATAATTGAGAGTTTAATCGGATGTCCCCGAAGAAACGAAAAAAATATTTGGAAGTTCTTGATATTATTAAATAGGCAGCATCGAATATAAATGAACTTATGTAGAAAAATTCGAAAAAGTCATATGATTGGAATTCTAAAGTATTAAATGACACATCGGACAGCTCAGTATATATTTTGAATCGAGGAAAGACATCCATGGTTTATGAGTTAATATGAAATGACTATTCTAACTCGCAATCTGTTGTGCAACCTCAGTTTAATTGGCTGGGTCGAAAGTATTTATGGCACGTATGCTTTGTTTTTTTCTTCACCAGTGTTTTTCTCAGATGATTTTTTTTTTTTTTTTTTTTTTTTTTTTTTTTTTTGTGGGGAGGTGTTGAAATTCTCATACGATTTTACACGAATAAGATTTTTTTTCTGAAATCCATTTCCCTTTGTGTGCCCCAGGTTTTTATTGAGCAACTCCAACGTTGGAGCCCTCCCCCCAGGCAATGCACTATTCAATCCACCTAATGAACAGTAACTGCCCTTAATGAACAGTAAATAGCCCTGGCAATTGCATTTGCATCTCCACCGTTACACTTCAATAGCTCTGGCAATAGGCAATAAAATATTAGTATTTTTTTTATTTATAAAATAATACAAAATAATTTTAATTGTAATATCGGATAAGATTTTTAATCGTTCTCGTTGCGCCACGTGTCATTATCCGAAGTATTATTAAATAATACAAAATAATTTTATTTGTAATTTTGGATAAGATTTTTAATCGTTGTCGTTACGCCACTTGTCATAAAATCCGAAAAGACAATTATTGGGGATGGATTTCCAATAAATTTTTTAATCGTACTCGTTATGCCACGTGTCATTATCCGAAAATACAATTATTGGTGATGGATTTCTGATAAGATTATTAACCAATTACGTCACGTCACGTGTCATAATCTGTTCACAATCTTTGAGTCCATCAGATTTTTAACGAATGACGACATGCCACGTATCATAATCTGTTCACAATCTTTGAGGATAGATTTCCATCAAATTTTTAACGAATGACAGCATGCCACGTGGCATTATGTACAACCTAATCCTTTCTGAATCTTCTATATAATCCATCATCCATCCTCACAAATCTCACACCAATTTTCTCAAGATCTCTATCATTATTCATAGTTTCTGCTTCCTTCTTCACAAAAATATGTATCATTATTCATAGATTCTGCTTCTTTCTTACAATGTCTTATTCTTCCTCAAGGATGATGTGGGAATTCGATCAGGAAGAGGAATAATTGTTTAACCAATCAGAAGCAATGTTCAATCAATAGGGGGCAAACAATGAGAGAGAAGAGGATGAGGAGCGTATAAGGAGAGATTACGAAGTAAGAATGGGCAGAACCTCACATTCCCGTCGAGTCATCCAAGCTGCGGCTCAGATCTGCAGGCCCAACCGTTCCGGAAACCTTGATAGAAGCAGGCAACGACGAGGTATGGAACTCTTGGATGATTATTTTGTTCCTAATAGTGCAATCCCTGATACGTATTTTAGACGTCGTTTTAGAATGGAACGACATTTGTTCAACAAAATCATGATTGATGTTTGCAACCATGATTCTTATTTTGTGCAAAAGAAATATGCTTTTGGTGCTATAGGTCTACTGCCTGAGCAAAAAATTACTGTTGCCTTGCAGATGCTTGCATATGGAGCATCTACAGACCAAGTGGATGAGATAACGAGGATGGGGAAATCAACAATTCTTGAGTCCCTGATGAGGTTTTGCGGAGCAATCAAATCTATCTACACCGCTGAGTACCTCCGCAAACCTACACACATGGACTTGGAGCGGCTGTTGAAGAAGGCGGAGATGCGTGCCTTTCCTGGGATGATTGGAAGCATTGATTGTATGCACTGGACGTGGAAAAACTATCCAAGTGCATGGCAAGGCGCTTACGGGGACAGAAAATGAGCAAAAAGTATAATTCTGGAGGCGGTGGCATCTTTTGATACATGGATTTGGCACGCCTTTTTCGGGGTCCCGGGAGCTCAAAATCACATCAACGTCCTTGCCCAATCCCCAGTGTTCAACGATGTCCTGCAAGGAAAGGCACCAAAAGTTACGTATGAGGTCAACGGACGTATGTACGACGGGCCATACTACCTAGCTGACGGCATTTACCCACGATGGTCAACATTTGTCAAAACAGTGCCACGTCCGCGGAGTGCAAAGGAAAAACACTTTGCAAGCTGTCAAGAGGGGTGCAGGAAGGATGTAGAGCGTTGTTTCGGTATCCTCCAAGCTCGCTGGGCGATCATCAGGGGTGCTGCCAGATTTTTTGATGCAGAGTCGCTTCGATCCATCATGATGACGTGCATCATTCTTCACAACATGATTGTGGAAGATGAGTACGATTATTAAGCTGTTGATGAATATGAGCCAGACCCGATGAACAATTCAAGAACACGTATATATTGTGCTCATGACGCCACCGATGAGCCCGTGCAACATGAGCCATTACAAAGGGATGGACGTTACAATGAAAGGCTCATTCAACGATATACTGCATTTCAAATGCCAGACATGCACAATGCCCGACAAATTGACTTGATAGAGCACCAGCGGGCATTGAAACAAGCTGAAGATAATTAAGTTCATTTAGTGTGTTTTTTTGAATTTGGTATATTTATGTTATTTTATTTGGTGTGTTTTATTATTTGGTATGTTTATGTAATTTTTTTTAGTGAGTTTTTAATTATTTCGTATGCTTATGTAATTTTATTTGGTGTGTTTTTGTCATTTCAATAAATATTCTCTTAGTATAAATAACTTACCAAATTAATTTGAATAAATATTCAATAAATTGGAAACAACATAAATAATACAAACAATAAATAATAAATTACAACCCAAAGTGATTGGAAAATTATGGGCTCCGATTATAAAAAGTACTTTATTCATCATCACTTAACCAATTTGTGGTGCTAGGATGATCTTCTCTTGCGGTGCTAGAACCACCTTGTCTTGCTATCGTTTCTCTTGCACGCCTCCTTCGCACCACGTCCGCTTTCTCTGACTTCCAAAAACATTTAGAATTTGGAGACTTCCCTTCTAAAGACATGTTCATAATCTCACAATCTTGTTGAGCCCGTCTTTCTTCTCTAACATGTTCCCTTTCTTGCCTAAGTAGCTCTCTTTCTCTCTCATTAGCATGAAATTCTCTCTCAACAGCTGCTGCTTTTGCTTCCTCTCTAGCCTTATCAGCCTCATCTTTCGCCAATTCCCTCGCCAAAGTCAATTCACCTTGGCGAGTAAGTTCTTCCATGAACTTTGCATAATCATTCTTGGAAGCACTCCCTTTTCTCTTTGAAGCCTTCTTACCCTGAGGCCTAATTGGATAACGGGTCGAACTCGACGCTTGTTCAGGGAGGGGCGTTTCGGGCACTTCTTCTGCATCATCTTCATAAACATCATCGGGTGTAGAGTGTAGAGGGGTGCTGTCACATCCGAACCCGCCGTTACCAAGATATTGTCCGCTTTGGCATTCCCTGGCCCGAAGGCAGGGCTACCGCACGGTTTTGTTCCTGTGGACCGGTACTCAGCCGAAGCCAGCGCCTGCCACCCCTCCGGGTCTGTCCACAAAACGCGTCTTGGTAACCAACAAGGTTGCGAATGGATATATAAGGCCAGGACTCGACCCTCGTGTGGCCGATGTGGGATAGGTTTACCAAGCCTATCCACCCCCCTTAGGGAGCCCGACGTCCCCGTCGGCACACCACCAGCACGAGTCCGGCTCTGATACCAAACTGTCACATCCGAACCCGCCGTTACCAAGATATTGTCCGCTTTGGCATTCCCTGGCCCGAAGGCAGGGCTACCGCACGGTTTTGTTCCTGTGGACCGGTACTCAGCCGAAGCCAGCGCCTGCCACCCCTCCGGGTCTGTCCACAAAACGCGTCTTGGTAACCAACAAGGTTGCGAATGGATATATAAGGCCAGGACTCGACCCTCGTGTGGCCGATGTGGGATAGGTTTACCAAGACGCGTGCTGGTGGTGTGCCGACGGGGACGTCGGGCTCCCTAAGGGGGGTGGATAGGCTTGGTAAACCTATCCCACATCGGCCACACGAGGGTCGAGTCCTGGCCTTATATATCCATTCGCAACCTTGTTGGTTACCAAGACGCGTTTTGTGGACAAACCCGGAGGGGTGGCAGGCGCTGGCTTCGGCTGAGTACCGGTCCACAGGAACAAAACCGTGTGGTAGCCCTGCCTTCGGGCCAGGGAATGCCAAAGCGGACAATATCTTGGTAACGGCGGGTTCGGATGTGACAGTTTGGTATCAGAGCCGGACTCGTGCTGGTGGTGTGCCGACGGGGACGTCGGGCTCCCTAAGGGGGGTGGATAGGCTTGGTAAACCTATCCCACATCGGCCACACGAGGGTCGAGTCCTGGCCTTATATATCCATTCGCAACCTTGTTGGTTACCAAGACGCGTTTTGTGGACAGACCCGGAGGGGTGGCAGGCGCTGGCTTCGGCTGAGTACCGGTCCACAGGAACAAAACCATGCGGTAGCCCTGCCTTCGGGCCAGGGAATGCCAAAGCGGACAATATCTTGGTAACGGCGGGTTCGGATGTGACAGGTGCTGTTCATGTGCACTTCTGGACCGACTGACACAACTCTAAATTTAGGACAATCTTTGACAATATTCCAACATTCCCACCGGTTGAATGATTTATTTTTGCTTTTGGTTTTGGCAGCGTACCAAGCTTGTGCTTGAAGTTCCTACACAATAAAAATAAGTAACAAATAAATAATACAAATAAATAATTATAATGAAAATAAGTAACAAATAAATAATACAAACAACATAATTATAATGTAAGTAGGTAACAAATAAATAATACAAATAATAAATAATAAATAACAAATAAATAATACAAACAATAAATAATAAATTTTGTACGTAACAAATAAATAATACAAACAATAAATAATAAATTATGTAGGTAACAAATAAATAATACAAACAAATAATTATAATGTAAATTTGGGTATCAAATAAATAATATATTGTTACCTGATCCGAGTAATTTTCCCCACTTCGAATATTACTACTAGCTTGTGCCAAGGCGTCTCTCCACGTACTAAACGATTGGCTAAGTAATTTCGAACGACTGGACATCGATTCTTTGGTTCTTTTCCCACCAATTTTCTGAAGAAAATTGATATGAATAAGACTCCACATCTCTCGCAACTGCATCTCATTACCCGTAAGCGAACTATGAGTAACTTCAACCCAGCTAGTACACAACGCCACATCTTCAATAAGCGACCAATTCGTACCTGCACCAGTGGTCATTTTGTTGAAAAAAAATAGATTCAAACTTTGAAACAAAGAAAGGAATGTGATTGAAAGTAGTTGAGAAAATATGAAATTGGTGTGTAAGGTAGATGATAATGAGAAGGTATTTATAGAAAAGTAAAAACAATTTTTTTTACAATTTTTTTCAGATTTTTCAGATTTTTTTTTTATTTTTTTTTATTTTTTACAATTTTTTTTAAATTTTTATTCAATTAATTAATCTCTGCCGTTGGATATAAAAAAATTTGAATTCCAACACTCCAAATTGTGCCACGTGTCACAACGGTAACTTTTCTTAATTTTAAAACTATTTTTTCTTTTATTTTTTTATTTATAAAGCATTTTAATATCCACCGTTGATCTCAGATCGAACGGTGGATATTAAATCTGACTTTTTTATTTTTTTTTACCGTTGAGATCGAACGGTCCAAATTAAGTAACCGTTGAGATCTAACGGACCGTGGGAAGCCAGGTGGCTTCCCAACGGTAACTGACAAACTTTTTTTTTTCTTTTCTGATTTTGTGTCGGCGACGCGCCCCCACGCGCGAGTGGGGTGCACGCGCCTGACAAAAAAAAGAATTAATATTGCCTGACGCCAGGCTGACGTCAGCGCTGACGTCACATGGCCCTCAGGCTCTCGAGCTGGCAATACCCCACGGGCCTGGAGCTCGAGCCTCCACCTTCGGTCGGGCTAGCCCACGCTGGAGCCCTCCCACCGGCCCTCGGGCCCTTGTTTTCTCCACTGTCCCCCGAGCACCAGCCAACGCTGGGCTTGCTCTTACAAATGAATATAACTAAAAAAATATATATAATGCGGTCTTTCTCTTAAAAAAAAAAAATTAGTCGGTATATTTTTACTCAATCATTGTCATGAGTTTAGGTAGGGGTCACTTGTCCCACTTCATCTCCATAACAATCTAGTTTGAAAATTTCTAAAATCGTGTCCGCCCAACGAGGACTTTTTGGCTTCTGGTTGGTGGAACTCTCAAAACTCAAAAGGAAGAAAATTAAGAGCCCGTTTAATATTCTATTTGAGTTCAAGGTTTTTAACTAAAAAATTGTTTCTCAATTCATAACTTAAAAACTTATTTGGTAAGTTTGTTTTGCGAAACTTGAACTTGAAAACAACTTAAAAACTAGCCAAAAATCTCATAACAAAAGTCTATTTTTACTTTTTTTTCTTCTTTGCAACACCTGCATGGCCTTGGCGTCGAGGCCAATGACACCAAACATCAACTGAGAGTAATTGACGGTGATGAGAGATGTTTCTGACAACTAAAATAGATGTTCTGATGACTGTGACATGGACCTTTCCAGCAACTGAGATGTTTTCTTCCCACTATCCTCGACCCACCGTCCTCTCACCCTAATCACCCACAAGCCCCAACCTCACCTCTCCGCCATTACCAAAGCTTAATTTCAACCTCAATTTGCTCAATTTCAATGGCAACATTTAAAATTAGCAACTCACCACCATATATGTGAACAAAACTCATCTGAAGACAACATGATTTCATACCAAACAAGTTTTTGGGTTGTAAAAAAAAAATTGTTCTTGAGAGAAGTTCATCCAGGTTGTTTTTAAGAATTATAAACTTTTTTGAGTTAGATACCTAACAGGTCCTAAAGTTTCACTATAAAATTAATTGACAATATGAAGAGTAATCTAATTTCTTGTAAGTACTTATATAATTTGGTTTTTCACGAATGCTGGACTTAATCCTCACATTCTGACACTTAAGTCTAATCCACTCCATGACCATGATGCTTTCCATGCATTTAAATAAGTCACTGAAGTAGTTATTTGTCAATTCTGCTCAACAACCACGGTTTGAAATTGGGTTAGTTCAAGAAAATCGAATTTCATCGCAAGCATCTAGAATGAGCTTGTAGTGAAAACAGAAAAGATTGTATAATAAGAAAGGTTTAATTGTAGCAATAGTCCTAAATTTTACCTTTAGTTTACTTTTAGTCATTCAACTCTTATATTAGTTTCTTTAATCTTCGAACTAAAGAATGTGTTGTACAATTGGTCATTTCACTAACGATGTCTAATGTTTCGTTAAATTTGGAGCTATATTAGAAATTTCATCCTACATCACTAAATATGAATTTAAAAAATGAAAAATGAAAAAGAAAAAAAAACCCTTAAAAAAAAAGATTTTATTTTGGTTGAAAGGTAAATTAAATATATTACCAACAAAAAAAATGTACATGAGTATAGGCCCAATTACAATTCAAACACAAAGCAAACAAATAAATGGAGCTTAATAGGTGACAAACCATAGCCCAGCACAAACAAAAGACAGAACAAGAAAACCCAGAAACTTGCAGCCCCTGCTGTCGCCGGAAAACCCGAGAGCCACAACACAATCCAGCCTGCAATCCAATCAATCAAAGCCCTAGGGATGAAGAAAACCAGTGCTCCATCTTCCTGCAAACAACACCACAAAAACTACACCCATAAAACCAAGAAACCAATGGGAAAACACGTCCCACCAGCAACAGAGCCATTAAAGGCAGACAAGAGGAAGGTGGTGGTGTGAAGGCCCGAGCCAGAGCTCTAAACACCTTCCTATAAATCTGAGACAAAATGCACTTAAGAAATGTGGTTGCAGATCGTGGAATCGTGAAATGATAGAGCAAATTGTCGGAGGAATCAAAGTGGTAAGAAGGGATGGAGGACAGGAGGAATCGAAGTGGTCGGAGATGAATATAGAGGAATCAAAGTGGTGGGAAACGAAGACGAAGGAATCGAAGTGGAACTGGAGATTGGGGCTAGATCGACCGGTAAAAAAGACAGGAAGAAGGGATGGAGGACAAGAGATGGGGGATGGAAAGTAGGGGAAAGCGCAAGTAGAAGAAAAGGAAAGAAAAGAAGGGGGTTGCCACCGACCCTAGCCACTACCATAGCCTTTTTTTTTTTCTTTTTTTTTCTTTTTTTTCTTTTTTATGTGTAACAAAATTGAATACATAGGAGTTTTTTTTCTCGTTTTTCAATATGTGTAATTTGTTAGTTGTTTAAGTCCAGCCATAGTTCGATCTCTTAAAAGTTTTGAAATCGCACTGCCTAATATTTATAAGTTGCTAAAATCTAACCATTTTCAATTTGTATTTTTATAGTTCAAATTTCATTTTGCTTTAAGTTTTAGATCTTAATTTGTAAATTTTCATTTGTTTTTTAGCTTCTTCTATTGTCTTCGAAGTTTTAAGTTGAAGTTCCTAATATATCCTTGAATTTAATGGAAGAAAGACAGTGTTATAAAAACGATCAATGGTGCAACATATAGTTAAGTTCAAGGACTAAGGAAACTAATTTGAGATGGACCAACATTAAACTAGAGGTAAAGTTAAAGAATCATTTCTATAATTAGGCCTAACAAGAAATTCTAAAGATTCAAGGGTTTAGCATAATTTACAATCAACCCTGCACGATGCGTAAATAGTAAACCAGTAGACCTTGCTAATGATTCTTTAGTTGGTTGAAACACAGTTTTAATTTTGAGATGTGGTTCTATGTAATCAATTACAATCATCATCTCAGTCAAATGATGATTATAATGATTGTATTAAATACATATATTCATATAAATTATAGTTGACCATCAAATAATAATTTTTATAATTGAAATAGATCTATAAAGTTCTGAACTGATATCTTATGGATGACAATGGCTATTACATTAAAATATGAGTGTTGTTATTCCCACCCCAATATGTTATTTTCCTACCTACCTTTTAATGAATTTTTTAATCACAAATTTGTCCATTTGTAAAATGACTAACAAGTTTGGGCATGATAACTCTCACAATCTGTTTAGACGATTTGTCTCCTTTAAACCCTAATGCATCATCCCATCTCCTTTCATTCAGAGAAAGCAACGAGAATGAACTTAGTTTTGGCGTGATAACTCTCACCCTGTAATACCCTGGAAAATTTAAATATATGAATTGGATATTCATAATTATGAATATGTGAAAAGAATTGAGAATTTATATTAATTCATTTGAGTTTAGTTTTTAAATTAAACTAGTTAAGAAGTTTGAAGTTTGGAAATTAATTATCTAAAATCAATAGACTATTCAAGGTCACAATTTATATTTTTGAATAGAGCTCGATCTCACAAACGCGTAGGCACAAACCGTTCATGAAACAGAGTTATGACGAAGAAGTTATTAACGTTTAAAATCAGGGATATTTTGGTAATTTTATTTATATTTAGAAGGCTCCAGAAATCTGGAGCCATGAGTTGTGCCACATCTGCGGCTGTGATTGAAGAGAAAAATAAATGATGGATGGTTGTGATTAAAAGAAAAGAATAGAAATTAGGAAAAAGGGGGAAGCGATTGGGCCCCCCGGGGGGGTTGGGTTTGACCAATGGGGAGAGAGAACCGGGAGGAGAAATGAGAGAAAAGAGAAACGGAGGATCGGGACCCGGGTCTTGGTGATCCGACTTGATCGGCATCCATACCTATTTCCGACGGGTTTTCACCCCTTTTTCCGGTGAATTACATCAAACAACCACTTAGGAACCTCTTCACGACCTTCCCTCTTCCTATTACATCCCAAAAATATAGGGATTTGGACTTTAAATCAGGAGTAACCACACGGTGGGGTGCGGCGGGTGTGGGTTCGAATTGACTAAATCTAAATCAAAATACATCCATCTCCACCACCATTAGACTTCACTTGAGGTCTAGAACAAAGCTCAAACAATGGTAGGGGCGGCGGAGCACCGGAGGTGAGGTTTTGAGGCCACCCATATGGGGTTTTCTGGCGGGTTTGAGGCAAATTGGAGCCTTTCCAGGCCAAATTGGACTTGGCCACAGGTATAAATTTTGCTCTACTCTTTGATATCTTCCTTTCTGTAATTTTTGAGAATTTTTAGAAATAATGGAGTTTTCCGGCGAGCCCAGGCAGCCAACCGCCACCTGTGGCAGCGGTGCACGGCCAAGGAGCCGACATTGTGTTTTTATGCAAATTTTCGTTATTCTAATTATCCTTTTGAGATCTCATTGTTGTGGGTTGAATGTTAATACGATTGTGGTGTATGTTGGATTAAATGAATATATTCGGGTTTGGTTTGAATTTTGGAATTGTGAACTACGAATGGCTTGATCCCTGTTTAGGGTACGTAGGCAGTCTAACAAGACATTAGATGCAACCATAAAATAAGTGAGATTAAATGATAGAGAATTAATATTTAGATGGAATTTTGACCTAAGAGAAGAAAATGGTTCTAAATTGGAAGTGAAATTGTAGGTTTTGGTAAATGAATAATGTTTATGATTTACACTTGGGAGGAAGGAAATTATTTGGAGAATGATGACTAATGTTAGTGAAATTCAATTGTCATTTTAAAGATATGTTTTGATATTTAAGAAAATAAATTGACTATGATCTTAATTTGGGCCTATTACAAAAATAATCCCCTAAAATAAATATTTCGGGATCGGGGCGTGACACACCCTCTGTTAGACAATTTTTTTATATATATATTATTTGTTTATATTCTTTTTTTTTTGTTTAACAAACAATATTATTTATACTAAAGGGAGAGATTGGGTTTAGCCTCACAATGGCTAGTAATAATGTGGTTCAAAATCGTCCTTGGCAAGAATCGAACCTAAGACCTCTCACTTACAAGTTAATAGGAATACCACTAGACCGTAGCATTAAGTGACTTATATTCTTTTTGGGTAAAGTACAAAAAACTACCTCAACTATTGGTGTCACGACACTTTCATACCTCATCTTTTAAAATTGACAATGTCATACCTCATCTTTAGAATTTGGTCCAATGTTATACCTTCCGTTACTTAGCAATTCACTTTTCAGTTAAATGCTAACGTGGCTTAATTCGGAACCCACTTTCTATTAAAATATTATTAAAAATATATATAAAATATTTAATATTTTTTAAATATTAAAATAATAATAATAAAAAATTAAAAAAAACCCTCAGTTCATCCCTCCCCTCCCCCTCCCCCCCCCCCCCTCATCTCTCTCTTCTCCCCATCTTCATCTTCTTCTCATCACCTGCAAATCCCAAATAAATAAATAAATAAATAAAATTTTGAAAACCCGTCAACCCCCCTGCAGAGGAAGAAGAAGAAGAAGAGGAAAAAAAAGGAGAAGGAGGAAGAAAAAAGAAAAAAAAAATTTGAAAACCATCAACCCCTCTGCGGAAGAAGAAGGAGAAGGAGAAGGAGAAGGAGGAAGAAGAAGAAGAAGAGGAAAAAAAGGAGGAAGAAAAAAAAAAATTTGAAAACCCATCAAACCCCAAATCCACCACTCTCATCCATTCTCCACATCCTCTTCCGCACCCATCCTCCACCTTCTCTGCGTACCCATCTTCCCGCCGATAGTATCTGGGTTTTTTTTTTTTTTTTTTTTTTTTTTTTTTTTTTTTTTATGGGTTGTAGGAGGGAGAAGAGGGGGTGGGGAGGGGGGAAACTGAGTGTGGGTGTGGAGGAAGACAAATTGGAATTTTTTATTTTTTTATTTTTTTATTTTTTTATTTTTTTGGGGTTTGCAGGTGGAGGAAGAAGATGAAGATGGGGAGAAGAGAGAGGAGGGGGAGGGGGAGGGGACGGACGAAATGAGGGTTTTTTTTTAAAAAAAAAAAACTTTTTTTATTATTTTTATATTTAAAAAATATTAAATAATTTTTTTTTAGTTTTTAATAATATTTTAATGATTTTTTAATAGAAAGTGGGCTCCAAATCAAGCCACGTCAGCATTTAACTGAAAAGTAAACGGTCAAGTAATGGAAGGTATAACATTGGACCAAATTCTAAAGATAGGATATGACATTGTCAATTTTAAAAGATAAGGTATGAAAGTATCGTGACATTAATAATTAAGATAGCTTTTTGTACTTTACCCATTCTTTTTTTAAGAGACAAGTTTATAATTTTATATATAAGGATTATTTTAAAAATAATAATGGGTGAAGAAATAACATTTTAATTTTTTTAACTTTTTATAATAAATGTAAATATGACGTGAGTGAAAAAATAAGACAATTGAGTGAGTTTAGCTGTTCTCTAAAATATTAAGACATGCCCCGTTTGCCAATGGTCCTCCCAAGATGGTTGCTTTTCTGAAACGGTGAAACCCCCTCAAGTCTTCACCCCCACCTGCTCTTCTTTTGACTGTATTGGCCTCCTGTAACAGAGAGCACAATATGTACGTCAGGGGCCTCCTTCTGTGGAATTTTTCATTTTTTCTTAGCTTTGGCAACTTGTGGAGGATTCCTTTTTTCTTAGCTTTGGTAACTTGTGGAGGATTAATTGGTGGACACCAGTGAGATGGGATAATTGGTGGACACCAATGAGATGGGATTATATGTTTCTAAAGTCTAAATCTATCCATTCTCTCTCCGTCTTGCGCATATACTTCTACACCATTGACTTATTTTTCCGTTGGGCAATTTTATTCTTATTATCTTACCTGTTGCGGTTTTAGAGCATCTTTAATCATGTTCTTTATCTTGTAACAAAATTTCAACTAAAACTGACACACCCCGACCGAGATCGGAGCGTGTTGGCCGTCACACAAAGGTGACGTAGCCATGTGCACGTGCGGAAGCTAATAAAGTAGTAATATAAAAGTATGAGTAATTAAAAACTAGCATACAAGGTACTAAAACAAGTGCTAGTAAGTGAGATACAATTTCAGAGCAGGTCTATAGCAGCCCAAACGAAAAAGATAACAGTAGTACGCCCGAAGGCGACCCTACAATGGGGAGTGTCTGTCAGAATCGCCGGAAAGCCCTCAGGGGAAACCACCGCAACGGCTAAGCAACTAGAACCTGGAGGGGCGCAAAACAAAAGCGTGAGTGGGCAAAAACAAAGCTCTTTGAAAACCATTTAGCAAAATACATTCTAACCCCTCGCCGTAAAACCTGTAGACTTCCCAGAAATAAACATATATACGTATGTATAGATATGCCAAATATGCACAAGGGTATGCCAATCATGCTCAAGATATGCCATGTCGAAACCTCATAATGAATGTAAGTGCCCAGGTATAAATCATATCAACATCATAACATTTGGCAGCCGGAGTCACCTAACGTGACCTGTACGGCTGCATCTAGAGCTCAAATCTCAACTCTACAACTGAACCTGCCCACGAGTCGGAACCACTCTAGGTGGTCTGTACGACAGGCCTGGGTGTGACATATATATACGCTCTAGTGCTACGATCACGTGAAGGCTGTGCGAATAATCGCGAGTCACCTACGAGTCGGAATCACCTAATGTGGTCTGTACGACAGGCCTATGCACCTAACTTGGATCCAAGCTGAGCGTGTGGTGCGGGAGGTGAACATCACGTGAAGGACTGTGCCCTACACTGGGCGGGAGCACTAACACCGGGGGTGCAGGTTATGAGCTCTCTAAGTCTCTCAAACTACTGCTGAAAGTAAATATGAATACCACTTACCTGGCACTTACCTGTGCGTCCACAGCACCCAATATGCATATATATGTATGCCACTACTAAAGCGTGCAATGATGCATAAACGATAATAATAACATGCATGGCATAAGGCAAATAACCCTTTTTAAATCAATTTCTGGGAATATAAATGTATATAGGTATATACGGAAAACAAAAGCCCACTCACTGGTATGTAGAAGGGTCGTAGTCCCCCTGCCTCGCGTGTGCACGCTCGTCCTCAGGGTACGTGTCACCTAGATGCGAAACAACTATAAAAACGTTAACTTTAAAGCACATAACCAACTTCTCGTAATAACTTCTCATACATTGCTCAAAATGGACAAATGAATATACCAACGTGCTCTACACAACCTCAGGATCACACCCATATTTTTAGAATAATTTTCCTCCGCCGCACGCGCCCCCACGCGCGGCCACGTGCCATGCACACTGACGGTGTCAACAGACGCCGTCAGGAATATTCCGTTAAAACCCCGGAATATTCCGTTAAAACTAACAGGTTCCGTTAACGGCGTCAGGAATATTCCGTCAGAATTGACGAAATATTCTGTCGCCTTCTTTATTCAATCGCCGGCGACGTCGCCGGCGCCGGAAACTGGGAAAACCTGCAATTTGGGTTTTCTCGCTCGTTTCTCAACCGTTTTTCGTGATTCTTGGACCAAATGAAAGCCCTAGACTAGAAGAACATGTCCCAACAAGTTTTAAGGGCTAAAACTTACGCGATCTTACCTGTGCAAACAACCAAAACCGGCCAACTTCGAGCAGGACGATCCCGACGTCCAAATTCGTCCAATGAAGTACTCCGAGGCTCCTTGGGACACCACCAAGCTACCTACGAGCTTAGAAATCCCAAAAACTCAATAAATAAACTTTGCATGAATAGTACTCAAATCGGCCATTGACAAAACGACGTGAAAACGTTAGAGTTCCTACCTGAAAATGGTATGGTTGTGCTCGCCTCGACCACACGAGTTCAATGGTATCCTTAGTTTCTTCGATCTGTGAGGATTTGGTGGGTTGTGGGTTTGTCCGTACGTATTAAGGTGAACGGGAAGGGTGAGAGAGACGAGAGGCAGAGACAGAGAAAGGGTAGAGAGAGACAGTGAATGTGCAGGTGTGTGTGTGGCCCAACCCATGCCACAACACACAAAACAACCAATAAACGTGACGAAAACGAACTAGGGGCAATTATGTAATTTCACACGTGCGTTCTAATAATCCCGGGACGGGATGTCACAAAAACTATCAAAATGTTATTTTAGAAGCTCTCTAAAATAAAATAAAACATACTCCTTACTTTTTACTTTTTAATTTTGTTATAAGATAAAGAACATGATTAAAGATGCTCTAAAACCGTACATACTCCTTACTTCTTGACAAAACAAAAAAAAAAAAAAAAAAAAAAAAAAAAAAAAACATACTCCCTACTTTAAATATGACTATGAGCCCCTGATTAGCCAATATGAATTAATTATTTGTTTAGAATAATATTAAAAGAGTTAGTATTAATTATAGAGTCACTAGGAGCTTACGAGAAGGATGATTGAAGTTGAAATTTTTTTTTTTTTCCCAATTCTTCTTAAATTCTAAAACTCACTTGGAGAGCTTACTGGAGCTTATTGACTGCCAGAGTTCCACACAACCCATCCAATTCCTCTTCCAGAGCCGAGCATTGTCTCTTTAATAGCAATATCCAATCCCGATATGCTTCCCGAGCACATCCATAAAATAAGAATAGTCGGCAACTAAACGAGAGAAGTCAACTACTTCAATAGCCAGATAACAAACAAACAAAGAACACTCTTTGCATATGGGTCTGAATTCCGAACAAAAAATTATCATGTTACTTGAAAATTTTCATATCGATTGTACACACTGGAGACTAGTCATGTTGTTGATTGAAGTCTGCTAGCTGTTCTACATTAGTGATTATTCACCTCACCTTCCACGTCATGTGATATGGTGTACTACTGCCATACTGGTTGAATCCAAAAGAAACACTCAAGTTGGGCAAGCTTCCAAAAGATAGTGAAAGAAATCCAACAGTGCCTCCCGCGGAAGGGAGCATGAGATCGCATCAGAGAAGCATGATACATGTGCCAAAGGCCCCTCCTAAAAGCAAGAACTAATAGCCCGTGAGTTGATCGTTACAAAAACGTGGATTTTATGATATGGCAGGAAAGTATTGAAGTCGAGCTTTTCATTTGTGTCAAGTGTCACTATTTTTCCTCGTTTCTTCTTTTTTTTTTTTTTTTTTTACTTTTGTTGGTGTTGGTGTATTCATGGGTGATGCTACGAACATTCTTAGTCGGACCTTCTCGTTCTGCCATCTCAGTTCCACCTCTAATTGTGCAATGTTGCACATAATCAGAACTATAATCTTTTTTTACAGTTCATCTTATGAAGATCAACTTTGTTAAAAATCGACCAAATCAAGAATCTTACAACTTTTCAGTTAACGTTATCAAAATTTGAACGTATAATTTAATAACATGGTTCACCATTTATTCAATTTCATATTTTGACCAAAAACAAAAGACAATTTCATGTTGGGTTTTGTTTGGAGAATTGAACCAAAATCTAAATGGTACTATTTCTACTTGCCGGTTGGATGAAAACGATGAGGATGAAATGCACGAGTCAAAAGTATAGACGTCAAAAATGTCCCGATGTCAAAGAAACCAATTTTTTCTTCTCTTAATTTCAGTAGACAAAGCATAGGTGTCCAACTTCTTAACCTAACTTTGGCTTTCCTTCTCTATTTAATACCTTACTTTGCTCCTTTTAATACCCAAAAACTTGGCCTCTCTTCTCTCAAAGACTCACCAACCAACCCATCCTCTCTCTCTCTCTCTCTCTCTCTCTCTCTCTCTCTCTCTCTCTCTCTCTCTCTCTCTCTCCAAAACAAATTCAAATGGGCAACCTAGAAGTGGAGCGAACAACCACAGGATGGGCTGCAAGAGACGCATCTGGCATTCTCTCACCCTATACCTACACTATTAGGTAATAAAATCTTATGTCCCTCCCTTTCTGTATGACATACAGATTCGCTAAATTTGTTGACTAAATGATTTTCTTAGTTCTCTCTCGTATTTGAAACTGAAGTAGTACGACATGTTCGTTTATCTACTAAATTTGGTAAATAAAGATAGTGGGGAGTAGTGATCGATTTTATGTGGCAGCTGAATCTTTTTTATTAAAACCATATGCAGAAACACAGGCCCAGAAGATGTTTACATCAAAGTCCTATTCTGTGGAGTTTGCCACACTGATACGCACCAGGCAAAAAATCAACTTGGCATGTCACACTATCCCCTGGTTCCTGGGTATGATAAATCATTCTTCCTTTTCTTTATGTTTCTATCACGCGAAGTGCTAAAACCAGACGTTCACACCTGATTCTGGCGGCTCCTGTTTTGTGAGGTCTACATTCACGCATATGAAGAATGGTCGGAATCAGCTTGCGTACACGTGCAGGTTATGATTTTATTAATTATAATGTGTGTTGCTCATGAACAGGCATGAAGTGGTTGGTAAGGTGGTGGAGGCTGGATCAGATGTGACCAAGTTCAGAGTAGGAGATGTGGTAGGAGTTGGCCTCGTTGTTGGTTGCTGCAGAAACTGCAACCCTTGCAACACAGACAATGGGCAATACTGCAACAAGAAAATCTGGACATACGCTGACGTTTACACCGATGGCAAACCCACCCAAGGCGGCTTTTCCGGTGCCATGGTGGTTGACCAAAAGTAAGAACCAAAGCATAATATGCCTAATAAAAGTAGGATAATATTTGCAGTCTCCCTTAATTTTATGGGATGAGCTTATTCTCTCACATACAAATAACGTATATTCACCATAGAAATTTATCATTTAGTCATTCAATATATTAAATAAATCAAACGGTGTAGCTACAAAGTAGCATATTCATGATGGACCGTTGATTTATTTCATTCATTTAAATGACTAACCGATCTGATTCAAATGATTATTTTTGTAGATATGATTTTCAAATGAAGATTAGAAGATAGAACAGTCCCGATTATGAAAATTTTATGGTAAAAATTGTTATAACTAAGTGGAGAAATGAGCTTATCCTTAGACCTACTCCAATTCTTGGAGTAAAAATCAAATTTTAGGTTTTAAACTCACCCTAAATTGTTGCAACCCTTGGGCCAAAAATGAGTTTTAACCGAAAAACTCAAGTTTGGGGCAAATTTCGTTTGGATTTAACACTGGGTTAGTACGTTAGCCCAACTATGCACATGGACACGCCCAGCACAAACATACATGCATAGCTCAGACGCGCCCAACATAACCAATGTGTGAGGCACTAACAACACAAGGGCCCACGCACGTGGGTGTGTCGACCACCATTATGAGCCCATAAATCAAAATTCACCCAAAAAATATATAAATACCTATTTATCAGAATCTAAATATTTTTTAAGTTAAAATGTTCATAAAATTAAATTATGATAGTCTACATTTTTTTTAAAGTTACTTTAAAAAAATATTAACCTAAATTCATTCTTTAATAATTTTAGGCTAAAAATTTTAAGTTTTGATCCAAGGGTTAGATACGATCTTAAGACCAAACCTAATCCTGGGCTAAATGCTATTTTTTAGGTTTTATTCCTCCCCCCCCCCCCCCCCCAAACCCAACCCAATTCATGCTAAATGTATGGGCTAAAAGCTGAAAGCCAAATAAAAGTCAAATTCCCCCCAGGATTTAGCCCATAAAATGGTGTGGGCACCACCAGCAGACCCACATGGGCATGTCTTCCAAAATTTATTAAATTCAACGACTGAGATTGAATATAATCAAATTTAACGGTAAAAAAAAAAAAAAAATCTAACAGCCCAAATTTAAATCCAATGGCTAAAATAATTTTTAAAAATGATTTAACTCAAAATTCACCCAAATTTTGTGATTTTTCAATATTTATCAGAATTTAAATATTTTTAGGTTAAAATGTTCATAAAATTAAATTATGATAGTGTACATAATTTTTTTTTAAAATTACTTTAAAAGAAAAAATTAGCCTAAATTTATTTTTTAATAATCTCAAACTAAAAAATTTAGGCCAAAGTTATTTTTTGGCTAAAACCTAAATTGTCCTTGTTATCCTAGCTAATTTTATTTATTTATTTATTTATATTTTTTTTGTTAAGGTTTGTGGTGAAGGTACCGGAGGGCATGGTGCCAGAACAGGTGGCGCCGCTGCTTTGCGCGGGGGTGACGGTGTACAGCCCGCTGAGGCACTTTGCCCTGAATGTGGGTGGGTTAAAAGGAGGAATACTTGGACTAGGGGGTGTAGGACACATGGGAGTGAAGATAGCCAAAGCCATGGGGCACCATGTGACTGTGATAAGCTCTTCAGAAAAGAAGAGAGAGGAGGCTTTGGAGCATATTGGGGCCGACGAGTATTTGATCAGCTCAGATTCCACAAAAATGCAGGAGGCTGCTGACTCCTTGGACTACATCATTGACACAGTGCCCGTCGGCCACCCACTCGAGCCGTACCTCTCTTTGTTGAAGCTTGATGGCAAATTGATCTTGATGGGTGCTATTAACACCCCATTACAATTTCTTTCCCCAATGGTCATGCTTGGTGAGTCCGATCTTCTGTCACCGCCTTCAACCGGCAGCAGTTTAATCAAATTTTCGATCGGAAAATGATATTTGCACACCTTTTCTTCACTTGCTGCAGCACTCTTATTTATGACCCTTGTTAAAATGTGTGCAAAAATTGTCTCTCTTTTTAATCCCTTTCTCAGGAGAGCTGCTTATTTTTAAGGTGCAGATTTAGCTTTGAAGTCGAGATTTTTGGTCTTTTAGAACTCAGAAGTGGTATACTTAGAATCTAAGCAATAAACATGAAGAACTCATATATATATATATATATGTATGTATATTGTTATATTATTCCCTAACTGCTTAAGGTTTCTAAGACTATTAACTGACCTATTGTTTTACTTTCTCTGCTTCGCAATTATGCATAGGGAGGAAGACGATCACAGGGAGCTTTGTTGGGAGCATGAAGGAAACAGAGGAGGTGCTTCAGTTCTGCAAAGAGAGAGGATTGACAACTATGATCGAAGTGGTTAAGATGGACTACATAAACACAGCTTTCGAGAGGTTGGAGAAAAACGACGTTAGGTACAGGTTCGTCGTCGATGTGGCCGGTAGCAATCTTTGATCAATAAAATGAAGAAACACGTTCATGTAAGACGGAATTTTCTTTGATTTACGCTTGTCAAGTTGCTCCATGAATGTCTCTACTAGCCATTCTACATTGATGATTATCCAACTCACCTGCCACGTCATATGATATGAAATTGGAGCATAATTAGATGGTAAGGATATTATTTGTAAACCAACCACCCATTAATTCATCACATGGATTATTTGAGCTATATGCCATTGTAAAAATTACTCTGCGAAAAATTCCATTTAAATTTGAGCGTACTCGCTCGAGACCTGAATTATTTATAACAAGAAGCTACCGACGGTGTATAACTGCCATACTGGTTTAATCCAAAAGAAACACTCAATTTGGGCAAGCTTCCAAAAGATAGTGGAAGAAATCCAACAGTGCCGCCTGAGGAAGGGAGCATGAGATCGCATCAGAGAAGCATGATACGTGTGCCAAGGGTCCCTCCTCAAAGCAAGAACTAATAGCCTGTGAGTTGATCGTTCCAAAAACGTGGATTTTATAAACGATATGGCTGGAAAATATTGAAGTCGAGCTTTTCATTTGTGTTTAAGTGTCACTATTTTTCCTCGTTTCTTCTTTTTTACTTTTGTTGGTGTTGACATATTCATGGGTGATGCTACGAACATTCTCAGTCGGACCTTCTCGTTCTACCATCTCAATTCCTCCTCTAATTGTGCAATGTTGCATATGAACATAACTATGATCTTTTTTTACCGTTCACCTTATGAATATCAATTTTGTAAAAAATTGACCAAATCAAGGATCTTTCAACCTTTCAATTAACGTCATCAAAATTTGAGTGTATAATTTAATATTATGGTTCACCATTTATTCAATTTCATAATTTGACCCAAAAAAAAAATTTCATATTTGGTTTTGTTTGAAGAATTGTACCAAAATCTAGGTGTTACTATTTCTATTTGCCAGTTGGATGAAAGCGTGGAGAATGCAATGCACGTGTCAAAAGTATATACCTCAAAAATGTCCCCATATCAAAGAAAACCAACTTTTCTTCTCATCATTTCAGTAGACAAGCATAGGTGTCCATCTTCTTAACCTAACTTTGGCTTTCCTTCTCCATTTAATACCTCACTTTGTACTTCTTTTAATACCCAAAAACTTGGCCTCTCTTCTCTCAAAGACTCACCAACCCATCCTCTCTCTCTCTCTCTCTCTCAAACAAATTCAAATGGGCAACCTAGAAGTGGAGAGAACAACCACAGCATGGGCTGCAAGAGACGCATCTGGCATTCTCTCACCCTACACCTGCACTCTTAGGTAATAAAACCTTATGTCCCTCCCTTTCTGTATGACATATGATAGGTGCATTATTTACCATATTTTCATATTAATTATCCCCAAGTTTTATTAAGGAATTGGTCTTAGAAGAGCCTTATTACTTTCCTTTTCTCAGTTTCAACCAATTTGCGCACTTAGGACGTTTTTGATGATAATTCGACTTTCTGGAGGAGTTTTGATGCAAGGCCAATTGAAAAAGGAAGCTCAAAGGCTGAAGATCATTGTGTCCAAATTTCATAATTTTCCATTGAGCCATTCATTCCAGTTTCACAAATCAATCCCGCATAAGTTGTTTTCCCGTCAGAATTGCGCAGCTGTAGGAGAATGGGAGAATGAAGATTTGAAGACTTTCCGATTTTTCCTAGTGGCATGCGATATATGCTTAGAAAGATAAGAGATAAAACTACATTTCCCATATTTTTATAGAATTTTCCGGAAGAAAGATCGACCCCAAAAATGGCGTGCAAGATAGATGACGTGTTTCCCAATCCAAGAAGGATTCTTTCCTAGTTTGTGTCATTAATTGTTTAGGAGTTTGTTTTGTTTTAGGAGAGTTTCTCCTAGACCTTTTAGGGTTTTTCTAGTATAAATAAGGTCCCTAATCTCTCTCTAAGAACCCATCAACCCCCGCATAACTCATACCACCATACCATACACCATTCACCATCTCCATAATTTGTGAAGAAGAGCTTAGGGACGTGCTTTGCCATGGATTCCGGGTTCTATCTTTCTTTTATTTTTATTTATATGTGTTTGGGCCCAAAATATCTTGGGCAGGCCGAGCAGTCATATGTGCTCGGCCCAAGGTAATAACAGATGCTATGGGCCGGATAATAAAACCCGGGCCAGCTGGCAGGGTCAGCCGAATCCTATCTCAAGAGGTCCAGATAAATAGGAAGGATTGAGGAAATCCTGGTGCGACCAGGATTCTCGACCAGCAAGAAATAAAGCCTCAAAGGGAGGAAGATTCAGAATCCCAGTGGGAGTAGGTTTGTTCGAACCAGAATCGAAATGGGACAAGGACTCCCAATCCAAATCAGAGGAGGTTTCAAGGAATGGGGTACTATAAATACACGAGATCATGCAACATTCAGGGGACCTTCAACTCAGCATACAATTGCCCTGCGCAAAACCTCTCAATCACCTTGAGATTTTTCCTTTTCTTTTTCCTGCCGACACACCTTCAGTTTGGATAAACAGCACTGTGGAAGCAACCGGCGAGCACCTTCAGTTTGGATAAACAGCACTGCTGCCGCAGAATCAGCCGACCAAGAAGCATCTTCAGTTTGGATAAACAGCACTGCGTCGAGGTCGACCGATTATCTATCCAAGTCTCGGTCGAGGAAGGTTTTCGAACCTTTGTTGGCAGAGGTCACCTTACTAAGCTTTCTCGGCATAGTTAGGTGTTACGAATTACATTGCTCGGCGTACTGGTCGCCGAGTGGTTTTATGATTGGATACTCACAGGTGAGTTTCAGGGTTCAGCATTCCGACGGCCGAACTACGTTTACCATCAAGACATATATCACGTTCGAGTACCTGTGCCCATACACCTTGGTCTCGATTCGACGTGCTTATACTCTCACGAATATAATCACAGTGACCGAATCGGGCTCGGACGATTTGTGAACTCCGCAGAATTAGCAGCCTTGTCTTCAGGCTATAGAACCCAGAGACCGAGAGTGTTCCTTCCTCGGTCGCAATCGCAAGTTAAAGAAGTCAGCAACGCGCTCAAAGCTACATCAACAGATTTTACTCCTCGGCCAGGCTCGGCCGACGAGTTGGCACGCCCCGCATTCGACCGAATGACGTAGTTAGCTTATTAGTTACTCGGCCTGCGCGCCACGTAGGTTTTGTAATTTTTAGGATCAACATTTTGGCACGCCCAGTGGGACCATTGTGCTAAACCTTCGGAGTTCATGACCATTGAGACACGGTCTACGAAGCAGAAAACAACCATGGGAAAGTCAACAACTGACTTGCCAGTGCAAGGCCTTGGGCAGGATTTGCATTCTACAAAAAATCCGATCATAATTGCGCCGCCCGAGGCCACTAGTATAACACGCCGGGAGAGTGAAGTCTGTCTCGGCGGACAACCTTACAACCCCACAGTCCCGAATCAAACAGCTGGAATGTTCATGGAAGGGATTGTAGAAGATTGTGATGACGATGGTGGAGAAGGTTCCGATCCACCAACTAGGACATTCCTTCGGAGACGACTGGATGAACAATATCGTCAGGTCGAGCAGTCGATTGGTCAGAAGATGAATGATTTGCTAGACGCAATACGTAGTAATAGCGATACACAGACCAGAATGCTTGAACTACTAGTCAGTAAAGCTTTCGAAGATGGCCAGGTCGGCCAACCGCGGCAGCTCCCGACGAATGTGCCCATACCAGCCGAGAGAGGGTCCGCTCGGCCACAACCAGTCCCCTTAGAAAGAAGAGGACCAGGGAATAGAGCCGAGGGACCAAGCCAGGGAGAAGAAGTCGCCTCCATAAACGTGACCGAAGTCCAGAGAATGATTGATTCGGCCCTAAAAAAAGGGCCGAAGTTTCCAAAATTCATCCACCCGTACCCGGCTTATGTGGAAAGGTTTGAATACCCACGAGGATTTAAGATCCCCGATTTCAGCCTCTTCGCCGGGGAATCATCATTATCCTCACTAGAACATGTGGCTCGGTTCACAGCGCAGTGTGGGGACGTCAATAGTGATTTTTACAAACTACGACTGTTTAACTTTTCACTGACAGGCTCAGCTTTCGCCTGGTACATTAATCTTCCACCCAACTCCGTGCAGAGTTGGGAAGAGTTGGTCGAAAAGTTCCATGAACAATTTTATCGGCCAGGGATGGAGATGTCCGTATCCTCCTTGGCCAGGATGGCTCAAGCATCTGATGAATCTCCAATGGAATACCTAACAAGGTTTAAATCGGCCAGGAATTGGTGCCGAGTGCCACTCCCCGAAGTAGAATTCGTCAGGATCGCCCTCAACGGATTAGACGTGGAATACAAAAAGAAGTTTCTGGGGGCAAATATTCGAGATATGTACGAACTTGCTCAACACGTCGAACAATATGAGTATCTGCTCCGAGAAGAGAAGATATCAAAGTCACCATCCCGGGGGACGTTGTATAAGAACCCCACGGTGAGCTATGCATCGGCCGAAAGTGAAGACCCTCAGTACGCTAGCGTGGATGCAGCCGAGATAATAATAGACAAACCCTATGTTTGCAAGGCTTTGGCACAAGTAAATACCAAAGACGCCAAAACACGTTTGACCGCCGAGGAAACGGCTAAGTCATCAAAAGTATACACTTTTGATATCACCAAAGCTGACGCAATTTTCGATCAATTATTGGCAGCAAAAATCATCAAGCTTCGGCCGGGGCATACTATCCCTAAGGCCGATGAATTAAAAGGAAAGATATACTGCAAATATCATAATTCTAATAAGCATGCAACCAATAATTGTGTTGTGTTCCGGGACACAATTCAAAGCTGGATTGAAAAAGGAAAGTTGAAATTTCTGGAAAAGATGGCGGTCGACGTTAATCCTTTCCCTTCAACAACGATTGGTATGGTGGATGCTCACCTTCCCAAAAACAAAGGGAAGGCCGAATATGTCCCGGTGCAGCATATCCGTCGACCAAATGGTCAAACAAGACTAAAGCTTGATATCTTTTCAAATGCACCACCAACGGAACAATCGGCGCAACCCGCCGATGAGCCGATGACAAGGTCAAAATCCGACGGAACTTGTGGATCGAAGGTGTTATGTGACCATTGTAAAACACCAGTGGAGCCTGGAAGGAAGATATCTTCAACACCACCTGCGGCCCCTACAACATCGTCGACAGGGTTAAGTCCACGACATCAAGTGTTTGATCGACTCGGCCCACAAGTACGGCCGAAAGACCAGACCTCGGTCAGGCGGCGTCTGGATTTCGACGCACCTTTCTACAATGAGGATTATTACTCGCGCAATGCTAATAGTTCGGCCTCACCGGCCAATCGCAAAACTTTCAAACCACCAAGGACATCGGATCAACGCTGGTACAGTTACAATTCTCCGACTGGTTTGTATACGGCACTGTCCAAATCCCAAAAACGTCGTCGTCAACGGATAGATTGCATGGCTCGGCGACGAGGAGCGCAGGCCAGCCCGGCCAATCAATGGCAACCAAAACAGGCCGTGGAAGATAGTAGCGAACGGCCAACCCCGACTATCATGACCGAGTTAGCCGAAGGGAAGAAAGTAGCGGAGGCTGATTTCGAAACCACCATTGAGGAGGCTGAGAAACGTATTAAGATCCTTCTCCGGCCTGGGGAAACGAGAGCTCGTCTAGAGTACTTTACAAAAGAGGCCGAAAGGAAACTTTCTCCGTTACCACCGCGCGAGCCGCTTATCAAAATACGGCGCAACTTACACCCTCCGTTCCTCGGTGCATCCATGGAATACATGCGAGAATTTCATAAGAAGTACTCCGCAAATGACTTGTACGGACTCCCCAAGGCATGTCAGGAAGCCCTCGACTTGGCGCTAACTTGCCCTGATGCCGAGCAAATTATCCAGAAAACTTCTGATCCAGCCATTAAAGCTAGGTTTCAACATATCCGGGAGGCTCGGGTCCTTGGTTTTGAGGTCGATCCTTATACAGATATCGACGCCGCCGAATTACCCTTTTCGCTCGAAGACCTTCAGCACTTACGATATCATTTCGAAGTCTTCTCGGCTGTATCGCTCTTCGGCCTCACGGCCGACGAGGAAAAACGGATAGCACGATTGGATACCTATTTAGACACAAGAAACGCCCGTATTGCATATGAAGAACGAGCCCGTGTAACAAAGGACCAACGAAAATCTTCGGCAGTACACATCGCCGAAGGAAATGGCTCACCCGCACTCGATTTGGTTCCCACGTCTCGGATACCGGCTTTTACCGAGGAACTCAAAAGTTTGATCGAAGATTTTCCGACGACTGCTACAGAGGATAGTTCTCCGGAAGACGACGACCATGACCCCATGGGCCCCTCGGTCCTCGAACATATGGAGATCAGTATGGTCCACGTCCTACCGGCTGAATTCCAACCGAGTACCCACCAGTCAAGTTTCTTGGACGGGGACGTAGTTGCCGAGGAAGCAACACAAGTAGACTTCGTCGCAAACGACGACGATAGAGAAAACCAGAGCGGGGACAACCTTAAAGCCGTTTTGGCCGAGCTATTTCCCCGCTCCCCCTCGGTTAATCTCCAACACCTGAAGCCGTTGTACGTCACGGCTCACATCGAAGGATTTCCCATTTCTAAAGTGTTTGTCGACTGTGGAGCCACAGTCAACATTATGCCGATATCCGTCATGAAGGCCTTACGTCGTTCTGATAATGAACTCATTCCATCAGGAATCACTATGAGCAGCTTTGTTGGTGACAAATCTCAGACCAAAGGGGTGCTCCCGTTGGAAGTTAGCATTGCCGGCCGTCAACACATGACGGCATTCTTTATCATTGATTCCAAGACCGATTATAACGCATTACTTGGCCGCGACTGGATCCACCAAACCAGTTGCATTCCTTCCTCACTATACCAAGTCCTCATCTTTTGGGATGGCAAATCGGTCGTAGTCCACCCAGCCGATAACCAACCATTTGAAACCAACATGATTCAGGCTCGCTATTATGATGATCACGTCGGCTACATCACCCTCCAAGGCCTTAACGAGGATGGGCGGCCGACGAGAATTTCGGTACAAAAAGTGATTGAGGTCGGCGCCGAGACTGTCCAACAGGATTCGGCGAGACTTGGCTTGGCGAACTTGGTCATCAGTGCCGATGATTGAGCACACCACGCAAGAACGGCGTCAGGCCGCGGTTTCATCTACAATGGAACGTCTGCTGGCCCATTGGTACGCCATTACCAAGCAACCACATTCTGGCATCAATTTGATCGAATTTCTGGCCGAAGCAGATAACGGCCCCGTTCTATCGTTCGATAAAGTTCAGGCTGCGCCGGCCGAACTCGAAGACCATCGACCTCAAGTCAAGGACCCGTTAGAGGAAGTTAACGTAGGCACGGCCGAGGATCCTCGAACATTATTTATTAGTGCGTTACTCCCACCGTCCATGAAGGTCGAACTCCGTAAGCTACTCCATGAGTTTAAAGATTTCTTTGCGTGGAGTTATCATGAAATGCCTGGCCTCGACCGAAACCTTGTAGAACATGAGCTACGCATCAAGGAGGGGTGTAAGCCTTTTCGACAACCTCCTCGCCGATTTTCAAACGAAGTACAACTCGGCATTAAGGAAGAATTAGTTCGGCTTCTGAAAGCCGGGTTTATTAGGACCGCTCGGTATGTCGAATAGTTGGCCAATATCGTCCCCGTTTTAAAGAAAAACGGTGCCCTTCGCATTTGCATCGATTTCCGTAATCTAAATCTGGCTACTCCCAAGGATGAATATACGATGCCGATTTCAGATTTATTAATTGATGCCGCAGCTAATCATGAACTGCTATCTTTTATGGACGGTCATGCGGGTTACAACCAGATTTTCATCGCCGAAGCTGACGTCCACAAGACGGCTTTCCGTTGCCCGGGGGCACTTGGTACTTACGAATGGGTAGTCATGCCTTTCGGCCTCAAGAATGCCGGCGCCACATACCAACGAGCCATGAATATGATCTTCCACGACTTAATCGGTACAATCGTCGAAGTTTATATCGATGATGTGGTCGTAAAATCCAAACGTCGTCAAACACACCTGGACGACCTAAGGCAAGCGTTCCTTCGCATGCGCAAAAACAACCTCAAGATGAACCCGGCCAAGTGTGCTTTCGGTGTTTCGGCCGGTAATTTCCTAGGATTTTTGGTACACCATCGTGGCATCGAGGTCGATGAAAATAAAGCCCGCGCCATCATCAGCGCCCCACCTCCGACGACAAAGAAACAGCTCCAGTCGTTACTCGGGCAGATAAATTTCCTCCGGCGTTTCATCGCCAATTCGGCCGGTAAAATGAAGGCATTCTCTACGCTCCTTAAACTGAAGGAGACCGACCGATTTGAATGGCGCGAAGAGCATCAAACTGCGTTTACGCAGATCAAGGTGGCCCTTTCCACTCCACCAGTGCTCGTTCCACCTTGTCGCAACAAACCCCTTAAGTTATACATTTCGGCAGCCGACGAATCCATTGGTTGCCTCCTCGCGCAAGATAATAATGTCGGGCGTGAACAAGCTATCTTTTACCTTAGCCGAAACCTGAATTCCCCAGAGATTAATTATGCACCTGTCGAAAAACTTTGCTTAGCGCTGTTTTTTGCCGCATCCAAACTTCGGCATTACATGCTCCCCACAGTTACGCAGGTCATCGCCCAAACCGACGTAATTCGTTACATGCTGACTCGGCCTATGGTCAAAGGCCGAATCGGGAAATGGACACTCGCCTTATCCGAGTTCAGCCTTCAGTATGTACCACAAAAGGCCGTCAAGGGACAAGCCCTCGCCGACTTCCTGGCACAACACCCATCCCCTTATGGTTTTGAGGGGGGCGACGTCGACATCGGTTTCGTCACCACACGCGATAACCATTGGACTATGCATTTTGATGGTTCCAGTACTTCGACCTCGGCCGGGGTCGGTATCGCAATTCAGTCGCCGGACCACTGCCGATGGTATTTTTCTCTCAAGTTAGATTTCAGCTGCACCAATAATCAGGCCGAGTATGAAGCCCTCATTATCGGCCTCCATGTTTTACACGATCTGCGGGCCCCCCGCATTCTCGTCCTTAGTGATTCTGAACTTGTGATTAACCAGCTGAACGGCGTGTTTCGCTGCATGAGTTGTACTTTAGCTCCCTATCACATGGTCGCCACCTACCTGGCCGAGTCATTCGAACGAATCACATTTGAACACATTTCACGTATTCACAATACTGACGCCGACGAACTCGCCCAGATCGCCTCCGGAGCACAACTCATGGGGGGCAAACTAGGTCGAATTGTGGGAATTGCGACCACGGGTCAACGATCGTACCCCGCCTTGATCAATCAGCAAACTCTCCAACGCGCGCACGTAATACGTACAAGGGTAATGTCGCTCCCATCCCTACTAGAACGAGGAGATCCCATGGAAGTATGTGCCGTCGAAGTAGAACCAGATGATTGGAGAAAGATGATGTTACGGTACCTCGATAACCCCAATGGGAAACACGACCGAAGAACGAAGGTGCTCGCCACGAATTATGTGTCGTATCAAAATGAATTATATCGCAAGGGCGAGGATGGTTTACTACTATTGTGCCTCGGCCCACACGAGGCTGCCCAAGTAATGGCCGAGGTACATGAAGGAATTTGCGGAGCACACCAATCTGGACGAAAGATGCGCTGGTTGCTCCGACGACACGGTTATTTTTGGCCCAATATATTAAAGGATTGCATCGAATATGCACGGAGATGCGTATCATGCCAAATTCATGGACCCGTGCAAAGAGCCCCGGCCGTATTGCTACACTCGGTTACTAAACCATGGCCGTTCAGGGGTTGGGCAATGGATGTAATTGGCAAAATCACGCCGTCATCAGGGGCAGCGAAGCACGCATGGATAATTGTAGCAACCGACTATTTCACTAAGTGGGTCGAGGCAAGGTCATACGCCGAATTAACTGCTAAAGAGGTATGCAACTTCGTAGAGGAGAATATTGTGACCAGATTCGGCGTGCCAGAAACAATCATAACTGATAATGGCACTATATTCACGGCCGATAGATTTAGGGAATACGCGGCAAGTTTGAATATCCGACTCGAGCAATCTACGCCGTACTACCCACAGGCAAACGGACAGGCCGAGGCAAGCAACAAAGTGTTGATCGGCATCCTTGAAAAAATGGTAAAAGAGAAACCTGGTTTGTGGCATTTAAAGTTATATGAAGCATTATGGGCATACCGAACTTCACCCCGGTCGGCCACTGGAACCACTCCTTATGCGTTAACTTATGGACACGATGCTATGTTACCGGTCGAGTTGAGTATAAGCTCGTTGCGAGTAATCAAGCAGAATGATTTGTGCAGTATTGAATACAGTCAAGCGATGCGACAAGAGTTGGAAGACTTAGAAGAAAGTCGAATCGACGCAGGTAACTTGTTGATTGCGCAAAAGAAAATTGCCGAACGAGCATATAACCAGCGTGTAAGACAAAAAACGTTCGGCGAAGGAGAATTGGTTTGGCAAACTGTGTTGCCTATTGGAATCAAAGACCCCAGGTTTGGTAAGTGGTCGCCAAATTGGGAAGGGCCATTCATCGTTCACAAAGTCCTCGGCAAGGGGGCATATCATTTACGAGATCGGACGGGTTCAGTTCACAAATTGCCGATTAATGGAAAGTTTTTAAAGAAGTACTACCCAATTACATGGGAAATGCAAGAGTAAGTCCATTATACTGACAGCAAAACGACCATTGTATTAATGGCAAAATAACCATTGTATTGATAACAAAAGATTCATTACAAGAGAACAAATACAATGATTAAATTCCTAAGGGGTCGAAGGGAGGAAGGTCTCGAGGGCAGCTTTTAGCTCCAGCCACTTGGCTTCGCTCAAAATTATCTCAGCCTGCCGGGTCTTCTTGTTGCATTGCAGTTGCTGGATACGCCGTGCACCGGCAGCGAAGGCCGTTAGCCGAGTCTTGTTGGCCTCAAAGTCCTTCTCAAGCTCAGAGGCAGCGGCCGACCTTTGCCGTT
Organism: Pyrus communis; assembly: GCF_963583255.1. NCBI lineage: Eukaryota > Viridiplantae > Streptophyta > Magnoliopsida > Rosales > Rosaceae > Pyrus > Pyrus communis. The sequence continues at coordinate 11,261,324 of NC_084805.1, read as the reverse complement.
GAAGGTCAGAAATCTGACGTTGGAGGTCAGAGATCTGGCGATCGAACTCGGACAGCTTGGCTTTCTTCGCCTTGAGTGCCTCCATCTCCACTCGGCCGGCCTCATGCGCGACCTTGGCCACCTTCAAGTCGTCCTCGGCCTGCAAGGCTCGCTCGAAGACAAGAAAGTGTTGCCGAGTTCGTTCCAAGAGGTCGGTAAGGAAAGAGATACCCTCCGGGCTCAGATGACCACCGCTGGCGAGGTCATTGAGACACTCTCCAACAGAGTCGAGGCCTTTGCACCGGAGAGCTTGAGAAGCAGTCAGAGACAAGACTTCGTGCAGCTTCACGAAGACTTCGGCGGGCGTGGCTCCCACCGATTCGGCCGGAGCAGCAGAAGAGCCGGCCTCACCGGTCGTGCTCTGGAGTAAAGCGTCAAGCTCCATTTCCCAGGACGGCTGCACATAAGAGGAAAATTTGGTGAAGAACATTAAAGACGTGATGTAGTGCATAAAGGAAAAAGGAGAATGTTTGAGACCTGCCGAGAAGAGACTTCGGCCATGCCCTCTGGGTCATTGCTCGAACCCAGGGAACTTAATGGCCGAGCCCAGTGCCTCAGACCGCTACGCAATTCACGCGGCCGATGGAGGTCATCTACATTTGATGGCCACGATGGCGGCCAGGAAATATAAACAACGCCCCTCGGCGCATAAAATTGCCGGTGAAATGAAAGTTCGGGCACCTGACATGTAATGGTCTTAAAAACATGTATCAAAAGAGAATCAACACAAAAGAAGAAAGACTTACAAAGGCCGAAGAGACTTCTTGCGGAGGAATGGGGAGATCTGCATCCTGCGGATGAATCGGCGACTCGGCCGTGGCCTCAGGGTCGACCATGGGTCTCTTGCCACGATCCGCCACTGGAGGAGTCGGTCGAGTGGCCGCCTCCACAACCGGAGAAGGACAGACGGGAGGAGAACTGACTGGTCGGCGACGGCGTTCCAGGGGGACCTCTTCGCTCTCGCTCTCGACATCCTGGACAAAAAGAGATTATTTTACGACCAAGAAACCTGAAGGAACAAGAGTAGAAGCAGAATTATACCTCCAAAACGACCGTTGGAGTCGGGGGTGTTTCGGCAGGAGCAGCCGATTTCCCCATTTTGGGCGCCACGACCGGCTCTGAAGTATGAGCAGATGCGGGTGCGACGATTAGGTCGGCCTGAGAGACGGCTGGAGGATTCGAGGTTGGAGGTGCCTGGGCAGCCGGCACAGATGGAGAGCCGGCAGGAGCGGGCGTCCCAGTAGTGTCACTGGGGACGACATGAATCTCCCGGTCGCCTTTCTTCGCCAATTTCTTGACGCGCTTAGAAGGACGAGGGGCCTCTTCCGCCGGCTCGGCCCCTTGGTGGGGGCGTTTGGCAGGGATCGACCGCTCGGTGACAAGGGTCCTCTTCATAGGCGCTTTCTTCGCCTTTGCCACCGCGGCGACCACCTCCACCGTCATCGGCACGCGAACCCCTGAAAAGCGAAGTAATTAGCAACGAGGATCAAGTTGTAAAACAAAGGAGGAAAGAAGAACGAAAAGACTACCTTGGGTCGACTCCTTAGGCTGTGTCGAGGATGTTGACCTAGGGCGGTCGCCGAAGATCTTCATCGCCAGCTCTTCGGCCGGGGCGCCGAAGAAGTTGCCGGTGTACTCCTCCCACCAGTCCCCGAAGGTAT